>NW_026652293.1:2523178-2881607 GCF_009828535.3 Hylobates moloch
GTGGAGGGCTGCAGGAGTTGTTGGGGGCTGCAGGGGGCGTGGAGGGCAGCCTACTGGGCCTGCACCAGGAACAGGGAGAGGCTCCCGTCTCGAAAGCCAGGGGGATGCCGAACAGGCAGAGGGGCTGAAGGAAGGAGCAGAAGAGAACGATCATGCTACGGACAAGCATGAAGAGGACCTGGGGAAAGGTGAGTAGACTGGTTTGGTTGGAGCCAAGTGTTGGAAGATCAGAATTTGGAAATATTCAGAAAAATACATTGTGAGGATGCTTTCACTTGCCAGTAACAGGAAACCCAACCAAACCTGGGTCAAACTCTAACAGGAATGGACTGACTCATGTTTTGGAAAAGTCAGGAGGTGTGGCGGGCTTCAGTCAAGGCCAATCCAAGTTCAAAGCCACACCAAGGACCTTGCATTTGTGTCTTTTCTCTCTTCTTCCTAAGGCTTCGTCCTGACTCCACCTCCCTGGCTTGAAGCCAATGTGCCAAATGACAAATTTGCCAAAAACATGATTTAAGGAATATGCTTTTTTAAAACAGTCAATGAACGTGTATATATTTTTGAGATGGAGTCTTGCTCTGTTACCCAGGCTGGAGTGTAGTGGTGCTAACTCGGCTCACTGCAACCTCCACCTCCTGGGTTCGAGTGATTCTCCTGCCTCACCCTCCCGAGTAGCGGGGATCACAGGCACCCACCACCATACCTGGCTAATTTTTTTTTGTATTTTTGGTAGAGATGGGGTTTCACCATGTTGGCCAGGCTAGTCTCGAACTCCTGACCTCAAGTGATCCACCCACCTTGGCCTTCCAAAATGCTGGGATTACATGCATGAGCCACTGCGCCCAGCCTGAATGTGCTTATATTTTCAATTTGATTCAGAAATCGGCTTTCAATGAATTGGCTTTCAGAAAATTGTTTTTAGGCCAATTGCCCTATTTCCAGCTATTCTTGAGAACCACGATGGTTGGCAGCAGCCCCTTGGACTGTAAGCTTCTCCATTCATGTCCAGGAGAAGAAAGAGCCTCTGTGCCCAGCCTCACCAGCACAAGTCCTGAGGTTTGCTCTGGTGGCTCAGCAAGGCTCACAAGCGGTCCCCCGAGCCAATGACTGTGGCCCAGAGAACATGCTGGCTGGCTTGGATCTAGCTCAGTGTCTTTTCTTCTGCCAGTAGCTAGGGCCAGGGTGATGGGGCTATGTTGGTTGGCTTAAGCCATTTGAGCCCCACTCCTAAGGCAGGGGGTGGGTAAAATCACACCCTGGGCACGTGGCTGGGGAACTCCCATTAGGAAAGGCCACATAGGCCACAGATGTGGAGAACATAAGTAACAATGCCAGTGACAGTTGAAGACATTCCTGAATAGCCAGCCAAAGTGTTTGGACTTTGTTCTACAGGCAGCCAGGTGACATTGGAAGGTTTTTAGATCTGGGAAGAAAGCTCTTCCTGGTGGTGTTTTAGGAAGATTAGTCTGACCATAGATTGGATGAAAGTAGAAAAAAGGCTGGCAAACCAGTGGGGTGATTAGAGAACCCAGGGGAGAGGCAATAAAGACCGAAACTAAGGAACTGGAATGAGAAACCAAAGAAAGGGAGGACAATAAAGTATTTTGAAAGAAGAAGTAGGTCGGGCACTGTAGCTCATGCCTGTAATCCCAGCACTTTGGGAGGCTGAGGCAGGAGGGTCACCTGAGGTCAGGAGTTCAAGACCAGCCTAGCTAACATGGCAAAACCCTGTCTCTACTAAAAATACAAAAATTAGCTGAGCCTGGTGGCATGCGACTATAATCCCAGCTACTTGGGAGCCTGAGGCAGGAGAATCACTTGAACCAGGGAGGCAGAGGTTGCAGTGAGCCAAGATCGTGCCATTGCACTCCAGCCTGGGCAACAAAAGTGAAACTCTGTTTCTGTCTCAGAAAAAAAAAAAAAAAGTAAGCAAGCAAGCAAGCAAGCAAGAAAGAAGTACTAGGAGTTGGTGTCTTATTGGACATCAGGGAAGTGGGTGGACAGTGACAGAGGGAGGAGTCAAAAATGGCTCCAAGGTCTCTGACCTGGGTGAAATCATGGAGCTTCTGCCTGTACCATTAATAACTCCTTTCTCTGAGAGCTGTCCCCTCACTCACAGGGAAGGGCCTGTGTCCTGTTTGCACTGGGTCCCCATTGTTTTTGCAGCCTGGCACTCCCTCCCTTTCTGGGAATGGACCCTTCCCCCCCGGGAAGCATCCACTGCTCCCCCATCTCTCCACGGCTGCTGTGGAGGCCACTGTGTAAATGCAGAGCCCCTGTCTAGGGACGCTGGACCCAAGATGGGTCAATCGGACCTCTTCCTCAGCTTGGGACTAAAGCAAAGAAAGATCTCTCTCTCTCTCAATCTCTCTCGGAGGCTGAAGATGTGATTGGGCCAGCTGGTGACCTGCTGCTGGCCTCATGCTTCCACATGAAGATGCCAGGCTGCAAAATGAAGAAGAAGGAAGCCCATGCAAAGATGGCTTCTGAGTGAGAGCCTAGGAGTGGCTGCCCGGGTGCCTGTAGGCTGTCAGATTTCTAGATGCACTTCCTATTCTTGGGTTCCGCAAGACACCCTCTGGCTCTTTTGCATACATTTTAAGCAACTACTTCTGAAGTTGAGAAATCAGGAGTAGCCGCTGACTCTAAAGAGAAACGATATCAATTTGGAATGTATTTGCATTATCAGTGAGTTACTGGAAGTATTAAAGCTGGACCACCACTTGGAAATGTTGTAAGGAAATGTGAACATTTGGCGAACAGACCTTTAAATAAAGAAGGAAGCCATGGGAATGGCTGAGATCTCCCTGAGAGAAAGTGGAGAGATGTTCAGAGGTAACTTCGTTTAGAAACTTTTATTTAAAAATCACATTTAGAAACTGGAAGGTGTGGGGGGACCCAGTAAAGGAGATAGAAAGGGATTTACCAGAGAGTTGGGGGAGCTACGACTGTGGTGTCAAAGAACCAAAGGGAGGAGCAAATGCAAGATCTCAACCAATAAGGAAGTGTAAGTGACGAAGGGCAGGCCCTGGGGTGGGTGGACTCAGCAGCTCCACCATTTTACTGAGAGCCCAGGTGCTTTCTCCCTCTCTGCTCTGCTGTGCTTGGCGCTGGCTTCACCTGAGGGTTGAAGGTTCCTCCCTTGGATGAGAGATAACTGTGAGTAACTGGCACAGTGGAAGGGAGAGAAAGGACACTTTCCCAGCCATGGAATCTGAGCTTCTGTCTTCAGTCCGATTGGGCCATTTTAGATCCTGTGCTCACCCTGGCCCAAAAAGATTCCCCGGAGAAATGCCATTTACTAACACCCTTCACCTATCAGGAACCACCCCTATGGACCCAGAAGCAGGGTCTGTGTCCCTTGAAGCATGTGACAGCAGAGGACGGGAGGCTCCACCTGAACATGACCAGGGGTCTGCTGGGGAGGAAAAACGGAGAGTGGAAGCTGCAGAGGAAACGAACAGCTGCCCCCACACATGCCGTACCAGGCTTGCATGGGATGATGTACGTAGAGCTGCATTTAACGTATACTAAAAATCACTGGGCCATGTCGCTAACTTCTGTTAGCAGAGAATGCAGAAAGGCCGTGGGAGCCTTTCATTGCCAGCTCTACGTGACCCTACCCCTTATGATCAACACCAGACCAGAGATTTAACTACAAGTCCCTGCCTTACCGAGTTCTTTTAGTCTCCACTTCGCAAAGTTCCTAAAATGTACCAGATTTCTTTTTTCTTCATGGTCTTATATGCTGATCCCTCTGCGGAAAACAGTCTCTGTATTAGTTGTCTTTTCTTACATAGGTTTCACTTCATGTCATTCCTTAAAGAGCACTTCCCTGTCCTCCTAAACTGAATTAGGTGCCCCCTCCCTGGCTCGTGTCCCTATTGGAATCTAGTTCCAGATTGTAATTATGTTTCTATTATGTTCATGTGTAGCTCTGTGGTGTGAGGGCCACATTTGTTCTGCTCACTAGTGAATCCCCAGAGCCTGGCACATGGCAATGCTCAAGACATTTGATGAATGAATTCGCTATTTCATGCACTTCTTCATCTAACTCTCATGCCTATCATCTTTTTTAAGCATGTGAGACATCTTTGGAGGTTATTGAATGTAAAGATTTCTACAAAACAGTACCCATTCCAAAAGAATCGTGATGTTTAATAAACCTAAATAACAAGGAATGCTTGGAAAGCTCATAAAGTAACAGCAATGGAACAGGATTTTTTTTTATCATATTTAAGTAATTTATTGCTTCGCATCAGTTACCCTTACACAGATAAAGACAAGACTAGAGCAAATTGGTGAACCAGTTCAACACTGTCTTTGCCCCAGCCCCTTTCTCACTAGCTAATTACATTAGCAGACATTTATCAAATGTTTCCTCTGCGCTGCCCATTGTGCTGGGCTGTGAGATTTGGCCCTGATTTCAGTCTGGATTCTAGTAGGGCTTCCAGCACCTGCTTCTCCCTTTGGGGCTTCCTTCAATTCCATTCAACAAATATTTATTGAACTCACAGTCGGGTGAAAGAAAAGTGTAAATCAGCAGCAATACTTCATGTTACTACTCACGATGATGGCTGTGAGGTGTTACAATATTTTGAATCATGAAAGTTTTCATTAGGGCCATTCTATCTATGAAGGCAAGAACTGAACAAATACATCCAAGAATGGGTTTCTACTAGAAAGATTGCAACAAATAAGTTTTTCTGATTAGCCCTCAGATAATTCAATTAACTTGTATTACCAGAACGTTCAAGTCTGCTTTGCTAGCCTATGAGTTTCCATACAGGAGGGGCTGAAGGGCTGGCAATCTGTTAGGAAGGCAAGCTGGAGTTTTGTCTTGAAGTCATGTTTACACAGCAAGCATGCTGTTTCTGCTTGGATTGCATGGCTATTTGGCATAGCTAAAGGTGGCTATTAGAAATCATGGGGAAATTAAATCTTTGCCCCTTCTCAATCATTTACTGGCACTACCACTGATCCTAGCTAACTGAAGCATAATTACATTTTGTTTGTTTGTCAGACTTTCAGACTGCTCAGGCTTCAAAACCCACCAGATTTCAAAAAGAAAATTTCAAAGGGAGAAAGAAGCCGTAGTGTGCGCTGATAACTTGTTTATCAATTTGTTTTTCAATTTCCCTGTCCTCTTCTCTCAGAGGGAAACGTGTGAGAACCTGACTCGCAACCCCTACGAGATAGAGAATATTTGCCTTTTTCTTGGTTGATTGCTGGGCTTGCAAAGAAAAAAAAGACAGAAAATAAAAAAGGTTAGAAGTCGGGCATGATGGCTTACACCTATAATCCTAACACTTTGGGAGGCCAAGGCAGGCAGATCACTGGAGCCCAGGAGTTCAAGACCAGTCTGGGTAACATGGCGAAACTTCGTGGCTACAAAAACTACAAAAATTAACCAAATGCAGTGATGCATGCATGTAGTCCCAGCTACTTGGGAGGCTGAGGCAGGAGGATCGCTTGAGCCTAAGGTATTGAGGCCTCAGTGAGCTGTAATCGAGCCACTGCACTCCAGCCTGGGTGACAGAGCAAGACCCTGTCTCAAAAAAAAAAAAAAAAAAAAAAAAGCCAAGTTAAAAATCTGTAAACTGATAATGTGGAAACCTGTGTACCTACTTTACAGGAATGTCATATTATCAAAACCAGAGGAATTTTCTGTGCAAATACAAAGGAAGTAACTTAATAGTTTCCAAATGGTCTTTCTTGTTTTCTTATCACCCATCCACTCTTGCACATTTTTTAAAAAAATTGTCTAGTTTGTATTTACCCTTCTCACTTATGCTGAATAAACACATTTTGCTCAAGGAAGGCAAACCTAGACAGGTCTGGTTTAATTGCACAATCAGATATTAATAGAGTGTTTTGAAGATAATTGCTTTACGACCTCAGACTGAATCAGTTCTCAGGGCAAGGAGACATTTAACGCAGCAGGCAGCACGCTTGCTGTGCCCCGTATGTGGTGTGCTTGTAGTGCAGTGGGGCTCAGCTTCACGGGCACACCACGTGTGTACCATACCCACAAGCTGGATTAGCAAGAATGTGTAAACTTGGACTTCATTCCCTCTCTTCCCTAGATTCTGCTCAGGAAGCTAGATTTTGTGATTAGGCAATCCTATTGGGTGAAAGCTCATAATAGTACTGATATTCCTAACAATAGCTACCATTTATTGTACATCTATTACAGGCCAGGCTAAATGCTGGGCTCAGTGCTTCGTGTCCTCATCTTTGGAGCCCTCATAACACCAATACAAGGTGTATTTTATTATCTCCTCGTTTTCTCGTATTGCAGATGAGGACACTGAGCTGAGAGCAGTTGAGTCACTTGCCCAAGGTCACATCGCTGGGATTTAAACCACAGTGTGCCTGGCTCAGAGGGAATTTTCTGAGAAAGGAATGAGCTGAGGTTTCAGGATCCTTCACTTACATGGCCCTTTGCAATGCCCTGTGCCTAATTTTGTGTTTGCAATTTTTAAAATTCGTTTTCTTGAAGAGGCCCCCTAAACTGTGTTAGCTGAAGTCTCCACAAAACCTGAATCCAGCTTTGGCTTCCCTTCAGAGCTTTCATTCTTAATCTCCAAATTGTGGTTTCTAACCAAGCATAATAACATTAATGTCAAGGACTGACATATCACATACTAAGTGATCTGTTCATAGTAGGTGCTCGATAAAGGTTGAATGAAAAAGCACACATGACTGAATAAATGTCCTACTCGAAAACCATACTGTGGATCAAACCAAGGGACAGATTAAAATGATGTAAGCCATTGAAAGAAACTGGCTCTTTCCTTACACAGGGCATGGAGTAGCAGCTAAGTTTTTGCCAGGGTAAAAGAGCAGACAGTGTAGATTTTTCTCTATATCCCTTTGCCATTAAGAAGTCCTGGAGAACACCACATTGATGAATTTGCAGTGACTTCCTCTTTGCAGTCACTTCCATAAGAGACACCTCATTTCACTTAGCTTATCCAATTAACAAAAGGAGAAAACAAATTAAAAGAAAGTCCCCGAGGTACTCGAGACTCAGTGTGCTTAAGTGGATAAACAACATAATTGGAATTGCCTACCCTTATGAAAGCACCATAGTCGGGGCTGGTTTTGAACAAGTAGTTCTAGTTTGGCAAGAGTTTGTTAGTGTCATTTCACAGGAAAGGCTAGGAGGAAATGTGTTTAAAATGCAACAAGAGAATTCTTGGTTAGAAACGCAGATGGTACAGATTGATAGACATTTGAAGTACCTATTGAAAGCAGTTGTTGAGAGTATGTTCCTCATCTACCAAAAATGTTATCTTGCCTCCAAGCTAGGACCCTGGGGAGTTCTCTAAGACCCTTCAAGCCTAAAAGTTCCAGTGTACTCACAGGATGAGAAATCACTTGGTAGTACATAAATCAAAACAAAAGATGCCTGCTCTTCTCTGTAACAGCAGAACAGTTGGCAAAATCCCAAATTGTTTATCAGATACTGGGGCTGCTCACAGTTTAGTTTCAGGAATTTATTGTCTAGGTAAGTGGTATCAGGACTTCAAAGTGGTGGCTCTCTACACAAATTAATCAACAAATTTAATGGGCCTGGCATGGTAGCTCACACCTGTAATCTCAGCACCTTGGGAGGCTGAGGTGGGCAGATAGCTTGAGCCCAGAAGTTCGAGACCAGCCTGGCCAACATGTGAAACCCCGTCTCTACTAAAAATACAAAAAATTACCCAGGCATGGGGGCACACGCCCATAATCTCAGCTACCCAGAAGGCTGAGGTGGGAGGATCGCCTGAGCCCAGGAGGTTGAGGCTGCAGCGAACAGTGATTGCAGTACTGCACTCCAGCCTGGGTGACAAAGTGAGACCCTGTCTCAAAAAAAAAAAAAAAATTAATGCAACTTCGGTTAATATCCTCAGAGATAAAAAGGAGAAGGAGAAGAGGAAGAGCAAGAAGAATAAAAAGGTAATGAGACAATCATTTCTCTCTCCATATATTACTATAACTTATAAATATTCACATATATGTGGTAATTAAAAGTGTGACCCTGCAAACCCACTCCTAGACATTTATTCAAGTGAAACGATGATCTATATTCACACAAAAACCAAACATTTATAGCAGCTTTATCCTTAATATCCAAAAGCTGGAAACAACTCAGATGTCCCTCAGTTGGGAAACGAATAAACTGGTAGGTGTGGTGTGTGTGTGTGGCATGTGTGGTGTGTGTGTGTGGCATGTGTGGTATGTGTGTGTGGTGTGTGTGGTATGTCCACACCAGGGACTAATACTCAGCAATAAAAAGGAAGATACTATTGATACATGCAGCAACATGGATGCATCTTAGGGTATTATGCTGAGTGAAAGAAGACAGATTCAAAAGGCTGCATACTGTATGATTCCATTTCTATAACATTCTGGAAAAGGTAAAACAGTAGGGATGGAAAACAGATCAGTGGTTTCCAGGGGTTAACAGAGTGGGGAGGTTTGAGCGTGAACCCTTCGAAAGGATAGCATGAAGGAATTTGGGAAGGTAATGGAACTGCTGCCATGCCTACACAACTCTGTGCATTTGGCAAAAGTCGGAACTGTATACCCCGAAGAGTGAACTTTACTGTATGTAAACTAAAAAATAAAATAAACCTGTATTACACTAGTACAGGTTTAGACAGGTCAATGGAACATCACAGAGAGCTAGAAATGAAATCCAATATAGTTAATTTGTTTTGCTAAAGATGGCATTTTTAAATCCATGGAGAAAATACACAGTGCTGGGAAAACTGGTTCTTATCATTAAAAAAAGATACTACCTCATACCTTAAATCAAAACAAATTCCAAAAGGATTAATTAAATGAGAACAATATTTAAATGAGAATACTAGAGAACATACAGATTTTTCTAATAATGTTGGTGTGGAAAGGATAATTACATTTATCTTTCTTAAGAATAATATAAAAGTCAGAAACCATAAGAAAAAAAAGTATTTATTTATTTATTTATTTATTTATTTATTTATTTATTTATTTATTTTTTGAGACAGGGTCTCACTCTGTCATTCAGGCTGGAGTGCAGTGGCACAATCACAGCTCACTGCAGCCTCAACCTCCTGGGCTCAAGCAATCCCCTTGCCTCAGCCTCCTGAGCAGCTGAGACTACAAGTACCAACCACCACACCTGGCTAATTTTTCTATTTTTTTGTAGAGATGGAATTTCACCATGTTGCCTAGCTTGGTCTCAAACTCCAGGGCTCAAGTGATCTGCCCACCTCGGCCTCCCAGAGTGTTGGGATTACAGGCATGAGCCACCACAGCCGGTCAAGAATTGATTCAAAAATTTAAAAACTCCGGCCGGTCATCGTGGCTCACGCCTGTAATCCCAGCACTTTGGGAGGCCAAGGTGAGTGGATCACCTGAGATTGGGAGTTCGAGACCAGCCTGACCAAATGGAGAAACCCTGTCTCTAATAAAAATACAAAATTAGCTGCTATGGTGGCACATACCTGTACTCCCAGCTACTCAGGAGGCTGAGGCAGGAGAATCGCTTGAACCCAGGAGGCAGAGATTTACAGTGAGCCGAGATCACGCCATTGCACTCCAGCCTGGGCAACAAGAGTAAAACTTCATCTCAAAAAATAATAATAATAATAAATAAAAAACTCAGTAAAACAAACTAAGAATAACAATTAACAAGTCGGCAGACAAATGACAAACTGGGAAACATATCTATAACACTTATGATAGCCAAAGATATCTGCAGTGGATGCTAGGGTCTGCCACCCTGATCCCTCTTTCAGTATTTGGGTGTTAATGCCCTAGATGTCAGGAGTGTTGGTGGCTGACTGCTCATGCTAAGTTCCTCTCCTGTAATTATGTCCACAGCTGACAGTCACTTTGCCCGAGGTCACACGCCCCTCCTGGAGACAGCCATCATCCAATGACTGGTCAAGAAAGGCCTGGCCCCCTTGCCTTGAGGCAGAACTGTGAAGGGCCATCCCAGCTCCAGAGCCCTCTGTGGGTTCAGCTAAGTGAGGCTTTTTTTTGCCATTCAACTCCTCCTCCTGGCCAATCCTACTTCTTTCACTATCCTTAGGTTTTGATGCCAAGGGCACTTCCCAATAAACTCTGAAACAGGAATCTCTGTCTCAGAGCCTGTTTCTGGGGAACTCAACCTAATATCCTTAATATGTAAAGAACTTTTACAAATCAACAAGAAAATAGAAAAATGGGCAAAAGACATAGAAAGGAGAGGGCAGACCATCACCTTTTCTCTATCTGGATATTCTCTACTGCTGGAGAGGTGGGATTGCTCTCTTCTCATTGACTCTCTGACATTCTTTCTTTGGACTCTTCCATTGTCTGTTGAGTCCAAAAGCCTGCAGCCACCACCACTTAGGAGGCCTGGAATGAACAGTTTGGACCAGCTCTGCTCCTGGAAGTGACATGAATGTCCTATTGCCCTGGATCTTTTTCTTATGCCCTCTTCTTGTTGCCCCAACTTTCTTCTCCACTAGACACAGTAAGATCCAGAACTTGAAGGTGAACTTAATGAAAAAGGGTAAAAGAAAGAAAGTTGCCTTGTGCCTAAGTCACAGGGGCTCTGCATGAACTCCGGCCCAGACCAATAGGCTCCATATTGGAGGTTGGGGCCCATGTCTCAGAGTTGTAGTCTTTGCTGTCAGTCATTGTTCTCTGAGGATGGTTTCCCTCCAGAACCTCATGGAGAGGGGTTATTGGCCAGAGGACAGGGACTGGGCTTTCCTGGGCTCCCTAGCCAAATGCTACCTTAATTTCCCCACCATTCTGAACCCACAGATGTATATGAGCGCTTGTAGGGAAAATGCACAGAATGAGAAGAGTTGCGGGTGGAAGACTCCTTAACGTGTCTAGCTCAGCCAGGTGGCTCTCTCAACAGTTCCTCATAGAGCATTTTTGAGGTCGTAGATCATATCACCAAAAAGGGGCAATGAGCATCCTCAGCAGATTCCATTAGAATAAAGGTAACCCATGAGGTCATGTCTGGTGATTATAGAATTATCTTAATTATTTATTAATATATTCAAGGCTTGAGAACACTGGCATTAGTACTATACAGTATAAACGTTCAAAACCAAGCCAAACACCCCCTGGCACAAGTACATGAATGAGCAATGAGCCCCAGACCACACCTGAGATTGAGTGGGATAAGTGAGAAACTGTCGACTTTCGCTATATACCTGAAAATCAGGACTGAATAGAGAACAGAATTCGACAACCTCTTATTCCAGTGGTTCTTATTTCTGTGTGCACACCAGGATCTCCTGGGAAGATTTTACAAACTTCTCTTGTCCAGTTTTCACCTCTGGTCTGAGATGGGGCTCCGGCATCTGAATGACCACTGGTTAAGGCGAATCCCTAACTAGCAGATGGGGAGCTGAGACCAGAGAGAGCAAGTAATTTGTCTAAGGTGACAATGACCATTTGCCAAAGAGCCAGGACTAGTGCCCAGGCTTCCAGACTCTGATCCAGTGTTCTTTTTACTGTACAAGCAGGAGTGCAAAGAAATAGTTATTCTTTCCCCAACCACCTAGTTATCCTCAGTTACTTACGTGCCCACCTTGAAGAAGAATGGAGTGTGGTTCCAGGCTGTGCTTGGGAACACAACTCAGAGATTTATACCACTGCCAAGCAAACTTGCCATTGAGTCATAGCTATGAAGACATCTGTCTTTCATTTACTTTCTTTCTCTTTTTTTTTTTTTTTTTTTTTTTGAGATGGAGTCTCGCTCCATTACCCAGGCTGGAGTGCAGTGGCATGATCTCGGCTCACTGCAAGCTCTGCCTCCTGGTTTCACACCATTCTCCTGCCTCAGCCTCCTGAGTAGCTGGGACTACAGGCGTCCACCACCACACCCGGCTATTTATTTGTATTTTTAGTAGAGACGGGGTTTCACCGTGTTAGCCAGGATAGTCTCGATCTCCTGACCTTGTGATCCGTCCACCTTGGCCTCCCAAGGTGCTGGGATTACAGGCGTGAGCCACCGTGCCTGGCCCTGTCTTTCATTTTCAAAGATAAGGCCACTTGTTTTGTGTATTCCACCATAGCAGATATTAGAGAAATGTGTGACGCACATCTCCCTGGTTCCTGTGCACTCTTAATGCCTTGTGGTTTGTGGTTGTGATTGCTGGTTTACAAAACCCAACTCTCTATTTATGCTTCCCAGAGGGATCTCTCTGCTGCTGTCCTTTCCTAGTCATTTCCCCCAAAGCCATCGAGTTTGACATTTTCATTGAACGCAGGAGACACATCCCATAACATTGGTCAGGAAATAAGTATTTGTTGGCCAGGCACGGTGGCTCACACCTGTAATCCCAGCACTTTGGGAGGCCAAGGCAGATGGATCACCTGAGGTCAGGAGTTTGAGACCAGCCTGGCCAACATGGTAAAACCCCGTCTCTACTAAAAATACAAAAATTAGCCAGATGTGGTGGAGCACGCCTATAAGCCCAGCTACTCAGGAGGCTGAGGCAGGAGAATTGCTTGAACCTGGGAGGCAGAGGTTGCAGTGAGCCAAGATTGTGCCACTGCACTCTAGCCTGGATGACAGAGCAAGACTCCATCAAAAAAAAAAAAAAAAAGAAAGAATGAAAGAAAGAAGGAAGTATTTGTTGAGAGAGAGTAGTACAGCCTTGTTCTTATGTTTAATCATGCTGTAGTTAGAAGGCACTTCAGGGTGTTGGGGAAATGGAATGTAAGCTGCTCAGAACTCTCTTTTGGAAAAGCAGGCCCTTTATTCACAGGACACCCAAAAGAACACTGAAATGCATTCTCCTGGAGAAAAACATCCTTTGGCTACTCTGGAGAACTTCTCTATCTCTCTACACTGGGCCTATATTGATTAGCTGAGCTACATACCATCATCAACCATCCCAAAAGTGCCAGGCTATGTAGCAGATACCTGGCAACTGCAAGTCTTCCAGCTTCCTGGAAACCTGGATTTGTCACCTGTTACAGCCACCTGTGTTTTACAGTTGAGAAATTCTAGGGACCCAGCCATTAAAAGCCAGCCAAGGTCATTCACATGGAGTTCAGAGTACAATCAGACAGAAGGGAAACTTGCTGGGATTCTAGAATCAAAGGACACTATAGCTGGAAGGGATTTCAAGAGGTCATTTGGTTCATTTGCTTCACTGCAGGTGGACAATGAAACCGTCCAAGACTAACAATTGGGGGCAAAGGCTTCACAATGATTCCAAACTCCTGCTTCAAGTTCTCCCTTCCTCACTGTTCTTCCTTAAATCTAACCAAAATCTCTTGTTGTTGCCCTTTCTACCTTCCCAACTAGTGTTAATGGAGAGACAGTGTTTCTCTATTGCTTGTTCTATTTAAGAGTCGGCTCCTGAGAAGGCTTGAACAACACCCTTGGAGAGGCTCTGTGGGGGGCTGCAGCAGGCAAAGGCAGACTTTTCTGAATTTTTGGCTCTTTTATACTCTGCATTTCTTTGATCCACCCTCTCCGGAGAAGAGAGACAGAGAGATAAGTCAATGGAACACAAATACAGAAGATAATGAGCAGTAGTATTCACGACCATAGTAAGCTTCAGGGTGAAGGGTGTTAGGGTCGGCTGATGGAAGGTATCATTTCTGATTTCTGATAGTATTTATTTATTTATTTATTTATTTAGAGACTGGGTCTCTCTCTGTTGCTCACACTGCAGGGAAGTGGCACAATCTCAGCAATCTCAGCTCACTGCAACCTCTGCCTCCCAGGCTCAAGTGATCCTTCCACCTCAGCCTCCCAAGTAGCTGGACCACAGGTGTAAGCCACCACACCTGGCTAATTTTTGTATTTTTTGTAGAGAGAGGGCTTTGCCATGTTGCCCAGGCTGAACAGTTATTATTTAAATGGAATCTGATCCAGAGGGAGACTGTGTTGTGTCCCTCCCAGGAGAACTTACTGATGGGAGAAGGTCTTGTTACAGGGATGATTGCATTGTGCTCCCCAGTTGGGAGAAGAAAGATGGAGAAGCTTCCTTTGAACTCTTTCCAACTCTTTCTCTGGTCTGAAAAAGCACCAGTTCTAAGCATTTCGAAAGATCACTGCATATGAGGAAACTAATAAGCAAACTACTGCTAAATGAGATCCCCTTTGAACTTGACTCTCACCCTGCCTTAAACCAGCATGGACAAGCCTAAAATGAGATGGTTCTTAACATGGCTCCCCAGGCAAAATTTTGAAAACTAACAACTGACATTGTCTTTTTGATATTTTCCCACCCTACTGCCTCCTTCAGTTAGACTGTACAGTGGGAGGAGATAACAGAGTTCTAAGATTATTCCCATATACAGAATTTTCTTTTATTAAGTCTCCTTTGGGGTAAACTATCCACTGGCATTTGCATCAATTACTCTTAAATTGCTACCGAATATGAAATGCTTCAGTTGGGAGTTGGGAGAAGAATTCCTCTTAAGCCAGTTCTCCCTACAGGTAAAAGAAGATATTTCAAACTGTATGCTGAAGAGCTTTTTTTTTTTTTTTTTTTGAGATGGAGTCTTACTGTGTCACCCAGGTTGGAGTGCAGTGGCACAATCTCGGCTCACTGCAACCTCCGCCTCATGGGTTCAAGCAATTCTCCTGTCTCAGCCTCCTGAGTAACTGGGATTACAGGTGCATGCCACCACGCCAGCTAATTTTTGTATTTTTAGTAGAGACAGGGTTTCACCATGTTGGTCAGGCTGGTCTTGAACTCCTGACCTCAGATGATCCACCTGCCTCAGCCTCCCAAAGTGCTGGGATTACAGGCATGAGCCATTGCACCTGACCTCGAAGAGCTTTAAGGAAAAAAAAAATATGAAATATGACACAACTGCAGTGAGCTGAGATAGTACCACTGCACTCCAGCCTGGGTGACAGAGAGCCTCCACCTAAAAAAAAATTATATACATATGTATATATATATATATATATATATATAGAGAGAGAGAGAGAGAGAGAGAGAGAGAGACCTACAGCCTGTTCTTTGCATCAACCACTCTTCAAAACACTTTTAACCAATCTTTTCTAATCTACCAACAAGCATGTCCATCAACTATGAAGCATTACTGAGCCCAGCTTGATGCCAGCGAGTGTAGGACTTATCCCAACGTATAAGGCTTAAACTCTGCCCTCAAAAAGTGTCCAGGGTAGTGGGAACACAAAACTAACCCACAGGAAACAACCAGAGGCTGATGGAGAGAAATACATGTTTAGATTCCAAGTGGTATGGAGCAGACCTTAAATACAACAGAAATTCTGCAATTGGTGGATTAAACTAGTCAGCCAGCTCTTAGTAGAGGGTGCACAACCCAAACTGGCTTTTTTTTTTTGGAGACCGAATCTTACTGTATTGCCCAGGCTGGAGTGCAATGGCGTGATCTCAGCTCACTACAAACTCTGCCTCCTGGGTTCAAGCGATTCTCCTGCCTAAGCCTCCTGAGGAGCTGGGATTCCAGGCATGTGCCACCAAGCCTGGCTAATTTTTGTATTTTTAGTAGAGACGGGGTTTCACCATGTTGGTCAGGCTGGTCTTGAACCCCTGACCTCATGATCCACCCACCTCGGCTTCCCAAAGTGCTGGGATTACAGGCGTAAGCCACCACGCCCGGCCATTAATTCTTGTATTTTTAGTAGACATCAGGTTTCACCATGTTGGCCAGGCTGGTCTCGAACTCCTGGCTTCGAGTGATCTGCCCACCTTGGCCTCCCGAAGTGCTGGGATTACAGCGGTGAGCCACTGTGCCTGGCCGCAAACTAGCTTTCAAGACAGGATACATTTTAGAGAGGCGGAATAAAAAAAAAAAAAAAGAAAAAGAAAAGGGAATAAGATAATTATGAAAATTTAAACTAGCATTTAAAAACTTTTTATTACAGATCATTTGAATCATATAGAAAGTTACAGAAACCTCGTGTACTCATCACTTTATCAATTCATGGCCAATCTTGCTTTATCTATATATACCCTCCCCCACATTTCCCTACCTCCTGGATTATTTTGAAGCAAATCCCAGACATCGTATCATTCCATCTGTAAATATCTCAGTATATTACTAGCATTTTGATGTAAGCATGATTGAATTATACAGGTCAGAGCGTGTTTCAGAAAAACAGTACAGGCCGGGTGCAGTGGCTCACGCCTGTAATCCTTTGGAAGGCCGAGGCGGGCGGATTACCTGAGGTCAGGAGTTTGAGACCAGCCTGGCCAACATGGTGAAACCTTGTCTCTACTAAAAATACAAAAATTAGCTGGGCATAGTGAACGGTGCCTGTAATCCCAGCTACTCAGGAGGCTGAGGCACAAGAACGCTTGAACTGGGAGGCGGGGGTTGCAGTGAGCTGAGATTGTGCCACTGCACTCCAGCCTGGGCAACAGAGTGAGACTCTGTCTCAAACAACAACAACAACAACAACAAAACAGTAAGAAGTTGAAAGTCTTGGCACAATAAAAAGATCCCACAAGCCTTAGCCAATGGCACATTTATTTTGTTCAATAACATCCCAGTACATCAGAAGAACCCCTAATGTTTTTTTTTTTTTTTTTTTTGAGACGGAGTCTTGCTCTGTCGCCCAGGCTGGAGTGCAGTGGCGCGATCTCGGCTCACTGCAACCTCCGCCTCCCGGGTTCACGCCATTCTCCTGCCTCAGCCTCTCCGAGTAGCTGGGACTACAGGCGCCCGCCACCACGCCCGGCTAATTTTTTGTATTTTTGGTAGAGACGAGGTTTCACCGTGGTCTCGATCTCCTGACCTCGTGATCCGCCCGCCTCAGCCTCCCAAAGTGCTGAGATTACAAGCGTGAGCCACCGCGCTCGGCCCCTAATGTTTTTTTTTAGAGGAGGTTGAAATAAAATAGATGTGTTCAGAAATGCATGCTTTTTGCTATAATGCTTGGACCTGAATGGAATGTCAGAAGTATATGGACAAACACTTGTCCCTGTACATCTGCTGCAACTTAAGTATATTTCTTTAAGCTATTTTCAATGTAGATCAGAGTGGTATTTCAGGAAGACATGCCTTTCTTAAACCAGAGTCCAACCAAAGTGGTCGGTGCAATCTGAGGATGGTGGGACAGTGTAGGGCAAGGAGGTAAAAGCAGAACTGGGGAAGAGACAGAACAGGGTGGGAGCGGGAGGCATTGGGTGGGCATGGAGGCTCTCAAGGCTCTGGCTGGATATGAAACTGAGTGGGAGGCAAAGAATGAAAGTGGAGCATGTTAATCTTGGAATGAGGATGAGTCATGCAGAAAATGAGACGCTTTCCCACTGACGCTCTGAATAATATCCCTTGACTGGGAAAAGAAACCAAATGAATATTGCTCTTGATGGCAATGGAGATAGGGTATGGCATGCAAAGTGTGCAGGGGAAAATCCGGCACCCCTCCTTGCTCTTTCACTTCTCCTGGGTGACCTGAAACAAACCATTTAACCTCTCAAGTCATACTCCACATCCCAACAAAAGAGCAGTGACGCTAGATTATCTCTGGGTCCCTTGAGACCTATAATATTCAACAATTCAATTAACTAAAATGGGTTGTAGGGCAGACGTGGTGGCTCACACCTGTAATCCCGACTGGGCTGATTGTTTGAGCCCAGGAGTTCAAGACCAGCCTGGGCAACACAGAGAGACCCCTCCCACCCCATCTCTACAAAAAAAAAAAAAAAAAAGTATTGTAAAAGGGCAGGTAGATATGAATTTGGGGTGACCTTTCGATGGTGGCTGTAGGAAATAGCAATAGCAATTGAGACAACCTATACCATACATAAGCTATAATAAGGGGAAATAAAATATGGCCCTTGCCCACATCTATCACGTTTGTATTTGTCAGTTACTCTATGAAGCAGTTTACATACATTATCTCACCTAATCCTTATAAAAACCCTATGAGGGGCTGGGCTCATGGTGGTGGCTCATGCCTGTAATGCCAGCACTTTGGGAGGCTGAGGCAGGTAGATCATCTGAGGTCAGGAGTTCAAGACCAGCCTGACCAACATGGTGAAACCCCATCTCTACTAAAAAAACAAAATTAGCTGGGCATGGTGGCGCATGTCTGTAATCCCAGCTACTTGGGAGGCTGAGGCAGGAGAATCGCTTGAACCCAGGAGGTGGTGGTCGCGGTGAGCCAAGATTGCACCATTGCACTGAAGCCTGGACAACAAGAGTGAAACTCCATCTCAAAAACAAAACAAAACCCTATGAGGTAGGTTCTAATATTATCACACTGCCGTGAGGAAACTGAGGCACAGAGAGCATAAGTAATCTACCCAAAACATTGCCAGTAAATAGGAAAGCCAGGATTGAACTCAGATCTATTAAATTCCAAACCCTTAACCATTGTGCTACATGCTCACCTATTATGCTAGAGTGCGTAGAATAACTATTAATATCTTGTATTTTATCATCCAATCATAATCCAGAAACCTCCATTAAATATCTATCTAACCTAAGAGCCAGCTTGAAGGAGTTCCCGCTGGGCAAATATGGGACAAATTAAGCACCAAAATTAAGTCAGTAGTGAATTATAAAGCACTGAAAAAATAGGCATTTGTGAGTCCTTACTGATAATAGGTAAATAAGTAACTGGGGAGAAGGGAGGGCTCTTGCTTACAGCAGAATATTGAGAGTTGGCTAAGAAATGGGGAGGAACTGCTGGAGCCAGAACATCATCATTTTGGAAATCATTGTAGTAAATATGGGATCAGGCAGGAATTATCAATAGATGCTAAATCAAAGGAGGAAATGTTGAAGAACAAGCTATTTGCATGGTCTTAAAAGTAGCTCCCCAAAGACTGCTTATTAGTTCAAGGGAGAAAAAAATCAATTACCCAGTGGAGAAACTGGGCAACACCTTGACAGGGTGATACAAATTTACATTTACCAGTAAGGGGCAGATGAAACTTGTGTGCCTCCAGCATGATATCCTTAGAAGGACACAATGTTAATTTTTGCAATATTCTAGCCAAGAGTACATGACAAACATCAGACAAATATAAAATAGGAATGTTCTATTTTTAAAAAAAAAAAAATGAGGGGCACTGTATTCTTAAAAAATGTCAACATCATAAAGGACAAAGGGCCAGGGATAGGGGCTTACACCTGCAATCCCAGCACTTTGGGAGGGAGGCTGAGGCGGGTGGATGGATCACTTGAGGCCAGGAGTTCATGACCATCCTGGCCAACATGGCGAAACCCCATCTCTACTAAAAATACAAAAATTAGCTGGGTGTGGTGGCACATGCCTGTAGTCCCAGATACTCAGGAGGCTGAGGATCGCTGGAACCCAGGAGGAGGAAGTTGCAGTGAGCCAGGATTGCGCAACTGCACTCCAGCCTGAGCAACAGAGCAAGACTCTGTCTCAAAAAACAGACAAAGAAAGGCTATGGAAACGTTCCAGATTAAAGGAGGTAAAAGGGATAAGAAGGGATGAGAAGGGATAAGACAACTAGATGTAAGCCTGACCCTAGACTCAGTGCTGCACAGGAGTGGGGAGAAGAGGATAATGCTATAAAATACACCGTTAGATCAACTGACAACATTGGAATATAGGCAGTACCGATGTAAAATTGTGAGGCTGATAAATTTACTGTGGTTATGTAAGAGAATATTCCTATTTTTATTTTTATTTTTTTCTCTACTCCATGTGGAACAGGGCTAACTCATAGGCAATGTGCCCAGAGTTGGCCTATTCCTATTTTTATGAATTGCACACTAAGGTATTCAGAAGTGAAGGATCATGATGTATGTAACTTACCCTCACGTGGTTCAAAAGAGAGAGAAAGAGAATGCAAAAATAGCTAAAGCAAATGGGGTAAAATGCTAACAATAGGTAAAAGTAGGTAAAGGGTATATGTTTATCTTATCCCTTTTTCCTCCTTTAATCTAAAAGGGATGTTTCTTGAAACTTATTCTAAGTTTGAGAATATGTCCAAATAAGTTTGGGTTTTGTTTTTTTTTTGCCAGTCTGATATCACATTACTGAGTGGTGGTCAGACCCTGAGTTCTTTAGCATTTGTTGTTGTTGTTCAGTCAGGATTTTGCTCTGTCGCCCAGGCTGAAGTGCAGTGGCATGATCTCAGCTCAGTGCAGCCTCTGCCTCCCTGGCTCAAGCGATCCTCCCACCTCAGCCTCCCAAGTTGCTGGGACCACAGCGGGTTTTACCATGTTTCCCAGGCTGGTCTCCAACTCCTAAGCTCAAGCAATATGCCCCCCTCGGCCTCTAAGAGTGCTGAAATTATGGGTGCGAGCCACCGGGCCTGGCCCAAGACCCTGTGTTCTTGACTGGAGATGGGGAAAAATGCCCTGCATTGAGCCATGAGAATAACCGTCATCCAACAGGAGAAGCTCAAAGCAGAGCTGGCTCCCTGTAGTTCAGGGGTTCACCAACCAACATGAAGAGTTACCTGGGTCACAAAGAAAACAGGCTCATGAGTAAACAAATGACAGAGTAATTCCACTGTGAGAAACACCAGGAAAACCAACATCTCCATATGTGTAAGGAAAAGATCTCCAGGCATGGGCCTATAGCCTAATTATTTCAACACAAGTCTACCCAGCAGAAGGATTAGCCTGTTCAAGCTCACCTTTCATTTGCGATATATATGTGAAATCTACTGGAACTAGAAGGCTCATTGGCAGAGGTGAAAGGTGAAGAACAAGCTGCTGTCTTTGATACAACACACGCTAGGGCTTGAGGAAACTATGGAATGAGTAACAAAATTAGCAGACAACTTTTAACAATAGGATTATTATTGTTGCCATAGACTTGAGTCACTACCATATGCTAGACCCTGAGGATACAGAAAGATAAAAGCAGTGATCCCTGTCCTCAAGTAGCTTTGGGGAGCTGGGAGAGAGACACACAAAAGGGATACATTACAGGGCACCAAATGAAAAGTATACTTTAGGGAATACGACAGTCAGGAAAAGCTATTGTGGGTGTGTGGCACCAAGAGAAGTGGTAGGGGTAGGGTTTTCATTCATTCACTCATTTATTCATTCATTTATTCAAGCATTCTTTCAATAAATATTTATTCAACCTTTTTTTTTTTTGAGAAGGAATCTCACTCTGACACCCAGGCTGGAGTGCAGTGTCACAATTTCGGCTCAGTGCAACCTCCGCCTTCCAGGTTTAAGTGATTTTCCTGCCTCAGCCTCCCGAGTAGCTGGGATTACAGATATGCACCACCATGCCCGGCTAATTTTTGTATTTTTAGTAGAAACGAGGTTTCACCATGTTGGCCAGGCTGGTTTCAAACTCCTGACCTCATGTGATCTGCCCGCCTCAGCCTCCCAAAGTGCTGGGATTACAGACGTGAGCCACCGCGTCTGGTCTACTCAGGTTTTTAAACTGCGCAGTACTGTGCAAACGCTTAAGGAGAACAATGAGATAAAAATGCTGTGGGGAAAAGGAAGACATATGTTCAGGGTTCTTTAATAAGAACGGCTAAAATTTAGCTATTAAATATTTATTAGCTATGAAACTGTATTAGTTTCCTGTGGTGGCTCTAACAAATAACTCCAAAATCGACTACTTAAAACAACAGAAATTTATTGTCTCAGAGTCCTGGAGGCCAGAAGTCTAAATTCAAGGTGTTGGCTGGGCCCTACTCCCTCCAGAGGCGTAGGGGAGAATCCTTTCTTGCCTTTTCCAACTTCCATTGGCTGGTGGCATTCCTTGGTTTGTGGCTGCCTCACTGCCATCTCTGCCCCAATCTTCACATGGTCTTCTCTTTTGTCCTTTTTAACTCTCTTACGGGGACACTTTTCACCGAATTTAGGGCCCACCTAGATCATCCAAGATGAGTGCTTCATCTCAAGATACTTAATTACATCTGCAAAAGTCTCTTCCCAAATAAGGTAACATTCACAGATTTCAGAAATTGGGACACAGACATATCTTTTTGGAGGCTGTCATTCAACCCATTATAAGCCCTTTCCACGTGCCAGGCATTTTCCTAAGCATCTTATATGTATCAACTCATCTGACTCATAACAAGCCAATGAGATAGGTTATGAATTTCATCCCCATTGAGAAAATGAAGATACAGAGCCATTGGGTAACTTGGAACCATCACTGAGGATAATTGGACTTGAATGGAGAGCTTGTATTGAGGGGTCATGAGAGATGGCTTTGGATAGACAAGTTAAGGTCACATGTGGAATATTTTAAATACCTGAATAAAATATTGTACTTTATTCTTCAGGTAATGGGCAGGTACTGGGAGTTCTTGAGCAAGAGCACACGTGAATATTGATGCATGAGAATATTAATTGGAAAGGACTGTGTAAAATAGATCGAAGAAGAAAGGCGGGATGGAAACCTTATCAGGAAATGCTCATGTAATTGCTGAGAATGATGGTGCAAGCCTGGACCACAGAGGTCTGGCTACAGAAACAGAAAGGAATACTTAATAGCTTGTCCCTCTTTTCATCCCAATGCGTGCAGCCAGACTCTTTTTTTCCCATTAGACTTATCTCTTCCATCTTCCTATGTTGCATACCAGGGGGCAATTGAGAGATAAGACAATCTCCATTTGCTCGAGTTTAGCAGGCACTGGTTTTTCCATGAAAGGATTGCACTCAAAATTTGGAGACACTTGCATGGACAGCGCCTAGAAACACAGTTCCTTATTGTTTTGATTGTAGTTGCTTCTAAGGTAAAGACACTTTGAGGATAATGTCTCTCTTGATAATATCAACTCTGACTTTATGATGGAGTAACCCTCGAAGCCAACATAAAGCATAAGTGAAGTCACTATCAAGTATTCCCAGAGAAGGGGCTGTAGAGACAGCTACGATGATGTTAGATCTTTGCTCTCTTCCTCCAGAATCAGCAGACAGGCAGAAAGAAATGTCTCTGTTCTCACTTCCCACCTACACTTCTTGGTGACTACTGCTGGTGCTGCTCCTGCCGCAAGCTGAATATTAAATACACTTATTCATTTTTAGTCTTTTAGGCAACCTTTGAGGATTTGTTCAGTAACACCTGATGTGAAAGACATTTCCTGTTGAATAGTGGAAGGTTTGAGCGTGAGAGACCCCCAGCAGTACTCTGGGTCCTTAGTTACTAGTCAGGCTTCAGGAGCCATTAATGCTAGCCAGAGTAACAAAATGTTGTCAAAAACCATAATTATTTTTCTCTAACACAGTGTAAGCAAAACTTGAAATGCTTATTTGCACCTGGAATTTGATTGTTTTTTAAAAAGTGCTTTCCCACAAGAATAAGACATTTGATTTCATTTAAAAATTAAATTAAAAAATTTAATATAGAAGTTACAAAAATTAGCCGGGGGTGGTGGTGTGAGCCTATAATCCCAGCTACTTAGGAGGCTGAGGCAGGAGAATCGCTTGAAGCTGGGAGGCAGAGGTTGCAGTGAGCCGAGATGGCACCACTGCACTCCGGCCTGGGTGACAGAGCGAGACTCAGTTTAAAATATATATATATATATAGAAATGATGTCTGTTCATTTGAAAATAAAATTCAAATTATGACAGATTAATATAAAACAAAAAGTAAAATTAGGCCAGGTGTGGTGGCTCACGCCTGTAATCCCAGCACTTTGGGAGGCCGAGGCTGGTGGATCACTTGAGGTCAGGAGTTCAAGATCCGCCTGGCCAACATGGTGAAACCCTGTCTCTACTCAAAATACAAAAATTAGCTGAGTGTGGTGGTGCACGCCTGTAATTCCAGCTACTTGGGAGGCTGAGGCAGAATGGCTTGAACCTGGGAGGTAGAGGTTGTGGTGAGCTGAGATCGCACCACTGCACTCTAGCCTGGGCAATAAAGTGAGACTCCATCTCAAAAAGAAAAAAAAAAAAGTAAAATTAATAAATTCGTAAGTGTGGGGATACTTTTTAAGAATATTTTTTATATGGACTCCAGATAATATCCTCTCTCCAGAGCTAAAAAGCATGGGCTTATAATGCCTGGGTACTCAAAATGTGTTCTGGGGGCCATCTACATGGGCATTACCTAGGAGCTTGTTAGAAATGCAGTCTCAGGTCCCACTGCTTGCCTATTGAATCAGAATCTGCATTTTCATGAGTTCCCAGGTGACTTGTGTGCACATTCAAGCACCAGAAACACTGAACTCACAGACTGAGGGGACAGCATTTTTACTAACACTAGCCCTTTGAAGGATATTCAGGTTGTTAAAGAATTGAAAGTAAAAAACAGATAAAAGTGGGAGGCAGAAAAATTAACTAATTCTTCCTACAGAACTATGTGTGAATAGGACCCAATTTTGGAACACATCACTAGAGAATCAGAACTTGGAGTGACCTGTTAAAGAGGCGTCACTCACAAGTAGGCCACCTCCCCTTGGTCCTTATAGTAATTACAAATAAGAAAATCATAGAAGCAGAAACTTTTAGAATTGAGATGAACAGTAGAATTTGTAGTAGTTGGTGTGCATGAGGTCTCGAGCCTCTGACTGGGTTTGTTCCCCCCAAATTTGGGTATGAAGTTAAAAATAAAAATGTTGGCTGAGCGTGGTGGCTCATGCCTGTAATCCCAGTACTTTGGGAGGCCTAGGCGGGTGGATCACCTGAGGTCAGGAGTTCAAGACCAGCCTGGCCAACATGGTGAAACCCTGTCTGTACTAAAAATATAAAAAATTAGCCTGGCGTGGTGGCGGGTGCCTGTAATCCCAACTACTTGGGAGGCTGAGGCAGGAGAATCTTTTGAACCCAGGAGGCGAAGGTTGCAGAGATCTGAGATTGCACCACTGCACTCCAGTCTAGGCAACAGAGAGAGGCTCTGCCTCAACAACAACAAAAAAGTTGCAGGTGCAGTTAGGGCCTTGTGTTCACAAACTGTAGGGTCTTGAGCAAATTCCTTAACTTCTTGGGGTGTCAGTCCATAATCTGTATCATCAGGAAGCTCAAGTAAGTGTTCTGAAAACTGTATGGGAACCTGGAATGTTATCATGGCAGATTTCAAGGGTGAGTCCCAGTTTCATCCAATAATTGCATGTTGTGTGAGATAATATCACAACAGAGGGCGGTAGCCTGCTTGAAGTAAAGAAAAAGTGAGCTAATTAACTAAAGAATGTGCCATGATGTTTTCTACACTGTCCAGAGGAAACAGAGCCTCTGTTTCTGGTGTTCTAGTATAGATAGGAGATCATGGAGTTTCAGTAAGGACCTGTGGAATGAATGCATGAAATACCAAGTTGGCGGGAGCAGTGACTCACACCTGTAATCCCAGCACTTTGGGAGGCCAAGGCGGGTAGATCTCCTGAGGTCAGGAGTTCAAGACCAGCCTGGCCAACATGGCGAAACCCCTGTCTCTACTAAAAAAAAAAAAAAAAAAAAAAAAAGAAATACTAAGTTGGGAAAGGTAAATTCATCAACACTCATTCATTCAACAAATATTTACTGAGTACTGAGTGTTTCTGTATAGATAGCAGTGCCTTTATTTCCAGTGTCCAAGCTGGCTAAGGACACAATGGTGAGCAAATGTACACACTGTCCCTGCCCTCACAGAGCTTACAATCCAATCAAATACTTGGTTTAATGTAAAATTGCAACTTTGCTAAATGCCACAAAAAAGCTGGGCAATGGACTGAGAGAACTTGTTCTAGAACGATCTGACCTGGTCAGGGGAATCAGGGAAGACTTCCTGAGGAAGTGACCCTTGAGCTGAGAGCTGAAGAATGAGCAAGAATTAATGTGGGGACGAAGGGAGGAAAGAGTGTCCAGGGGTGAGAACGCTGTGTGCATACGCCTTTTGGCAGGAGGGAGTGTGTGGATTCACGGTGGTCAGAAAGGCCAGTCCCCTCTTTATCTGGTGGACTGACATCATGAGGCTGGGGACGGCAGCCAGCGCCAGATCAGATCTGGTCCGGCCCTGTGCACCCAAGTTTGGTTCTCCTTCTCCTAGCACTGGGAGGCCACTGCAAGATCTCAGCCGTGATGGCATGGGGGTGGTGGAGGATGTGTATTTTGCAAGGCCTAGATCTGGATTTCAAAAAGATCACTGTGGCAGTAAAATGGAGTATAACTCAGGAACAGGAGGGCAGAGAGGCTGTTTGGAGAAAGGCAGGATACTTTTCCAGTCTAGAAGAGAGCCTGGAAATGCTCCCTTCCACAGAAGTTCCAGCTCCTGCAGCCCAGTTCCGTCCTCATGCAACCTTCCTTCCGTGAGGTCTTGCCTACCAAGAGGGAAGGAGGAAGGATCTGTGCAATGAGCTTTAACCCGAGACAGAGAAAGGGAACAAACTAGAAGTCCAGCTGGCAAATGAGTCCTTTTTGTGTCCATATAAATGAGTTCGCCTAAGTGAAATAATTAAAAAGTGGTTTCTGAATTTGCAAGTTGAGAACTCAGCCCTGGATTCTTGGTGACCCCAAGTACAGGAGGCCTGAAAGGCCCCGTCTGAGAATATTCACTAGGCAGCTCCATCTCCTGTACTCACCTTTTAACTCCAGTTAAGAAGCTATCATGTACACCCCCTCACTGAGAAGATGTGGAAAGTGAGGCCCAGAGAGGTTTAGTAACTTGTCCAACATCACACAGTAACTTTTAAGGGCCAGTCCCTGAACTGTCATCCTAAAACTCATTAGGTGTGTGATCCTTTCAAAATGCTCTACTGGCCGGCATCTTTAGGGATGAGTAATGGAGAGAGTCATAAAAACATACTTTTAAATTAAATTTTATTTTTTTCAAATTTTCTGTACATTGTGCTTTAATTATCATCTCCAGCCCCAAGAGTAGAAGGGCTAAAGAAGGAATGGGCATTCAGTCTAAAGTCTTAACACTGACTACCTGAGCCTTCAACAATTTCTGGTATTAACTTTATATAGCACTGCACCCAAGAAAATCACAGATGCTTTTATTGAGTGTTTCTGTATAGATAGCAGTGCCTTTATTTCTAGATTGAATTTCCAGGCATGACTGAAGAACTTAGACCCAGTTTTCAGCCTCCAAGAAAAGTAAGTTCCTTTTGCTGCTAGCCCTCATCTGCTATTCTTTTTTTTTTTTTTTTTTTTTTTTTTTTTGAGATGGAGTTTTGCTCTTGTCGCCCAGGCTGGAGTGCAATGGTGCTATCTCAGCTCACTGCAACCTCTGCCTCCCTGGTTCAAGCGATTCTCCTGCCTCACCCTCCCGAGTAGCTGGTTTTACAGGCATGCACCACCATGCCTGGCTAATTTTTGTATTTTTAGTAGAAACGGGGTTTCACCATGTTGGCCAGGCTGGTCTTGAACTCCTGACCTCAGATGATCCACCAGTCTAGGCCTCCCAAAGTGCTGGGATTACAGGTGTGAGCAACTGTGCCTGGCCTATTCTTTTTTTTTTTTTTTGAGACAGATTCTCACTCTGTCACCCAAGCTGGAGTGCAGTGGCACGATCTCAGCTCACTGCAAGCTCCGCCTCCTGGGTTCATGCCATTCTCCTGCCTCAGCCTCCCGAGTAGCTGGGACTGCAGGCACCCACCACCACGCCCGGCTAATTTTTTGTATTTTTAGTAGAGACGAGGTTTCACTGTGTTAGCCAGGATGGTATCGATCTCCTGACCTCGTGATCCACCCGCCTTGGCCTCCCAAAGTGCTGGGATTACAGGCTTGAGCCACCGCGCCCAGCCCTATTCTTTAAATTAACAAATATAAAAAGGTCAGTGACTGTTCCCAGCCTCTCACTGTACAATTTCACTCTCTACACTGTTCCTGTTTCCCCTTTGCTTCTACGTGGGTTTCCTGCTCTGACCATTTCTTTCAAATGGTTTCCCTCACACCTCTGAGACTTTAGTGCTATTTCTGGGCTTTATTGATACATTGTCAGTTGTTTATTCTTTGTTCCACTGCCTGTTCCCTTGGGAGCAGCTGAAAAATCAAACCTTGGCCCTCATGTTGTTGGTAGAGATTTCACTTCATATTTGTAATAATTATTCACGTACGTTTTGAGAGATTTCCCCACCAGTTTTAAGATTGAACATTAGAAGTGATTTACTGTCAACCAAAGTCAAATATAATGTGGTTTTCACATGGTTTTGTTATTTTATCTTTCCAAGCAAGGTACAGCTTTATACACTCATGATTTTTGATAACCAAAATTCAGAAGTATGTTTGTGTTTAGCAGTTTTTACAAGAATACTACAAGATCATTTTAAACTTTCATTAAAAGCAAGGAGAGGTCCAGAAGGCTTTGAGATTGCAGTTTGTCTGAAGCCCTTGACTTTCATTCAAATTGGCAGTCTCTTTTCCAAAAAGAGCATTATTCTCTCATCTTTAAAGTATGCTGGGTTTAGTCAGTTTGGATACTAAGCAAGTTATCAGGAGATTTCTCAAACATGAAGAAGAGAAAGCCAAGCTGTCTGACTCAGCCCAGGGCCACAGCCTCCAGGGGTGTTGGTGAATAATAGTATAGTGTCCCTTCATTTTAATCTATTCCTGCCTGTGTTGACACTCTACTAGGACAACCAGATGAAAAGGGACAAAAACTCGAGTTGAGGTACCAAAGTCTTTTGCCTATACAATGCTAGAGGGAAACAAAGTTTGACGGAAGTGTTCTGCTGTGTGGTAAAGATTACTCTCTCCAGAGAACATGATTATAACTTCTCTAGAACCTGGAAAATGTACTCCCTGCCTCCTCTGCCCCGCCTCCAACCACCCACCTGGAGGGAATAAAGCACATTGTCTGGGAAATGGCTGAAATGCAGGCACAAAGTAGGTTTCCAGAAGTGGCTATGAGTTGAACCTGTTTTTATATGGGTCTAAAAATCTCCCAATTTAGTCTGTTTAGTTATTGAAGGATTGCTATTGTGTTTGCAAAGCATCACTGACTTTTACATCTTCTTATTGGTTCTTCTTTGGGTATCAAATCCTCACATTTGGAGGAATGTATTTTTTCAATAAAGCGGGGCACAGCCGCCCTTAGTAGAAAGCAAAATGGTCTTCCAACTGCCTCTAGGCCATTTCCATGAGGATATCTTGACCCATAAGTGGCTCCCCAATTTCTGTATATGAGGGGCCAGTTGATAAGATGTTTGAAGCTGTGTTTACATATGATCAGAAAAATGTCACTCATCCATATCAAAGGAGAGGAAGTTATGGAAGTCTTAAACCCATTAATCCACCCTTTAGCACTGCCCAAACCCAGACTTCACTTCAAATTAAGCACATTAAAAATGGAGTTCCTATTTTCTCCTAAAAATCAGCTTCTTGGCCTCCCTTCCCAACTTCCTCACCTGTTTAAGGCAGTATTTTCCTTGTCAGGTTAGAAACATTGTAACTATCTTTGTTCTCCTACCTAGCTTTCTCCTTCTCAATACCCAATTAATCATCAAATTCTATCATTTTTTCCTTTATAATGTCTTGAAAATTTTCCTCCATTCTTTATATTCCGGCAAAACAGAAACAGAAGGTGGGGATCCAGCTCTCCAGTCTGGATAGGGAGACTAGAAACACACCACGTACAAGTGAAAAAAATTTTATAGGAATTACAAGAATACCAAAACAATGCAAAATAACAGCTCCAAACAAGCCTTGTATACACATCTCCAGGCAATAGCTGGCACTGCATTTGTCCAGTAGCAATCTAGGGCAGTGGGTGGGGAGGTCCTTCTGCTGCCCAGGGCTGTGGTGAGGCCTTTCGGGTCCAGCTTAAGCCACTCTGATTCCAGCCACCACCCCACCTTAGATGGGGAAGCTGTTCCTTTCCAGATCAACTCATCTTCACCCACAACACAGTACTTATGTATTCAGTCTCAAATAGTTAGCACAATTTATCAAGAGTATTCCATCGTAATTTTAAAATGTCATGTTTATATTTTACCTCCACCTGGATAGAAACTTGTTCTTTTGTATTCTTACTGCCCCTCCCCCTTCCCATAGCAACCAGCACAAGATTCCGCCGTGTGTAGTCTATAAATAAATGTTAAATCATAGAGCCTTAGAATTTTGGAGTCAGACGGGGATCCTCAGAGTTGCATTTGTCCAATCCTTTATAGATGGGGAAACAGGTCTAGAAAGATTAGGTGACTTGCTCAAAGCCACACAGCTGGCTATTGACAAGGCAAGGAGCAGAGCCCAGGTTTCTCTTGCCTGAAGTCTGTACCCTAAACTGTCCTTAGATAACCAGTGACAGACACCTGAGTTCACACAAGGTCTCCAGGGGTTGATGGTGATAGGAGAAACTGGCTTTCCCAAAACATGTACAAAGATTCGGTCCCAGCCCTAGCAGACCTTCGGGAGGACTAACTCCTCAGCTCGGCGTCCAGCAGAGTCCCAAGTTACAGTCGCACTTGTTTATGCGTCTGTCGGCCTCCTCCGACAAGACCGAGTACTCGAGGGCCCCGCGTGCAGGGGCTCCCCTCCGGCCCCTCCCCCGCCGCCGAGCTGTCACACAGACGCCGCGCGGCCCGCCCCCACGTGGACTCGGCTCGGAGGATCAAAGTCTGTTTGCAGCCCGGCCCCCGCAGGTGTGCTGGGAGCTGCGATGGTCCGCAGCGCGGAAGCCAGGACTCCGCCACACCCGAGGGGACCCGGCCAGCCCCTCCCCCTCCCGCTGCACGCGGCCCGCGCCCCCAATTCGCCCGCCGCTGCACCCGGCCACGGGCCCCCGGCCCACGCCCGGCTCCGGGAGGAAAAGGCCCCGCCCCCATCTGTAGGAGCCGCGACCCCGCCCCCTTCCCGCCCTTCCGAGGCTCCATCCAATAGTGAGCGTGGCTGGGCGGGACGCCGAGGCTGTCGTGAGGGTTCCCTGACCAATGGGGAAGCGTGCCGGGCCTGGTGGGCGGGGCGTCAAGGCCTTGTCACGCTCGGGTCCGTGTGAAAACGGGGGTTCCGAGTGCAAAGCAAAGTTTTTTTGTAAACCGTCTGCAAAGGCGGGGGGGCGAAGAAGGCGCCCGAGACCGGGCCGAGTGCAGCTGCCGTGGCCGCCGCCTCTCTAGCTCCTCAGCCATCCGCTCCTCAGTGCAGCCGCCGCAGAGGAGAACAGCAAGCAGAGCCCTCAGATGCTCGGAGCTTTCTCGGCGCGAACCTTCCCGTCGCCCTCGCCTGCCGCCCTCGCCCGCCGCTCTCCTGCTCCTGCTCCGGCTCCGGCTCTTGGTACCCCGGCTCCAGGAGCCCAGCTCCCCGCCACCGCCGCCGCCTGGGTGTGGGGGCCGCTGGGGCTGAGCCGGGCCTCGGCGCCGGCTCTGAGGACGGACGCCTGAGGAGCTGCGCGGCGCGGCGCCGCCGGCTGGCGGAGGACGCCCACAGGCGCGGGGCTCGGCGGCTTGACCCGGGCTTGTCCCCGTGCGGCCGCGGGGGCCCCTCAGCGGTTTCCCGAACGGCCCGACTCGGGCGCTCCTCCGTGTCGCGGTCGCCGACCCTCCGCGTCCCGCCAACGCCGCCGCCGCTCCAGTCTCCGGGCCGGGCTCGGCGGGCCCCGCAGCCGCAGCCATGGGGTGCTGGGGTCGGAACCGGGGCCGGCTGCTGTGCATGCTGGCGCTGACCTTCATGTTCATGGTGCTGGAGGTGGTGGTGAGCCGGGTTACCTCGTCGCTGGCGATGCTCTCCGACTCCTTCCACATGCTGTCGGACGTGCTGGCGCTGGTTGTGGCGCTGGTGGCCGAGCGCTTCGCCCGGCGGACCCACGCCACCCAGAAGAACACGTTCGGCTGGATCCGAGCCGAGGTGATGGGGGCTCTGGTGAACGCCATCTTCCTGACCGGCCTCTGCTTCGCCATCCTGCTGGAGGCCATCGAACGCTTCATCGAGCCGCACGAGATGCAGCAGCCGCTGGTGGTCCTTGGGGTCGGCGTGGCCGGGCTGCTGGTCAACGTGCTGGGGCTGTGCCTCTTCCACCATCACAGCGGCTTCAGCCAGGACTCCGGCCACGGCCACTCGCACGGGGGTCACGGCCACGGCCACGGCCTCCCCAAGGGGCCCCGCGTTAAGAGCAGCCGCCCCGGGAGCAGCGACATCAACGTGGCCGCGGGCGAGCAGGGTCCCGACCAGGAGGAGACCAACACCCTGGTGGCCAATACCAGCAGCTCCAACGGGCTGAAACTGGACCCCGCAGGTGAGCCGGGAAAGTCGCTGCCGCAGGTGGTTGGGTTTGGGGAGCCCAGAGCCTCGCCTGGCCTTCGGCGGGGTGGCCCGCACGCCCCCTGCTGCCCGAGCGGGCCTGCGCCGCGCCGCCCCTGCCTGCTCCCTCCCCGTCCTGCACACGCCCCGCTGCCCCAGGAAATCAGAACCCCCTCAGCTGGGTGCAAGGAGCCGGGGACGCGTCTGGCGTATTTGTAGGTGGGGACTGTGGGTCAGACCCTAAGAAAAAGGGTCAGGAGGTGACCATCATCCCGCTGCAGTCCACAGCCGCACTTGGCTGTCTTTACAGGCTGCAGCAACTTTGCTGAAGACTTGTCTGTTTATGGTTATAACAGCATCAGAAATGCTTCCCAATTCAATTCCTTGGCTCTCTTGGGAAACGGAGAGAATCCCCAGTTCGTCCCCAGTAGTTGGGTGCTGGAAACCTTGCTCTGCCAAAGTAGTTTTTATGCCCATTGAACTCCGTTTCATAATATGCATTCCGAGCGTGGAAACCCTGGTTAAAGGTTTCTTTTATGAACAGCAGTGTATGCTTCAGCTAATTGATCCCTAATCCTGGAAATCATAGATTTAGGACCTGTCTGGGCATGTTTAACATTTTCCTAGGACTTTTCATAATCGTACTGAACTAAAAGTGATGGTAATTTATTCATCTTATCTTTTTAGTGGATGCTTTTTATATTTAACATGCAGCGCTCTTGAAGGAAATTTGGAAAATAAATGTAGAAAGAAAGGAGATGGAAATGACCCAACCAAAGTCCTACTACCCAAGCTCAATGGTGCTTAACAATTTGGTCTTATTTCCTTCACTTACGTTTATTTACCTTGTATCATTATAAATTATGCTACATAATTTTTCTTTTCGAGCGCAGAATATCAAGTTAGTGAAATTAAAGTTGTACATTGGAAAGGTGTAATAAGTAATTGGTTTTCCTCTCACTCCACTCGGAAAGGTGTTATTCCAGAGAAAATTAAGTTTGAAAAGATCAATACTTTTGATTTAAAAGTTGGTAGGGCAGGTAGTCATTTAGTTTCAATTTTTCTAATAATCTCTGTGATTATTGATTTATATTGTTGATTTGTCAGTTTTTAAACCCCCTCTACCAAGAAACTTTTATATTCATAATAAAAGTTTAAAAGTTAAAATTGGTTTTATTCTCAAGCAATTGGCCTCAGTGACAAAGAGTGACTAGAGAGTGCCCGAGTGTCAAATCAGGTATTTTGTATTAGTAGACTTATTCCTAGCTGCATTTAATTTTGGTGTTAGCATTCAATTTTATGTTTTCCTTTGTATATACCATGAAGTATAGCAGAATGTTTGCAGGACTCCACCCCCATAGAAAAGATACACTATTTTGGAGAGGAGAAGGCAGGAGAGTGGTTAGGAGGGTGAAGAAGCAGTATCACAATGACTTAATTTAGCCCTGGCCATTATGTCCTGGCTCGTTCCCAGAATGTCAATTTATATTAAATTGCTCTGGGCACATTTTTTTAATAGTACTTTGTAAAAAAATTTTCACCTTCATCACCACTTAAAAAGAATTAGACAAGGATGTTTATATAAACACTTTAAATGTATTTGATATAAAATTTTTATTTCTTTGTAGACCCAGAAAACCCCAGAAGTGGTGATACAGTGGAAGTACAAGTGAATGGAAATCTTGTCAGAGAACCTGACCATATGGAACTGGAAGAAGATAGGGCTGGACAACTTAACATGCGTGGAGTTTTTCTGCATGTCCTTGGAGATGCCTTGGGTTCAGTGATTGTAGTAGTAAATGCCTTAGTCTTTTACTTTTCTTGGAAAGGTTGTTCTGAAGGGGATTTTTGTGTGAACCCATGTTTCCCTGACCCCTGCAAAGCATTTGTAGAAATAATTAATAGTACTCATGCATCAGTTTATGAGGCTGGTCCTTGCTGGGTGCTATATTTAGATCCAACTCTTTGTGTTGTAATGGTTTGTATACTTCTTTACACAACCTATCCATTACTTAAGGAATCTGCTCTTATTCTTCTACAAACTGTTCCTAAACAAATTGATATCAGAAATTTGATAAAAGAACTTCGAAATGTTGAAGGAGTTGAGGAAGTTCATGAATTACATGTTTGGCAACTTGCTGGAAGCAGAATCATTGCCACTGCTCACATAAAATGTGAAGATCCAACATCATACATGGAGGTGGCTAAAACCATTAAAGACGTTTTTCATAATCACGGAATTCACGCTACTACCATTCAGCCTGAATTTGCTAGTGTAGGTTCTAAATCAAGTGTGGTTCCGTGTGAACTTGCCTGCAGAACTCAGTGTGCTTTGAAGCAATGTTGTGGGACACTACCACAAGCCCCTTCTGGAAAGGATGCAGAAAAGACCCCAACAGTTAGCATTTCTTGTTTAGAACTTAGTAACAATCTAGAGAAGAAGCCCAGGAGGACTAAAGCTGAAAACATCCCTGCTGTTGTGATAGAGATTAAAAACATGCCAAACAAACAACCTGAATCATCTTTGTGAGTCTTGAAAAAGATGTGATATTTGACTTTTGCTTTAAACTGCAAGAGGAAAAGGACTCCATTGAAATTCTAAGTTTGCCAAGTAGTGTAATTGAAGTCCTTGTCTGGTCACACAGTTTAATTCTATTTTTGTAAGAACATAATGGGACTGCATAACAGAGTTCTATATTACAACTTTGTGATTATTAGTACAAGAGTACAGCTATGCTGTGACTGTTTTGGAAAGCCAGTTTTAACACTATGTTACATTTTTGTTTAAAGTAAGTTAAACCTTATATAACATAATGACATTTGATTTCTGGATTTTTCCCATGATAAAAATTAGGGGGACAAATAAAATTGTTACTGGAATTTCTCTGCTTTTCTTTTCCCCCAGTGTTACACTTTATTAGAATTATAATTGATAGAACTTTAAAATCATCAACAGTTTGTTTCCTTTGACATTTTAGGTAATATTGCCCTTTGAGATCATTACATAGCATAATGGCAGCATATTTTAAGAGTGACTCATGGCTATTAGTAGGAAATAAGATCAGTTACTATCCTGTATTCTGTATTGCTGACTATTAAACAGTAAGATAGTTAACAAATGGAACTACAGTTTACACACAATAGGGCAAATACGGTAGTAAGAGCAAGGAAGAAAGTTTACCAAACTAAATATTTAGGTTATTGTATGATAATATTGAGACTACATTTCTAAATTATTTTGAGAATTTCAACTTTTTATTCTACCAAAGTTAATCTGAAACTTGGGCATGTTCACCAGCATTACTTTCTTTGAAAGATTGGTATAAAAACATTGAGCTGCAAGTTTACTCACAAAATATGTAAGTATTTTTAAGGATGTTGACACCTAATAATTACATGCTAAATGCAAACTATTAATGTAATCTTTTAAACCGGGTGTTTGAAAAAAATTTTTCAAAGTCATTTCATGATAACCAATCATGAATGGATTTAAATGGAGCTTTTTGAGCACAACCAGCAATGTTTGTGCTTTCTAAGAGCCACTGACTTGAGAGAAAGGAAATCAGAAGGTTAATGCAGTTTGGATATTAAATTCTTAGAAAGCAAAATTAATAATTAAAGCAAAATTAGTTAAGATTTTGTAAGTCATCCTGTCTTCACATACTCAGATCTTCCAATAGTGGCTTATTTTGCAAGATGCCACAGTATCTGCACAGAAAATTGTTTGTGGCTATTTCATTATTGCTATGGATTTCAAATCCAACACAAATATTTAAGGGTGTTTAAGTTATATTTTTCTTGATAGAGGGTATGCTTTGTGACGAAATTAGATTTTTGTCCTTGAAAGGATGAATATTAGCATCAGTTATGTATAGCTCTATTTTTCTAGAAACAAGGTATTCTGACTACTTTTATAGCTGACTACTTTTGGGATGGCTACGTTTTGGGATTTAAAATAGTTCATTGTTTAATGGGTTGTAAGAGGAAAAAGTGTTAGGATTTGACAGTTACTTTTTAAAGGGATGATCTTTTGTGGTGTGCGTTTTTCCTAGTATAAGCCTATTGCTGGCAATGGGCCTATTTAAGAACAGCTGATTTTTTCCAGTGAAAATATGGTAATTTTAGGAACACAGTTTGTAAGTTCACATTTACTATAATGGGCCAAAACCATAACCTGCCAGTTTGCAATACATCTTGATCTTTTAATATTCTTATCTGATATTGTGTAATTCAATTCCTAAACTGATAGTTACCATGAATTTTGCGAAAAGGTGTGGGTGGTTTTTTTTAAACATGAAATTGAGGGATCTCATCTGGGCGAACAAGAAGAGAAAGCTGTGAATTGTACTGTATCATGTACATTCCTGATTTAATACTTTACAGAACATTTTATTCAGATATCAATTTGTTACATAAACATTTCAGTAATGATACAAAGATAACTGATAAAATATATTACATTCAATGAGGTTTTCTTTACAAATGCTCTACTTGAGGTCTGTGTCTTAAAGATGGTATGACGCCTAAGTACAAGACATCAACTGAATGAGGATTTTTAAAAATGGTATATAAGCATGGGACAAGGACTATGTTTGTTTGTTTTTCAAAAGTGCTTTGAAGATAACAGCCTTTAGGTTTGAGTTATTTAACTTTTCATGATTTTTAAGTAGCTTATATATAACGGTGGTACCATAGGATTTTCTTTTTTCAAATGACTGTCAGCAAAAACAATGGGCACTGACTCACCTTTCGAGTTTTAGCAGAGAATTATTTATTTCTTTACAATGCACTTTCTAACCCATTTTAGCTATATTAGCATTATCTTTAAAAAAAGACATGCTTTTGTATTTAAATATTGTAGGATTTAAGTGTCTTTCTCAAAATAGCTTATTCCTTTCTGAAAGAAAATGAGGGAAATACTCTGAATTATTAGGAGACTTAAACCCAATATTTAAATATACTATTTTATAACACTGCATCAGTTTTAGGAGTTGCATCTCTCCTGCTGGCTCTTTTATATTTGAGCAAGATCAGTGTAGAATATGTGTTTAGAAACTTGTCTGTTGTCTCAGTTTAGTGAAAAGGAGGTGCTGCATGTGCCTGAGTTAAAACCAAGAAATTTTTCCAAGCCAAATGCAGCCTTAGTGATGAGAGATTTAATTCTCCATTGTCACCTTTTAGCTTTTCTGATTGCTTAGTTTTTTCTGAAGGATGTTTGCATTGTAAAACTATGGACTAAAACCTAAAAAAACAGAATCCTCAAAAACTTTGCTGTATGTGTTTTAACATTTTAGAGAACAGTATGTTGAATAACTAAGGTATGTAACTTGAATAGGAAAAATGTCCATCAAATGAATGCACCTTGGAAAATCACAGTAGGTAGAAGGCTCTGTTAACCGTTTGTGTCTTATTAACATCCTTAAGTTAATTTTGAATTTTTGACAGTTTTGAGGGAAAAGACCTATGGAACCTAATGTGAAGTATTTCGTATGTTAACTGGTGTTGAGTCGAAGGTTTTTACTGTGTATAAGCAGATATCATTTGAATGATAAAAATGTCATTAACCTGCTGTCTTAAGATGTTCACACAAATATGGAGAGTAATTCTACAATATAAAATCTTTATTTTAATACTGAGTTTCAGTTAAGTCATAAACAGTGTTAAAACTCTTGGGAAGGTGTAGGGGTTTTTTGTTTGTCATTTTTAAAATTGAAACTGTGTCATACAGTGTTTCACGTCTCTGAAATTGGGATTATAATAGCACTATTTTGATGTAGCTCTACCGATACTATGTGGTAATGCTATTTTGTTTTACTAACAAGCTCTGGAATATTTAACAGTCATTTTCACTGGCACAGGAGCCTTTTGTATGTTATTCAATTTAAACTTTTAAACCAAAAATTTTATGGTCCAGTGTCTTTGGCAAAAAGATGCTGGAGGGAATGTAACATAATTAATATGTGGTTATATATATATATAAAAAGACACAAATTGCCATGTTATGGTTCTGCCTTGAAACAGCACAATGAAGTGTATCAGCATATTTTGTGATTATGAAACTTCTATGTTGTGTTGTTTTGTGTCTGCTGTTGCCTGTCCTTTGGGCCAGATGTGGCCCAGTTAAATGCAGTTATCATCTCATTAAATACAGATGCAGATAAAATATCTCTAGTGCTGCAACGTTTTACCTAACTTTTTGTATGTTTTAATGACTGTGTGTTATTTTCCAAAGCTGTTCCTACCTCACCATGAGGCTTTATGGATTGTTATGTATTATAAATGTTCTATATGAGACAGACTACTGTGTTTCTTCTCATTTATTGAAAGTTAAGTAGAAAAATAAACTAATTTTAATATCTACTTCATTTGTGCATATGGCCTCCCCTCCTATACTAGGCTTAACATTGAGAGTTGGATTTCAGGTAATTGAAAGAGAAATTTCAGTTTAACACAAATGTTGCAAGTGTACAGAGTGACTAGGTTACAAGACGGGTGTGAAAGAAAATGTAAGCAAAAATTGCAATTAAAAATTGAAAGGGTAACACTGCAAAGGCTCACTAATATGAAATACTCAGTGGCTTTGAATTTTATTATAAGCATTAAGCTTATAGATTATATAGTTGTGGTTAACCTGCTTTTGGCACTTGCTATTTTTTTTATTTATAAGCATAGTTACTAATAAGGTTTATTAAATATTTTACACCTGTAAATCATCTAAAATTCTTAACGCAATAGTATATTATTGTGGTTCTATGAGCCTCAGGACTATCACAAATGTAGTCTCATAAAAAAATGTATTACGCCACGCGCGGTGGCTCACGCCTGTAATCCCAGCACTTTGGGAGGCTGAGGCGGGTGGATCACGAGGTCAGGAGATCAAGACCATCCTGGCTAACACGGTGAAACCCCGTCTCTACTAAAAATACAAAACATTAGCTGGGCGTGGTGGCGGGCGCCTGTAGTCACAGCTACTCGGGAGGCTGAGGCAGGAGAATGGCGGGAACCCAGGAGGCGGAGCTTGCAGTGAGCCGAGATCGCACCACTGCACTCCAGCCTGGGGGACAGAGTGAGACTCCGTCTCAAAAAAAAAAAAAATTTATTAAAGAACTTGTATTTTGGACTGTGAGACAACAGTTGAAAAAGTCAACTGACAATAAATGGCAGTAGATAAAGGAATTGATCTATATACAGTAGATATTCCAAAAAAGAGGTAAAAAAAAATTGGAAAGAATTATGTAGGTTAAAGTGGAAAGGAGTAGGGTTTGAGAGGCAAGGGAGCAGGAATAGTGGTATAAAGAGTTGGGGGTCTGGGCAGGGTGGCTCATGCCTGTAATCCCAACACTTTGGGAGGCTGAGGTGAATCAGATCCACTTGAGCTCAGGAGCTCAAGACCAGCCTGGGCAACATGGCAAAACCAGGTCTCTACCAAAAAAAAACAATAATAATAATACAAAAATTAGCCAGGGCTGGGCATGGTGGCTTACGCCTGTAATCCCAGCACTTTGGGAGGCTGAGGTAGGTGGATCACTTGAGGCCAGGAGTTTGAGACCAGCCTGGCCAACATGGGGAAACCCCATCTCTACTAAAAAAACAAAAATTAGCCAGGTGTGGTGATGCATGCCTGTAGTCCCAGCTACTCAGGAGGCTGAGGTGGGAGGAGCACTAGAACTGGGGAGATGGAGTTTGCAGTGAGCCGAGATAGCGCCACTGCACTCCAGCCTAGGTGATAGAACCCAAACCAGTCTCAAAAAAAAAAAAAAAAAAGTTAAAAAGTTAAGGGGTTGAGAGGTATAAAGAGATTATAAAGGTTAAAAGTGCCATGAAAACCAGTTTAAATATGGTTTCATAGGAAAGGAGGACACTACCAATTTCACTATCAATAATTTTTGAGTAGATAAGAAAGTGGGAAAGGCACTCTAAATATTTGAAATGACATGTAGGCAAAGTGAGACAGGAAGACAAATCAGTTTACCAGATAATTCAATGCTAAAAGTCAAATACACATGTCCACATGTACATATACTACATTTCAATTGATTCCACACACACATTCTTCTTCTATTTTAACATTTCTGAAATCAGAATGCATAGTACAATCAGTGGTATCTTATGATTGCCGTTAGCCAAACTTTTTTCTTATCTCGATGTGTCTATTGTTTAGGGTTCAGAAAAGAATTATCTTCCCAGGCAATATGGTCTTTCAAAAGATTATATGACAATATTCCCTGAAATTTCATGTACTATGCATTGCACATTTAGATGAAAGCTGTTCCTTGAATTGGATAAAAATAATAAAAAAAGAAAGTCAAGTAACATTGCTTTTAAATAAATTTCGTAGACATTTCTGAGCCTTCAGAATTGACCATCATTTTCCTCCCCACTAGTCTATTCAGCCTTTTTTGTTGTTGAGTTTCGCTCTGTCGACCTGCTGGACTGCAGTGGCGCCATCTCAGCTCACTGCAACCTCCACCTCCTGGGTTCAAGGGATTCTCCTGCCTCAGCCTCCCAAGTAACTGGACTACAGGTTCGCGGCACTATGCCCAGCTAAATTTTGTATTTTTAGTAGAGACAGGGTTTCACCATGTTGCCCAGGCTGGTCTTGAACTCCTGAGCTCAGATGATCCACCCCCTACAGCCTCCCAAAGTGCTAGGATTTCAGGCGTGAGCCACCACACCCAGCTCAGCCTTTTTTCTTTTAAAACAAGTAATTTGTGGCACTTTGTTCTTATTTTAAAACCAGTTTCACTTCTAGATTATAAACTCTATTCGGTCAAGACTGTGTCTTTTCCATATTTATTTCCTAGGGATATAGCACACGGACCAGCACATTGTAGGTATTCAAAGTTGTTTGGAATATTGAGGAATGGCAGGAATGGAAAAAGATATATAGTAGTTACACTATTAATAGATAAGATACACTGAGCACCAACTTTATTTTTATTTCTATTTTTTTGAGAGAGGGTCTGACTCTGTCGCCCAGGCTGGAGTGCAGTGGCGGGATCTTGGCTCACTGCAACCTCTGCCTCCTGGGTTCAAGCGATCCTCCCACCTCAGTCTGCTGAGTAGCTAGGACTACAGGCACCCACCACCATGCCTGGCTAATTTTAGTATTTTTTTTCTTTTTTGTGGAGATGTGGTTTCACAAATATACTGGGCACTTCTGATCACTTATTACTGAGCACTTACTACATATCAGGCACATATGCTTTCATGTATCCTTACAAACCATTAGGTGTATTCCTTTATTCCCTTTATTTTACAGACAAACAGATATTAAAGCACCTTATCCCAAGTCATGTAGTCAGTGATGGAGCCAGAACTGGAACTCAGCAAAAGATCTAGGCCTCTGCGAGACACTTGCATTCCCACCACTTCGGACTTTTCAACAACCCGCTTCAGTAGATTCAGAATGAAGAGTTCTTTCTAATTTTCATCCAATGAGCAGCAATAGACAAAGCATAGGCACTGAGTACTAGCAAAGGAGGGGCATCAAAAGAAATAAGAAAAGTAATTTTTATACAAAAGTGAGCCGGGCATGGTGGTAGGCACCTGTAATCCCAGCTACTCAGGAGGCTGAGGTGAGAGGATCCCTTGAACCGGGAGATAGAGGTTGCAGTGAGCTGAGATTGTGCCACCGCACTCCAGTTTGGGTGACAGAGCAAGACTTTGTCTAATAAATAAATAAGCACATAAATAAAATAAAATAATTTTCAGAGCATTTAATATTTATTTAAAAACAACAACAAAATAGTCAGAAATCAGAACTTTCTTACCTAAATTAGACCTTCTTTTTTTTTTTTTTTTTTTTGAGATGGAGTCTTGCTCTGTTGCCCAGGCTGGAGTGCAGTGGCGCGATCTCGGCTCACTGCAAGCTCTGCCTCCCAGGTTCACGCCATTCTCCTGCCTCAGCCTCCCGAGTAGCTGGGACTACAGGCGCCTGCCACCACGCCCGGCTAATTTTTTGTATTTTTTTTTAGTAGAGACGGGGTTTCACCGTGTTAGCCAGGATAGTCTCGATCTCCTGACCTCGTGATCCGCCCGCCTCGGCCTCCCAAAGTGCTGGGATTACAGGCTTGAGCCACCGCGCCCGGCCTAGACCTTCTTAAGTTATGGTTTAGTATCATTTATTTTTAATTACATAAGGGAGAGAAATTACAATTTTTTTAAGGACTAAATCCTCTCTTGGTTTTAATCCAGCCTTGTGGACAAGTACCATTCTTTACAAACTAGTATTGTTTTCACCTAATATTGTCTGGCTGGCTTAAATATCTTTAGGGTTACACTGAAAACAGTGAGTCTTTGGGGGGCAGAGGTGACTGAAGTAAATGTGGATGAGGAGACAAAGGGAGAAGACCATCCGATTTTCAACACGGGTGCTATTAGCATTTGCGTGAGACCATTCACCAGCGCAGAAATGTCCCAGGCATTGAGTTTAACAACCTGGCTTTACTTCCACATGAAGGCCTGGAGCTAGCGTTTTTCCCTCCCCATTATCAAGACACCCCAACTGTTTCAAATGTGTCCTAGAGAGGCAGTATTGCCCTGCCAGAAACCATAGATGGCTATAACCCAGCGGGTCCTCTTTCAGTCTCTCCCGCAGGAACCAGACACTACATCTAGTCCCCTCCTTTTACATAGATATTTGTGTTTTGTATGAACATCAGTTCCATCTTTAAGTCCAGGAACTGTGATTCCATGCCTTGATAGTCAAATTGAAAATCTGAAGTTTTGACTTCTGAGGTTCATAACCTTTGATACAATGATCACTATAGCACAAGGTAGCCAGGAGCTCCTCTGATCTGTTAGGAAGATTGTTCTGCCTGAGAAAACAGTGCAGATGTGGCCTTCCGAATTGGCCATGGAAACCCTGGGTTAGCCCTATTGAAATATAAAGTAAAAATGGGTTTCTGGCTTTATAAAAGAGGTTCAAAACCAGGGCCTTTTATTAAAATACAAATTTAAATATTTGCATCAAAACTTAGGGCCAGACGTGGTGGCTCATGCCCATAATCCTAGCACTTTGGGAAGCAAAGGCAGGTGGATCGCTGGAGCCCTGAAGTTCGAGACTGGCCTGGGCTCTTCTTTCTTCTCTTTACGTTTTCTCTTTTTGTCCCAGTTAGAGCCTCCCGAGGAACACAGCTCTGCTGATGCCTGTGCTTATTCCATAGACTCATTTTGGACTTAGGATCTCCAGCACTTTAAAATAATAAATTTGTCCTGTTTTAAGCCACTAAAGTTGTGGTAATTTGTTACAACAGCAATAAGAAACTGATATACATATATTCTAGCTTAAACACTAAATTTTTATATTATTATTACGACGACTTCTCTCTTTGGAGTTCAGTTGTAATTGGTTGTATAACAGTTTGTTGTTGTTGCTGTTGTTGTTGTTGTTGTTGTTTTTTGAGATAGGGTCTCACTCTGTAGCCAGGCAGGAGTGCACTGGTGCGATCTCCTCTCACTGCAGCCTCACCTCCCGGGTTCAAGTGATTCTCCCACCTCTAGTCTCCTGACTAGCTGGAACCACAGGCATGCATCACCATGCACGGCTAATTTTTTTTTTTTTTTTTTTTTTTTGAGACGGAGTCTCGCTCTGTCACCCAGGCTGGAGTGCAGTGGCGCAATCTCGGCTCACTGCAAGCTCCGCCTCCCGGGTTCACGCCATTCTCCTGCCTCAGCCTCTCTGAGTAGCTGGGACTACAGGCGCCCACCACCACGCCCGGCTAATTTTTTGTATTTTTAGTAGAGATGGGGTTTCACCGTGGTCTCGATCTCCTGACCTCGTGATCCGCCCGCCTCGGCCTCCCAAAGTGCTGGGATTACAAGCGTGAGCCACCGCGCCCGGCGGCTAATTTTTATATTGTTTTGGTAGAGATGGGGTTTCACCATGTTGCCTAGGCTGGTCTTGAACTCCTGATCTCAAATGGTCCTCCTGCCTCAGCCTCCCAAAGTGCTGGGATTACAGGCAGGAGCCACTGCTCTGGTGGTATAACATTTTGTTTAATGCTTGTGCAACAATTTATGTTGCATAAGTAAGTTCATGAAACATTGATTTGTGGTTTTAAGGTAGGAAGGAGAGGTTAAGGTTAAATAGTGAAATACAACAAGCAATTTTCTTTATACGTGTGGTCGTGTGGTGAGACACCAAGCTTAAGGGGCAAATCCTTAAGGGATTTGGTGGGAGCCCAAGCTTCCTCAATGAGCCCCAGTCTGAACTCAGAGCTCCCGTGAGAACTCCCTCATCCTCTGTATTAGAGACAGTCATCGTGAAACCCCCTGAGGCTCCCTGAGATCTCTGGGAAGTGGCATTCGCCATAGCAGGCTCTTCTTAGATTTTCTTTTTTGTCCCATTTCAAGTCTGCCCTCTCCTCCTTTCCTCCTTTGTCCTTTATCCTGTTCTTCCAACCCCCATGCCTATTAGGCATAAGACCTTGGCAGGTTGGTTACCCCTTGGACTCTCAGTTTTCAAGTCTGTGAAACAGGGAAAACGCATCCTTTATAGAATGCATTGCAAGGATTACATGAAACCAAAAAAATCTTCCAATCCCCTTGTGAGGATTACATGAGACAAAAACTAAAATTTATCTACCACATAATGTGTCCCAGAACTGTGCTAAATGTTTTAGCCCGTGTAATCCTCACAATCCCTCTGTGAATTAAATACTATTATTATTAGTTTTTCTCTTTGTTTTTGTTTTTTTGTTTTTTTGTTTTGAGATGGAGTTTCACTCCTGTCGCCCAGGCTGGAGTGCAGTGGCACAATCTCGGCTCACCGCAACCTCCACCTCCCAGGTTCAAGCGATCCTCCTGCCTCAGCCTCCCAAGTAGCTGGGATTACAGATGTGCGTCACCACGCCCAGCTAATTTTGTATTTTTAGTAGAGACAGGGTTTCTCCATATTGGTCAGGCTGGTCTTGGCTTCCTGACCTAAGGTGATCCACCCGCCTCGGCCTCCCAAAGTGCTGGGATTACAGGTGTGAGCCACCGCGCCTGGCCTCTGTTATTTTTTTACTTTTTATTTTATTTTATTTTTTGAGACAGAGTTTCGCTCTTTCGCCCAGGCTGGAGTGCAGTGGCACGATCTTGGCTCACTGCAACCTCAGGCCACCGGGTTCAAGCAATTCTCCTGCCTCAGCCTCCTGAGTAGCTGGGATTATAGGCCCCTGCCACCATGCCTGGCTAATTTTTGTATTTTTCTTTTTTTAGTAGAGGCGAGGTTTTGCCATATTGGCCAGGCTGTTCTCAAACTCCTGACCTCAGGTGATCCACCCGCCTCAGCCTCCTATAATCCCTATAGGATTATAGGTGTGAGCCACCACTCCCAGCCGATTTTTTTTTCTTTTAAATGATATTATTAACTCCAATTTATAGGTAAGGAAATTGAGGATAAGACAATTTTTTTTTTTTTGAGATGGAGTCTCGCTCTGTTGCCCAGGCTGGAGTGCAGTGGCGTGATTTCGGCTCACTGCAACCTCCGCCTCCCGGGTTCACGCCATTCTCCTGTCTCAGCCTCCCGAGTAGCTGGGACTACAGGTGCCCGCCCATGCCCGTCTAATTTTTGGTATTTTTAGTAGAGTCAGGGTTTCACTATGTTACCCAGGATGGTCTTGATCTCCTGACCTCATGATCCACCCGCCTCGGCCTCCCAAAGTGCTGGGATCACAGGCACGAGCCACCGCACCCTGCCGAGGATAAGATAATTGAGTGACTTCCGTACAACAGGTAAGTGGAGAACCAGGATTTGAACCCAATTCTGTCTTCATATGGTCTGTGCTCTGAGCTCTGGCATTAACTCTGTAGAGTACCTGGCACAGGCCCCAATCAATGGGGGCACCACACATTCAGCAACACAGCGAAGTGTGTAGTCCTAGAGTCAGACTGCCGGGGTTCAAATTCCAGGCTCACTGACTATGACCTTGGGTAAGGTACTTAAACTTTCTGCCTTATTTCCTTATTTGAAAAATGAGGATAATAATAGTAATTCTCTTAGAGGGTTATCCTAAAGATTAAATGAACCAATATAAGTAAAGCACTTTGAACAGTGCCTGCTCCTTATTAAGTGCTCAGTATGTATTAGCCATGTATTTTATTCCCTTCCTATTTCTTTCTTTCCCCCTTATTTCCTGTCTTCTCTTTTCTCCTTCTCCTCTCTCTCTTCCTAAGCCCAATTAGTGATCCTTAATTAAGACCTTGATTAATCCATTTCCCTTCAATGGTACCACACTTCTCTCTCTTTTAAAAAATAGTCTTCTTTTATTCCCAGGTAACTCTAGTTACGAACACTACCTGTAGAAGATAGGGGTGTCTTGAGGGCAAGCACGTGTTTACCTAGTGATCTATTATAGGATTTGTACTTTTATGAGGAAAGAACTTGGGGAGGAAAAGCAGTAGCTTGTTTCCTTTAGAGAAAGTGTTACAGCTCAAAACAAGAAGAACAACTGCAACAATTTGTGTGGGCTGTGGAAGGAATGGGTGGTTAGGTGTTCCCATCACCAATAGTGTTTGGGCACATGCTGCCTGCCCTCTTGTTGCTGGAATCCTTGGTGGTGATTTCTGCTAAGGGCAGAGCTTGGACCTGATAACCTCTTGATACCCTTCCAGCTGAAATGGGAGATTTTATGAGAAGTCCTTTTAAGGGGCAGTGGTGTGGCACAGTAGAAAGAATCCTGGAGAAGGTGCTCAGATGCTTGGGTCCTGGTCCTTGCTCTTCCCCTAACTGTAACAATGGGCAAGCTGGTTTTCCTCTCTGGGCCAGTTTACCCATCTGTAAAATGAGGGGTGGAACTCATATTTCCCTCCCCTGCCCAGGATTCACCCTGACAGACTCTCCACTCCATCCATCACTCAGTCACATCCAACAAATGAGTGAAAGTGGGCGAGACCACGATGGTGGCTCCCAGGAATCATAGATAGGGCCTGAGGTCTCTGCAGCCAGGGTCTATACACACTCATTGGTAGTGCCAGAGAAGTGATGACAGGGCACACCAAGGGACAAAACATGGGAGGGCAGGGGCTTCCTCCAATCATATCATACATATGCTATCTATACTGCTTTTCCTATAGCCAACCCTGAGTTGAAAAATTCTCCTATTGCTTCCATTGAAATGTCACAAACACATCCTCCATTTCCTGTCCCTTTGGAACAATGATGGGAGCCTCTCTCCTATTTGAGACATTCTACCACATGTCCAACTTGTGGTCTATGCCACCTCCTTGTAAGTTCTCTTTCTTCTCCTCATCCTTCTGCTTCCCTCTCTCTCTCTTCTACTTCCTCCCTCCCTTCCTTTCTTCTTTTATTTTTTAAATTTTAATTTAAAATATTTTTTTGAGACAGGACTCTTGCTATATTTCCCAGGCTGGTCTTGAACTCCCGGGCTCAAGTGATCCTCCCACCTTGACCTTCCAGAGTGCTGGGATTACAGGCATGATCCACTGTGCCCAGCCTCTTCCTTCCTTCTTAAAATATTTACTGAGCACCTTCTGCTAAGCACTGGGTATGTAATATATGTAATAGACATAGCCTCTGCCTTCCTAGAGTTTTTGGCCAAGTGGAAACTCCAGGAGAGCTTCCAAGCAGAGATGTCTATATGTCCCTCCCTCAGAGAGACTCCTGATGAAATGACCTGCGGCTCACCCTCCCTGCCAGCTCTTTTCTCCTCCAGGGATCTGTTGTCCCCCACTCTCACCCCAGCAGAGTGGCCCAAGGGATGGACCAGGATGAAAGAGGAGGGTTTACCTAGAAAGGAAGGGCTGTCTGGGAAGAGATGTGGTTTTCCACTGCACTGACCCTGCAGGCCTGGCCCCATCTACCTGTAATTCCAGGGAGGCAGTTCCCAAGGACTGTGTGTGGGCAATAGAAGGAATGGGTGGTTAGATGTTGCCATAGTGTTTAGGTGTGTGTGGCACCCAATGGAAGACATCCACTTCCACTGATTTTGTTGTTATTGTAATCAATGGATAATTTTCACCGATGTTTTTCTTGAAAACTGAGCTGCCTGAGAACGTCTTGAGTGTGCAGGGAGTGAGCATGCTGTGGAGTGGGTAAAAAAAGTGAACAATTCCGAGTCAGCAGCTCAGGCATTCCTGAACACTGCTAGCTGCTCTGGGGGCTTTGATTGTCTTAGAGTCTTTTTTTTTTTTTTTTTTTTTTTGAGACAAGGCCTCCCTCTGTCACCTAGGTTTGGGTGCAGTGGCACAATCTCAGCTCACTGCAACCTCTGCCTCCTGGGTTCAAGCAATTCTCATGTCTCAGCCTCCCAAGTAGCTGGGATTACAGGTGTGCACCACCACACCTGGCTAGCATTTGTATTTTCTTGTAGAGATGGGGTTTCGCCATGTTGGCCAGGCTGGTCTCGAACTCCTGACCTCAAGTTATCTGCCCACCTCAGCCTCCCAAAGTGTTGGGATGACAAGTGTGAGCCACCACACCCAGCCATCTTCAAGTCTTAAATTATGTTTTCCCTCTCTTCATTATAACTTTGGGACAAGTCCCATAAGGAACAACTATTTGATCACCGTGTGACATTCATTTGATAACTCTTATTTTGTAGGACATGAAAATGTCTACACTCATTTAACATTCAATGCACAAAACAGAAAAGATGGTGCTCATTCTATCCAATGTGGCTTTTCATTTACTGGCATAGACTGCTGTTGCCTTGTGTGGGATTTGTGGAGAAGGGCTTGCACAGGGCAATGTGAAACCTTCTCTCTTGCCTCATCATTGGAAGAAAATATGGCCGGGTGCAGTGGCTCATGCCTGTAATCCCAGCACTTTGGGAGGCCGAGATGGGTGGATCATGAGGTCAGGAGATTGAGACCATCCTGGCCAATATGGTGAAATTTCATCTCTACTAAAAATACAAAAATTAGCCAGGCGAGGTGGTGGGTGCCTGTAGTCCCAGCTACTCAGGAGGCTGAAGCAGAAGAATCACTTGAACCCGGGAGGCAGAGGTTGCAGTGAGCCGAGACCATTCCACTGCACTCCAGCCTGGGCAACAGAGTGAGACTCTGTCTCAAAAAAAAAAAACAGAAAGAAAGATAGAAAAAAGAAAGCAAAGTACTAGCATTTTGTATGTATTTTTTTAAAATAGCTAATTTTATTGAGTGTATAAATTAGGTCTTAAAAGCACTTTTTGTCTTTTTTTTTTTTTTTTTTGAGACAGAGTCTTGCTCTGTTGCCCAGGCTGGAGTGCAGTGGCGTAATCTCAGCTCACTGCAATCTCCACCTCCCGGATTCAAGTGATTCTCCTGCCTCAGCCTCCCAAGTAGCTGGGATTACAGGCGCCCACCACCTCGCCTGGCTAATTTTTGTATTTTTAGTAGAGACAGGGTTTCACCATGTTGGCCAGGCTGGTCTAGAACTCCTGACCTCAGGTGATCCACCCACCTCGGCCTCCCAAAGTGCCGGGTTTACAGGCGTGAGCCACCACACTCAGCCTTTTTGTCTATTTGTGATGCTGGGACACATGACCAACCTACATTTTAAAATTATATATATATATATATATATATATACACATATACATACATATACACACACATTAAATGTGTATGTATGAGTCTACATATACTTTTTGCTCAAATAAATGAAAGTCAGTTGAATAACTTTTGACACTTGTTATTATCAAAAACTTGAAAAGTTTATATTTAGAAAGAGCATATAGAACAATTTTAATGATAGATTGCTCTAAAGTAAAAATATTGTTCCCTTATAAATCACTTACTCTATGCAAAAATGACAGGGGGCTGGGCACAGTGGCTCACGCCTGTAATCCCAGCACTTTTTGAGGCTGAGGTGGGAAGATCACTTGAGCCCAGGAGTTTGAGAGACCAGCCTAGGCAACATAGTGGGACCCCATCTCTACAAAAAAAAAAAAATACAAAAATTAGCTGGGTGTGGTGGTGCACACCTGTAGTCCCAGCTACTCAGAAGGCTGAGGGAGGAGGATCACTTGAACCCAGAAGGTGGAGGTTGCAGTAGGACACGATTGTGCCACTGCACTCCAGCCTGGGTGACAGAGTGAGACCCTGTCTCAAAACAACAACAACAGCAAAAACAAACAAACAAACGAAATCCCAGAAAAGTGACAAGATAATCCAGTACTGGTACCAAATAAGATCCTGGGGTAGGGGTGGGGTGATGGAAGTATACCTTAATGCTGACGGCTATAGCAAGTCACGAAGCAGGGAGGGGCAGAGGAGGTGGCCATCCATAGGACTCCCGGTAGCCCCATGTCTTTTTCAGTGGCAGGGGCAGCACCTTGGTATTATTGGTCAGAAGCCACTTGGCTGAAGGCTGGGAGGGAAAGTAAAGGGACATTGGTAGGGTACCACTTTCCCACCAGGGTCCAGCATTTTATGCACACAAGTTAACTCTACATCTGGTGCGGTGGTTAGGGCATGGATTTTAGAGACAGATTAGGGTTGGGAGTCCTGTCCTTTTTCTAACTTTATCACCCTGGGCAAATCACTTTGATAAATATCCCTAAAGATATCATGTACATGCTACACAGGATTGTCATAAGGATTGAAGAAATGCATGTACGGTCTTGGCATGGGACCCAGTATTAAATAAATGCTCAACAAATTTTGACCCACACATGATAACAAAATTCTCTTATTGCTTCCATGGAAATGTCACAAGTATTTTCCCCATTTCCTTTCCCTAGAAATATGATTAATGGTCCCTCCACTATAATCCCAGAAGGTAAATATTATTTTGTCCTAACCAATCACAAAATGAGACCTAGTGAGATTAAGTATTGTTCACCTGGCTGGGCCTAGATGCAAACCCAGGCTTCAAAATCTCTTGATGTTTCCCTTCATGCCACAATTAAACCTTGAGGGGATTTCCCAGGATGTCACTGCTCTCCTCTGAAGCACAGATTGATTTACGCATTCACCAAATATTTATTGAACCCCTATTAGGCAACAGGCACTGTTCTAAGTGCTAGGAAAAAAGGAGTGAACACAGACACAAATCCCTGCCTTTGTGAAATGTACATTCTAGTAGGGTATAGAGATAATAAGATAAAGAAGTAAAATGTAGATTAGATTTGATAGTGATAAATTCTAAGGAGAAAAAAATAAGGCAGGGAAAGAGAATAAGTGAGTGTGTGTGGATGGGGATGGGTTGTTATCATTTTAGATATAATATCCGGGAAAGCCTCAATGAATAAGAAACAGACATTTGAGTAGAGAGCTGAAGTGGATAGGCATGCTCCTCGGATTTCTGGGGTGAGAGCCTTCCAGGCAGAGAGAATAGCAGGGGCAAAGGCCCTGGGGTGGGAGCCAATCAGCTCTTGCAGGACAGAAGGAGATGCCCTGGAGGAAAGTCTGAGTTTCTGGAAACAATTTCTTCATCTTTTGATTAGACTGTGAAGACTCTCTCTTGCCCAAAGCAAATAGTTCTAACATTTGGACTTCCCCTTAAGCAGGCACCAGTCCTTTGCTGGGTCAGTAATGCCTGGAGTTGAAGCAATCCCGAGGAGCAGGGCTGGCTTTGTGAAGTTCTGATTTGTTGTGTAATGATGGTGATTGCCCTCGTAACTCAGTGCATTCTGTGGGTTGACAAGCTCTAGCCGCAAGGTTTTCCACATCCCTCGGATGCTCTGCAGGGTAAAAGAAGGGGCTATTTCTCAAAGCCTGACCTTGATGTCAATATATCACTTCCTGGACTCTTGGAGCTTTGAGCAAATGCTTTGATCCCAGGAGTAGGGATCTTCCAGCTTGATTTTTGCCTTCCTGGAAAAATGAGAGCCTGCTGAATGCAGCGAGCGAGAACAGGGACTTTGGAACCAGAGAACTGGTTTAAGTGCTCACCCTGGCGTTTATGAGTTACGCTACTTTGAGCAAGTTACTGACCTGCAAAAGGAGGACATTCACACTTACATCTTAGGCGACTAAGAGAATGGTGATGTGGAGGGCGTGCCTAGCACAGAGCCCACACTTAGTGGAAGCTCAGTAGATAATCGCTATGATTATTTTTACCCTCTTAAGAACTTGCGTGCTAGTAGAATTTCATATTGACGAAATTGTGGTCCGTGGACATCCAGAATCGCAACTGAAAATGGGCAGCTTGATGTCCATATGCACTGGAGGAACTAGGTTGGGTGTGGGGGTGGAGCCATATCAGATAAGCCAGTTAAATTAATCAACTTCTGATTTCTTGTGCTGTTACTGTAGTGCTTCCCATTCTCCTTGTGCCATTCCTTAGGGAGGTCATTTGCAGATGGAGTCCGGTGAACGGAAACCTGTTTCATTTTATTTCCTTTCCTTTCTTTTATTTATTTTTTCTGTTTTTGAGACAGGGTCTTGCTCTGTCAACCAGGCCTGGAGTGCAGTGGTGCCATCTTGGCTCTCTGCAACCTCTGCCTCCCGGGTTCAAGCTATTCTCATGCCTCAGCCTCCTAAGTAGCTGGGACTACAGGCACGCACCACCACACCCAGCTAACGTTTTGTATTTTTAGTACAGACAGGTTTCACCACTTCACTTGGGCTGGTCTCAAACTCCTGGCCTCAAGTGATCTGCCCGCCTCAGCCTCCCGAAGTGCTGGGCTTACATGTGTGAACCTGCACACCTGGCCAGAAATCTGTTTTAAATGTGGCAAAAGAGATAACCGTTTCAAGAAAATCTGCATTGTATGTATTTTAAGAATGCAGATTCACATAACTCCTGTTGGTTTGGTTTGCGAATCCAGATTTTGACATGTGCGTTTTGTGTTTGCAGAATCATTTGCTCCCTATCAAATGCTTCTGTGGATATCCGTGGAGTCATAGCTGATGGCCATCTTAATGTGTGGGTGAAGTGATTATCTCATTGTGGTTTTGATCTGCAGCTTGTTAGTGACTAGTGATGTTGAGTATCTTTTCATATGCTTATTGGACATTTGTATATCTTCTTTAGAGAAATGCTGTCCTTCGCCCACTTGTTTTTCAGATGAGGTCTCACTCTATCGCCCAGGCTGGAGTGCAGTGGCATGATCACAGCTCACTGCAGCCTTGATCTCCCTGGGCTCAGGTGATCCTCCCGGCTCAGCCTCTCAGGTAGCTGGGACTTCAAGCACGCATCACCATGACTGGCTTATTTTTTTGTATTTTTCATAGAGACGGGGTTTTGCCATCTCCAACTACTGGGCTCACGTGATCCTCCTGCCTTGGCCTCCCAGAGGGCTGAGATTAGAGTCATGAGCCACCACACCTGGCCCTTTGCCCATTTTTTTTTTTTTTGAGTTTTAGAAATTCTTTCTATAATTTGGACATTAATCCCTTACCAGCTCTATGATTTGCAAATATTTTCTCCCATTCTTTAGGTTGTCTTTTTATTCTCTTGATATTGCCTGTCTTTGTCTGTTTGTGCTGCTATAGCAAAATGTCTGAGACTGGATAATTTATAAAAAACAGAAATTTATTTTCTTACAGTTCTGTAGGCTGCTAAGTCCTAAATGAAGGCACTGCCAGGTTTGGTGTCTGGTGAGGGCAGCTCTCTTTTTCCAGGTGGGTGCCGTGTTGCTCGTCCTTCAGAGGGGAGGAATAATGCTGTGTTTCAGTAACTCCTGTCTTTTCTAACTCACCCTGAGCAAAAAGCTGTGATGTTTTGGAAGCCAGTCCACTTCCAGCTCATGCCACATACCATGAGGAACCATCCTTATGCAGACTTGAATTTTTTTCTTTCTCAGGTCATGCAGAACTTCTCATGTGGTCCTAAGGGTAGGTTAAGGGAAGAATGGAGTGCATCAGAAGAACTCGGCTCAAGGCAGAAGGGTGACAGAGCCCAATGCTGTGTGTGAAGCCTCTTTTTTTTTTTTTTTTTTAAGAGGTTATCTCGCTCTGTCACCCAGGCTGGAGTGCAGTGGCATAATCTCATCTCACTGCAATCTCTGCCTCCTGGGCTCAAGCGATTCTCCTGCCTCAGCCTCCTGAGCAGCTGGGATTACAGGTGCCCACTACCATGCCCGGCTAATTTTTGAATTTTTAGTAGAGACAGGGTTTCACCATGTTGGCCAGGCTGGTCTCGAACTCCTGACATCAGGTGATCCACCCGCCTCGGCCTCCCAAAGTGCTAGGATTACAGGCGTGAGCCACCACGCCCGGCCCTGAAGCCTCTTTTACAAAGGCCTTAAGCCCATTCCTGAGGGAGGAACTCGAATGATCCACTCACCTCTTAGGTCCCATGTCTTAATACTATCACATTGGCAGCACCTGAATTTTGGAGGAGACACATTCAAACCATAGCAGTGCCTTTTGATGTGTAAGTTAAATTTTGATGAAGTCCAAGGTATATATATATTTTTGGTTGCCTGTGCTTTTGGTGTCATAAGAAATCGTCACCAAATCCAATGTCACAAAGGTTTTTCCCTATGTTTTCTTCTAAGACTTTTATAGTTTTATTTTTAGTTCCTACATGTAGGTCTTTGATCCATTTCGAGTTAATTTTTGTATGTGGCGTAAGATAAGGGTCCAACTTCATTCTTTTGCCTGTGGATATCCAGTTTCCCAAAACTATTTGTTGAAAAGAGTGTTCTTTCCCCCACTGAATAGTGTTATGGGCTGAATTTTTGTCCCCCAATAATTCATATGTTGAAGTCCTGACATCCAACACCTCAGAATGTAACCATATTTGGAAATAGAAAATTTAAAAAGGTAGTTAAGGTTAAATTAGGTCGTAGTGGAGTAGGTTGGATCCCTAATCCATGTGACTGTCTATGGAGATAAGTCTTTACAGAAGTGACTAAGTTAAAATGAGACCCATAGTATAGGACCCTAATCCAATATGACTGGTGTCCTTATAAAAAGAGAAACAGCCAGGTGTGGTGGCTCATGCCTGTAATCCTACCACTGTGGGAGGCCAAGGCAGGAGGATCCCTTGGGCCCAGGAGTTCAGGACCAGTCTGGGCAACATAAGGAGACCCTGTCTTTAAAAAAAAAAAAAGCAAAAGAGAGAGAGAAAGAAAGACACTAGGGATGCACAGGCACAGAGAAAAGGCCATATGAGAACACAATGAGAAGATGTCTGCCTGCAACCAAGGGAAGAGGACTCAGGGAAAACGAAACCAAATTTAAAAATTAAAATCTTCCCAGCAGCCAGGTGCAATGGCTGACACCTGTATTCCCAGCACTTTGGAAGGCTGAGATGGGTGGATTGCTTGAGGTCAGGAGTTTGAGACTAGCCTGGCCAACATGGCAATACCCCGTCTCTACTAAAAATACAAAAATTAGCCAGGCGTGGTGGTGGGCACCTGTAATTCCAGCTACTCGGGAGGCTGAGGCAGGAGAATCACTTGAATCCGGGAGGCAGAGGTTGCAGTGAGCTGAGATAGCCCCACTGCACTCCACCTCGGGCGACAAAGTGAGACTGTGTCTCAAACAAATAAACAAATACATCTTCCAGTCCACGAACACAGATATCTTTCCATTTCATCCATATTGATATTACCAAGGGTAATGACCAATTTATCACATATTTAGTTTTAGAAGTTTTTTTTTTTATAATAAGCATTTATATATTCCTACATATGGATAACAACTCAAAATCTATATATACAAATAAATATACCCACATACATATGTTTTTGTGTATGTACACATATACATATGTGTTTCACCTCACTACTTCTTCTTTTTGGGGGATCTTTTTTTTTTTTCTATCTCCCTCTGTCACCCAGGCTGGAGTGCAGTGGCGTGATCTCTGCTCACTGCAACCTCCATCTCCTGGGTTCAAGCGATTCTTCTGCTCAGCCTCCTGAGTAGCTGGGATTACAGGCGCCCAGCACCACATCTTTTGTACTTTTAGTACAAAAGGCTAATTTTATACTTTTAGTAGAGATGGGGTTTCACCATGTTGGCCAGGCTGGTCTTGAACTCCTGACTTCAGGTGATCCGCCCACCTCAGCCTCCCAAAGTGCTGGGATTACAGGCAGGAGCCACCGTGCCCAGCCTCATCTCACTACTTCTTGAAACTCACTTATTCCTCACAGATACATTTTTCTTCTTATTGGAATACATCTTTATTTCAGAAAGAGTCTAGTTTGGTTGGACATGAAATTCTAGGTTTATTTCCCCTTAATGTCTGAAGAGGTATTGTTTGTCTTTCTTTCTTTCTTTTTTTTATTATTGTACTTTAAGTTTTAGGGTACATGTGCACAATGTGCAGGTTTGTTACATATGTATCCATGTGCCATGTTAGTGTGCTGCACCCAGTAACTCGTCATTTAGCATCAGGTGTATCTCCTAATGCTATCCCTCCCCCCTCCCCCCACCCCACAACAGTCCCCAGAGTGTGATGTTCCCCTTCCTGTGTCCATGTGTTCTCATTGTTCAATTCCCACCTATGAGTGAGAACATGCGGTGTTTGGTTTTTTGATCTTGCGATAGTTTACTGAGAATGATGATTTCCAGTTTCATCCATGTCCCTACAAAGGACATGAACTCATCATTTTTTATGGCTGCATAGTATTCCATGGTGTATATGTGCCACATTTTCTTAATACAGTCTATCGTTGCTGGACATTTGGGTTGGTTCCAAGTCTTTGCTATTGTGAATAGTGCCACAATAAACATACGTGTGCATGTGTTTGTCTTTCTTAAAAAAAATTTTTTTGGCTGGGCGTGGTGGCTCACGCCTGTAATCCCAGCACTTTGAGAGGCCAAGGCAGGCGGATCACCTGGGGTCAGGAGTTCGAGACCAGCCTGGCCAACATGGTGAAACCATGTCTCTAGTAAAAATACAAAAATTAGCCGGACATGGTGGTGCACACCTGTAATCCTAGCTACTCTAGAGGCTGAGGCACAAGAATCACTTGAACCTGGGAGGCAGAGGTTGCAGTGAGCTGAGATCACACCACTGCATTCCAGCCTGGGTGACAGAGTGAGACTCTGTTTCAAAAAAAAAAAAAATTTTTTTTTTTTTAGAGAATTCACTGTGTTGCCCAGGCTGGAGTGTAGTGGCTAGTCACAGGCACACTACAGTCTCAAATTCGTGAGCTCAAGTGATCCTCCTACCTCAGCCTCTTTCAGTAGCCCAGCTCTGTGTTTGTCTTCTTACATCGAACATAGCTGATGCGAGCTCATCTCAATCTGCCTTTCTTTCCTTTATAGATAATTCATTTTTTACCTCCAGGGAAGGATATAGAATTTTCTCTTTGGCATTCTGTAATTTGCTACCATGTGTCCAGATGGAGATGAGCAGAGAGGGAGGAGTAGCTGAGAGGGTCTGTGGAGGTTCAAGCCCCCGGCTCTCTCGCACTCTACCTACTCTACCTCCTCCAGGGTGGAGCCTTCTTGGTCCCACCTTGTGAGAACAGTGATCTTCTTTCCAATCCCATATGCTTTCTGCCCTTCGGGGATCTCATACAATTTCTGACCCAGTAGGGGTTTCTCTTCTTGTTTTGAGCTTGAGTGCAGATTTATTTTATTTTTGAGTTGTATTTTCAAATGCTAAAGCTAAAACTATGAAACGTTTGCAAGAAAACACAGTATTTCTAGTATCTTAGATTAAGCAAAGATTTCTTACAAAAGCATGAACCACAAAAGAAAAAAATGGATAAATTTGGTTTCATTAAAATGCAAATCTGTTCTTCAGAAGACACTGTCAAGAAAATGAAAAGATAATCTATACACTAGGAAGAGATATTTGCAAAACACATATCTGATAAAGGACTTGGAAGAATATGTTTAAAAAAACTCTTAAAATATAATAACTAGAACCAAAGAATCAATTTCTTTTCTTCTAAGGGACAGGATCTCGCCCTGTTGCCCAGGGTGGAATACAGTGGCATGATCAGAGTTCACTGCAGCCTTGAACCTCTGAGTTCAAGGCTCCTGCCTCAGCCTCCCAAGTGGCTGAGACCACAGGCACAAGCCACCACGCCTGGCTAATTTTTAAATTTTTTGAGAGACAGGATCTCATTATGTTGCCCAGGCTGGTCTTGAACTCCTGGTCTCAAGCCATCCTCCTGCCTTGCCTCAGCCTCACAAACAGCTGAGATTACAGGCTTGAGCCACCACATCTAGCCTTAAATAATTCATTTTTTTAAGTGAGGAAAATATTTAAACAGACTCCTCCTCAAATAAAGGGTATGCATGACAAATAAGCACATGAAAAGCTGTTCGACATCATTCTTCTTTATTTTTTCCCCCACAGAGTCTCACTCTGTCACCCAAGCTAGAGTGCAGTGGTGCAATCACAACCTACTGAAGCCTTGACCTTCCAGGTTCAAGCAATCCTCCCACCTTAGCCTGGGACCCCAAGTAACTGGGACCATAGGTATGCACCACCACGCATGCTTGTGGTCCCAGCCAATTCTTTTATTTTAACTTTTTTGTAGAGATGGGGTCTCCCTATGTTGCCCAGGCTGGTCTCAAACTCCCAGTCTCAAGCGATCTTCCTGCCTTTGCTTCCCAAAATGCTGGGATTACAGGCATGTGCCGCTGCACCTGACCATCATTAGCTTTAGGGAATGCAAATTAAAACCAGAATGAGATACCACCACCCATCCACTGGAATGAGCAAAATTAAAAGGTGCTGGTGAGGAGCTAGGGCAGCTGGAACTCTCATTCATTACTGATGAGAATGCAAAATTGTACAGCCTCTTTGAAAATAAATTTGGCAATTTTTAACAAAGTTCAATATATGCTTACCTTATAAACCAGCAATCCTGCTCTTAGGCGTTTACATAGGAGAAATGAAAACTTACGTCCACACAAAGATCTGTTTGTGCATGTTTGTAGTTATCGTATTTATAATCACCAAAAACTAGAAACAATTCCCATGCCTATCAATTGGGAATGGATAAACAAATCATGACACCTTTAAAAAAATATGTAGGTTGGGCACGGTGGCTCACGCCTGTAATCCCAGCACTTTGGGAGGCCGAGGTGGGCGGATCACGAGGTCAGGAGATCGAGACCATCCTGGCTAACACAGTGAAACCCCATCTCTACTAAAAATACAAAAAATTAGCCGGGCGTGGTGGTGGGCGCCTGTAGTCCCAGCTACTTGGGAGGCTGAGGCAGGAGAATGGCGTGAACCCAGGAGGCGGAGCTTGCAGTGAGCGGAGTTCGCGCCACTGCATTCCAGCCTGGGCAAGAGAGCGAGACTCTGTCTCAAAAAAATAATAATAATAAATAGATAAATAAATAAAAATAAAAAAATGTATATATATATATACTTTTATTTTTTGTAGAGAGGAAGTCTATGTTGCCCAGGCTGGCCTCCAACTCCTAGCCTCAAGGTGATCCTCCTACCTCAGCCTCCCCAAATGCTGGGATTATAGGTGTGAGCCACTGCACCTGGCAACAATCATCACACTTTGATACAATGGAACATGACTTAGAAAAAAAAAAGCTTCAGATACACACAACATAGATGAATCTCAAAAGCATTACGCTAAGTAAAAGAAGCCAGACTCAAAAAGTTCCCTTATATAAATCCCGCCAAACGGCATTTTGGAAAAGGCAAAACTGTAAGGACAGAAATCAGATTTGTAGTTGCCAATCTACAAATCAGATTTGTAGTTGGCTGGGAGCTGTGGGGAGGGAATTGACTGCAAAGGGGCAGGAGAGAATTTGCGGGTGTGATGGAATGTTTCATCTCTATTGTGGGGATTATAGAACTGTATGCGTTTGTCAAAAGCCATAAGCTTATAAAAGGAGTGAATTGTTATAGGTAAGTTATGCCTCGAGAAATTCCGACACTAAAAAGTGTGTTTCTCCCCACTGTGATTTGAAGGACTTGAGCCAAAAGAGAAAGCTGTAGCTTATGTTCAGTGGGTCATCCTGAAATGGCACTCAGCCCAAGATTTGTAAACAGCCCTTAAGTATTAGTTCCTTTTTCAGAAGCCCCATTCAGTGGTCCTCTCTGAGCAACTGGTGTCAGTCTTGTTTTCTAGTAAGATTGTAAATTCTGTGAATATGAGAACTAAGGTGATCGGCCGGTCTGGTTTGCCCAGCCTGGGGGCCAGCCAGCCTGGGACTGTTTGGGACTCCTTTTTAAATCCTCCTGTGATATCCAGCAGAGGAATGGGCACAAACTTGTTGTCAGAGAGAGGTCTAACCTGCTTGTAACTAGGGTTGCAAGTAACCAAGCTGAATGGCCCAAGGGTTAGCAAGAGTGAAGACCCACCTTGACAAACTCCAAATTCCCTGACATCGCTGGAGACTCACCTTTCCGCCGGGGCTCAGCTTTCAGGCTTGCAACGTCTCTTAGACATTTCCCCTGTTGGCATAATATGATTGAATCTCTTTGTTGTTACATTTCTTTTTCTGAGACAGGGTCTTGCTCCGTCACCCAAGCTGGAATGCAGTGTCGCAATCTCGGCTCACTGCAACCTTTGCCTCCCCTGCTCAAGCAATCCACCCGCCTCAGTCTCCCGAGTAGCTGAGACTACAGGCATGTGCCACCATGCACAGCTAATTTTTGTATTTTTTTGTAGAGACAGGATTTTGCCATATTGCCTAGGCTGGAATAGTTCAGTTTCTTCATCTGTTAAAATACAGGTCACAATATCCACCTTTTGAGGAAGGGAAAGGAATTTTGTACTGTTAACAGTTTACTACTGAGATTGTAAGGGTTAAGTTTGCCTGCATCTTATTTATTAAGGTTGGTGCAAAAGTAATTGCGACTTCGGGCCGTGAATTTTAAATCATTATAACTAGGCTCAAACACACCTTTAGTAATCAAAATAGAAACCATTAGAAGCAACACATTTTTGCTAACGAGAAATAAGTTTGTTTATTCTTGTAGCATAAAAATCCATGCTTCAGGATTCGACGGACTCTCGGAAAGCATTTTCTGCATCCTACTGGTTGTGGAAGCGTTTTTCCTGCAAAAAGTTGTCAAGATGCTTGAAGAAGTGGTAGTCGGTTGGCAAGAAGTCAGGTGAATCTGGCGGATGAGGCAAAACTTCATGGCCCTATTTGTTTAACTTTTGAAGAGTTAGTTGTGCGACGTGTGATCAGGCGTTGTTGTGGAAGAATTGGGCCCTTCCTGTTGACCAATGCTGGCTGCAGGCATTGCAGTTTTCGGTGCATCTCATGGATGTGCTGAGCATACTTCTCAGATGTGATGGTTTCACTGGGATTCAGAAAGCTATAATGGGTCAGACCAGCAGCAGACCACTAAACATCCATGACCTTTTTTTGGCACAAGTTTGTCTTTGGGAAGTGTTTTGGAGCTTCTTCTCAGTCCACCCACTGAGCCAGTCATCACCAGTTGTATAAAATCCACTTTTCCTCCCACATCACAATCCAATCGAGAAATGGTTCCTTGTTGTTGCACAGAATAAGAGAAGACGACACTTCAAGATGACGATTTTTTGATTTTCACTCGGCTCATGAGGCACCCACTTATCAAGCTTTTTCACCTTTCCACTTTGCTTCAAATGTCAAACGACTGTAGAATGATCGAAGTTGAGTTCTTGGGCAACTTCTCGTGTAGTTGTAAGAGGATCAACTTCGATGATTGCTCTTAATTGGTCATTGTCAGCTTCTGAAGGCCAGCCCCTACTTTCCTCATCTTCAAGCCTCTCGTCTCCTTTGTGAAACTTCTTGAAGCACCACTGCATTGTATATTCGTTTGTTAGCAGCTCCTGGGCCAAACGTGTTGTTGATGTTGTGAGTTGTCTCCGTTGCTTTATGACCCGTTTTGAACTCGAATAAGAAAATTACTCAGATTTAGGCCGGGCGCGGTGGCTCACGCTTGTAATCCCAGCACTTTGGGAGGCCGAGGCGGGCGGATCACGAGGTCAGGAGATCGAGACCATGGTGAAACCCCGTCTCTACTAAAAATACAAAAAATTAGCCGGGCGTGGTGGCGGGCGCCTGTAGTCCCAGCTACTCGGAGAGGCTGAGGCAGGAGAATGGCGTGAGCCCGGGAGGCGGAGCTTGCAGTGAGCCGAGATTGCGCCACTGCACTCCAGCCTGGGCAACAGAGCGAGACTCCGTCTCAAAAAAAAAAAAAAGAAAATTACTCAGATTTACTTTTTGTCTAATATCATTTCCATGGTCTAAAATAAACATAAAATGAACAGCAAGTAATAAGTCATTAGCAAAAAAAGCAAGAAATTCCCATTAAAATGATGTATAACATAACCACATTTATATAAGAATGTATTCCAAAATCAAACAGCAAATTCCAGTAATAAGAACACCACAATTACTTTTCCGGTCACCTTAGTCTTTGCAGAAGCCCTTGAAGGAAGGAACCCTTGTCCCCGCTTTACAGTTGTAGCTACAGAGGCCTGGGGATGCTAAATAGCTTGCCCAGAGCTAAACAGTCAATACAAGACAAGTTGGGATTCAAACCCAAGTCCTTCCAGTTGCAAGTTCAGGTACTGGGGTACCTTCCAAACATCAGGATAACTAACATATGATAGAAGGAACTCAAAATGCTGTTTCTGCCCTGTCTTCCCCTTCTTTCCATTCCCTAAAAATGAAAAAAATTTTCCCCCCACAGGTGAATCTATCAGCCAATGAATCAAGTTCACTATATTTAGGTTTTCATGAGTAGGAACTGGGAAAAAGAGAAACTTTTCTTGGGCCAGGAGAGAATGGAAAGGCTGGATGGACATGACTGCTGGGCTGGGAGGAGACGGAGGGGCCAGAGAGAGACTGGCTTCTGTCTGAACCGCTGATTATCTTGTCTGGACTGTGATCCTCTGGGAGCTCCCTCCTATCTGGTCTCCTTTGTTACCAGCATCCCTATATTTGGAGGATGCCCCATGTGGGATTGCCCTGTAACCTGTTGTTGGTGACACAGCAAGCCCAAGCAGGCCCTGGTGTCCTCCTCAAGGACCTGCAGTCTCATGAGGTGGTACGTGCCTGGCAAGGCCACCGGAGCAGGTCCCGGGAGGTCAGCAGCTGGAAGGAATCCTACAAGCCAGCACAAGAGAGGGTAGGAAAGAATTCTGAACCCCTGAGTGACTGGGAATGGAACATTCTGCCTTGCCAGCTGTGATGCCCCCACCCCCTTCCTTGGCAAAACTAAATAGTTAAGTGCATCTCGACAGCAAACCCAAATTTAACTTTGCTTCCTTCTGCAATGAAAGTCCAGCTGAGTTGGGAAGGGAGAGGCCCTTGAAAGGTATTTCCACCTTGGCTTGACTTATTAGGTTAGTAGAAATGGACTTGTTGTTCTTACTGGTAGGTTATTAAAACCCTCAAGGAATGTGCAGAAGGCAAATTTAGTCTGAGGAGCCCAGTAGGCCTAGGAGACGCTGAATAAAGAGTCTAGTTGTTTGGATAGCTGGAATGTTGGGGAGAAGCAGCTTTTCACTGAAAGCTGCCCCCAGGTTGTGCCTTGTGGCTCCCAGCGGCCCCACCCTGAGAGGGTCTGCATGTGATAACTGCTCTCTGCTCAGCGCCTATCTCTTCCTATGCCTAGGTGGCTCCTCCCCCACTGTCTGCAAGACTGAGAAGCTCAGCTGGCCTCTTGCCCCTTGGACTTGGTCTCCACTAAAGTCTCTTCAGACTGAGGAGTGCGGGAGGAAAGGGAGGGATGAGAGTGGGTGGCAGGGAGGTGGGAGAATGCTGCATCTGGCATATCCTGATGCTCTTGAGAAGTGAGCCCTCAGCAGGGCGGAGCAGGCTCCCAGTGCGGAGGCTTGGAGGGAGGAGGCGGTGCTGCAACCTGTCACCTTAAAGGGCTTGATTGAGCTGCTGACTCAGAAGCACAGGGCTGATTACCCATAATTACAGCCCCATGTGGTAGTCTTGTCAAAATGCAGAGACCTCCTTAGTCCCAGAGCTCCTCCCCCTACCCCTTCTAAGTAGGAACTGTCTTTCCAGAAAACGAATCTTCAGACCTGCCCACGCAAAACCCCACAAAGGCAAGAACCACCTTTCTAGAAAGTATTCTCTCTCCTGGAGCCCAGGGGACTTTCCCAAACACAGCCATGATCATTTCAACCTCTTCCAGATCTTTAGCAAGACCTACGAGGCCTGCCGGTCTGGCTCCCGCCCGCCTCTCAGCCTCACCTCACACCTGTGACCTCCATACCTAGCCCCTGAATTAATGCAACAAACAGTGTTGAATGCCTGCTGTGGGCTCGGCATCGCTCTAGGCATTGAGGATACTCCAATGAACCACATACAGGCCCTACCCTTGTGGCACTTACATTCTGGTAGGGGGAGATGGGCAAAATTTATAGTAAGTCAGACAGCGAGAAGTGCTAAGGAGAAAAATAAAGCTGGGAGGGGAAGTGGCTCCCATTGTATAAGGATGAGCAAAGAAAGCATCACTGATGATGTGCTATTTGAGAAAAGGCCTAAAAGAAGAGAAAGGGCAAGCCACACATCTGGGGGAAGCGCATGCCAGGTGAAGAGCCCTGCAGAAGTCCATGATCAGGAACAAGGAGGCCAGTGTGGCTGAAACAGAGTGGGAGATAAAGGTAGGATCACAGAAACACTAGAGCGTCTGCATGCTGGCTTTTATTCTGAAAGAGATGGAGGCTTTTGAGCTGCCATTCAAGGGCTTTGAACTGAGTAGTGACCTAATCTGACATGTTTGAAGTGGATCCTCTGACTGCATTGTTGAGGACAGAATGAAGGCAGGCAAGGGCAAGGTCAGGTTTAGACTAGTCCCAGTGGTGCAGATGGCGAGAAGTCGCCAGATTCAAGATGCACTCGGAGAATTGTCAGGATTTCCTGACAGATTAGATGTGCATATGAAAGAAACTAAGGAGGCAGGGATGACTGTAAGCTTTTTGGCCCAAACAGTTGGAAGGATGGATTTGCCACTTACAGAGATGGGGAGACTACAGGAAAAGCAGATTTGGGGGAGAAAGATTGGGAGTTCTGTGTTCAATATGTTAGATTTGAGATGACTATTGAACATGCCGGGGAGATGTTAAATAGACATTTGGATGTTCAAACCTAGAATTCAGGGGAATGACCTGGCTGGAAAGGCCAATTTAGGAGTCATCAGCTAGAGGAGGTACTTTTTGGTTTGTTTATTTTGAGATGGAGTCTTGCTCTGTTGCCCAGGCTGGGGTGCAGTGACATGATTTCAGCTCACTGCAACCTCCACCTCCTGTGTTCAAGCAATTCTCCTGCCTCAGCCTCCTGAGTAGCGGGGACTACAGGCGTGCGCTACCATGCCGGGCTAATTTTTATCTTTTTAGTAGAGGCGAGGTTTCACCACGTTGGCCAGCCTGGTCTCAAACTCCTGACCTCGGGTGATCCACCTGCCTCAGCCTCCCAAAGTGCTGGGATTACAGGCGTGAGCCACCATGCCTGGCCTAGAGGAGGTATTTAAAGCCATGAACCTGGTTGAAATTGGCCTTATTTTAAATTCACAACCACCAACATGGGCTCTTGAGAAGATAGGAAGTCCAAAGACAGAGCCCCGGAACACTCCAATGTTTGGGGGTCAGGAAAATGAAGAGGAGCCAGCAAAGGACGCCACAAAGGGGGCAGCCAGTGAGGTAGGATACGAGCCAGGAGAGGGGAGGGCAGTGTCCCCGTGAATGAACAATTGACTAGGTTTAAACATTCTGAGATGAAGTCAGACAGAAACGGAGAGCTGAGTATTCGGCAAGTAATTGGTGACCTTGAGAAGGCCCGTTTTGTGGAGATATGAAGGGAAAAGCCTGATTGAAGTGGGGCTTGGAGAGAACAGGAGGATACGAACTGAAGACAGTGGAGCGAGAAATGGGGCAGTAGCTGGTAGGGGATGTGAGATTAGGGGAGGGCTATTTTTCAGATAGGAGAAATAACATATTTGTAGGATAATGAGAGTGATCTGATAGAGGGTGAAAATTTGATGATGAAGGAGAAAGAAAGGACAACTGCTGGAGTAAGATCTTGGGTAGATAAGAGAGGATGGACTCTAGTTTCCAAGTGAAGGGTTTTTGACATTAGTTGACTATGATTTAAAGGAAGGCTAGGTGGGGCACAGTGGCTCACACCTGTAATCCCAGCGCTCTGGGAGGCTGAGGAAGGCAGATGGCTTGAGCCCAGGAGTTCAAGACCAGCCTGGGCAACATGGTGAAAGCCTGTCTCTATAAAAAATACAAAAATTAGCCAGGCGTAGTGGCGCACACCTATATTCCCAGCTACTCGGGAGGCTGAGGTGGGAGGATCACTTGAGCCTGGGAGGTGGAGGTTGCAGTGAGCCAAGATCAGGCCACTGCACTGCAGCCTGGGAGACAGAATGAGACTCTGTCTCAAAAAAAGCCAGTCAGCATGGTTGATATATATTTTTTTAAGATGGAGTCTTGCTTATTCACCCAGGCTGGAGTGCAATGGTGCATTCTTGGCTCACTGAAACCTCTGCCTCCTGGGTTCAAGCAATTCTCCTGCCTCAGCCTCCCTAGTAGCTGGGATTACAGGCACGTGCCACCACGCCCGGCTAATTTTTGCATTTTTAGTAGAGACGAACTTTCACTATGTTGGCCAGGCTGCTCTTGAATTCCTGACCTCAAGTAATCCACCCACCTTGGCCTCCCAAAGTGTTGGGATTACAGGCGTGAGCCACTGCTCCTGGCCAATATTTTCTATTTTTGAAAAAAATTTTTGAGACAGAGTCTTGCTCTGTCACCCAGGTTGGAGTGCAGTGGCGATCTCGGCTCACTGCAACCTCTGCCTCTCTGGTTCAAGCAATTCTTATGCCTCAGCCTCCCTAGTAGCTGGGATTACAGGCATAAGCCACCACGTCTGGCCATGGTTGATATTTTCTAGGCACATTTAGCTATTGTGATGCAGGTGTTACGTAGGTAGAGAGGCCAGGTGCAGTGGCTCACACCTGTAATCCTAGCACTTTGAGAGGCCGAGGCAGGCAGATCACCTGAGACCCTGGCCAACATGACGAAACCCCGTCTCTACTAAAAATACAAAAATTAGCCTGGCATGATGGTGTGCGCCTGTAATCCCAGCTACTTGGGAGGCTGAGGCATGAGAATTGCTTGAACCCAGGAGGTGGAGGTTGGAGTGAACTGAGATCATGCCACTGTACTCCAGCCTGGGATACAGAGTGAGACTCTGTCTCTGAATAAATAAATAGGTAGAGAGCTAGATTCAATCAAAGCTGGTGTTTTTCCAGAAGAGCAGAGTGAAGGAAGAGGGGTCAAGGGAGTTGAGGATGTATGGAGATGAGTGATTATAATGATGATTAGATCATCTAAACTGGATGAGAAGGAAAGTGGGGAGGTGAAGGAAAAGGGGAAGGTGGGTAAGTCTTGAGGGACTGAAGAATTATTGGAGCTGGTGTCCCAGAGGGAGTAAACTGGGAAGATAGGAGGCGATGGTCAGAGTGGGAGGCATGAAATTGAGATTATGGAGTTCTTGGTACTAATATACCTAAGGCATGGCTGCAAGAGTGAGTGGCTGAGGCAAGATGAAAGACAAGCCCACTAGAAGCCCACTAGAAGATGTGCCACTGTGCCCCAGCCTGGGCAACAGAGCAAGACCCTGTCTCAAAAAACAAAGTAACCCTGAGGTCCTTTCCCATTCCCACTCCCCATATCCCCTGCCATTCCTATCCTGGGTTTCTGCTGAAAAAGATAAAAAGGAAAAATACGGAATAATGTAGGGAGTGTGGGTAGGGTGTTCCACCTGTGGTCAGGGAACTGTGGGGGATGATGAGGTAAGCCAAGGAGACCAAAGGAGTATACCGGCATTGCATGTAGCACTATCCACACAGCAGCTCGAAAGGCAGGTCACTCTGCCTCTACTTTCCTTTCTTTTCCTTCTGAATGTTTAAAATGATGGGAGATACACGATTTATTGTCTGGGTTCCCCACATACCTGGTTAAGTCTCATTCATTCTGTCACTCCATACCCATGGCCTAGAAGAAGGCCTGATCTAGAAGATGCCCAATGGATTCTTATGGAAGGAATGTCCAATGGGTGTTAGGGGTGAGGCTCAGGGAATTAAGCACCTTGTTCTGGGTCACGGGTAAGTGAGAAAGTGGGGTTAGACACATACCCACACACACAAAATTTGGTGCAAAAGGACTCTAATGCCATGTTTTAAAAAACACTTGTGTAATTTTAAAATGCATTTATCAGCTGGGCACAGTAGCTCACACTTGTAATCCCAGCATTCTGGGAGGCCAAAACAGGAGGATCACTTGAGGCCAGGAGTTGGAGACCAGCCTGGGCAACATAGCAAGACTGTCTCTACAAAAAATTTAAAATTAGCTGAGCACAGTGGTATGTGCCTATAGCCCTAGCTACTCGGGAGACTCAGGCAGGAAGATTGCTTGAGCCCAGGAGATAGAGTCTGTAGTAACCTGTGGTCGTGCCACTGCACTCCAGCCTGGGCAGCAGACTGAGACTCTGTCTCGAAAGAATAAAAATAAAAATCAGTTTCCCTATAAAATATTAGAAGAAAGAAGGAGATTAAGGAATTTTGATAATCCACTGGAAACATTACAAGCTGTATTATTGTAGTCTATTGTATGCAAAACTGAATATTTAAATATGTGATTTTAAAAATTTTGCCCATCTTCATTCTGCAGTATAAATATGTGATTTCAATGTGGAACTTGGGCATGAGGAGAGTGGGAAGCAGAGTATGGAAGCCAGGCAGGTGTGGGGAAAGGCAGCTTAGCTCCAACTTTGCCTGGAGCTTTAGGCAGCATAGGCTGCTCTGGTTTTCCTTTTTTTGTTGTTGTTTCAAAGACATTTGAAAGTGTTGACCGTTATGCAGTGTTTTAAAAAGACATTTGGGGCCAGGTGCAGTGACTCTGTCTGTAATCCCAGCACTTTGGGAGGCTGAAGCAGGAGGATCACTTGAGGCCAGGAGTTTGAGACCAGCCTGGGCAACATGATACAACCCCATTTCTAGGAAAAAATACAAAAATTAGCTGGGCATGGTAGTGTGTGCCTATTGTCCCAGCTACTGGTGAGGTTGAAGTGGGAGGGTCACATGAGCCCAGGAGGCAGAGGTTGCAGTGAGCCGAGATCACACCACTGCACTCCAGACTGGGCAACAGGGCAAGACTCGGTCTCTTAAAAAAAAAAAAAAAAAGACATTTGAAAATGTCAGCCTTCCTCTGGTAGAGCTCACCTAGCTCAGCTACCTGTGAGGTCAGAAGTTTTATAGCTTACAGCATAGCAAAATTATGCAGTGCAGTGCCAGTGAGCACAGACACAGCACAAAAGCACCTCTAGAGACGAAACCCTCAAAATGCAGCCACACACGGGTGAACAGCCATTCACCCTCATTGCCCAGAGGTGCCAGCGGTGCAGGGAGCCCAGAGGTGGCGCCTATTGTGACACCTATTGCCAACAGGATGTTGATGAAAAGTCTGGGGAGAAAAGTGAGTCCTATGCAGAGAAGTGTGTATCCTTCCAGACTTTTTCTATGGAACTGAGAGTGAACCCAGGGTTACCTGATCCCCAAACCCTCCCTCTCTCCATGGGTTTTGCAAATGAGCCTCAAGTCTTTTTAGAACACCAACTGATAATTTCTCCTTGATAGATGTCACTCATTTCTCAGCAAGAAGTTAAGATAGCTTCCAGGGTCCCCCCAACCCCATCACCCACATTGTCTCCTCTATTTGCTTGCCACCCAGAGGCTGAATTCCAGTAGCCATTCTGCGTTGCAGCCCTTCATCTAGATGCTGTCCATTAAGAGAGGTGCCCCCGCCCCCACCCACCATGGGGCTGGCTGCTCACCAGCACCATTAACAGTGTTTGGCACATGGTGGACTCTCAAGAGTTGGGGGTGTGTGAGACTACTGACCATTGTTTAGCACCCTTGGGTGCTGGGTGCACTGCTGGATTCTCTGCAAATAAAATCTCTCTTAATCCTCACAATAACCCCAAAGGCAGCATTATTCCCCTCCTTACAGATGAGGAAATTAAAGCCCTGGGAGCACAGTAGACTTGTCCTCACTCACAAAGCTAGTTAGGAGTGGAGCTAGAATTTGAATGGAATCAACCTGCCTTCATAGCAGTTCCTGTGATAGAACCCTCAAAGGGTGTGTGTGTGTGTGTGTGTGTGTGTGTGTGTGCGCGCGTGAGGTGGGTGTTTCAGTTGCCTGTACCCAGTGCTAGTTCAGATCAAAGCAGGCCTCCTTTGATCTGTGAGTGTGAGTGGAACTGGGAGGCAGCTCCTCGCAGGGAGGTGTTTGGAGAAGCTGCGGGTGGAATGAATGGGAGGAAACAGGTTGGGGCAGTAGGTGGGGCATGCTGCAGGCTAGGTGACACAAGCAGGTTGGGTGACAAGCTCAGCTGGGCCCCTGGGGTTTAAGACAGGAGGGTGATAAGGGAGGTGTTGCTGCGTGCAGAGGTCACAGCTGGGCCCATCAGAGCTCAGCCCAATCTGAGTGGCTGTTGTTGTTGTTGTTGGTTTTTTTTTTTTTTTTTTGCTTTTTTTTTTTGCTTTTTTTGTTTTGTTTTTTGTTTTGTTTTTAAAGCAGGACCAGCCAAACTTGTCCCAGCAGCTTCCTGGCTTTCTAAGGCTTTCCCTTCTTTGTTCCCAGGTCACTAAGCTAAGAAAATACAGCATATCCATCTGGCCAGCTTCCCAGATAGAGCCTCATGAAGTTCCAGCACAGAAAGAAGTGAAAGGGGAGAATGGAATAATCTGTTCATTCTTTCGTTCAATATTTACTGAGCACCCACTATGTGCTAGGTATCGTTTTAGGTGCTTGGAATACAGCAGTGAACCAAAAAGACAAAGATCCCTGATCATGGGTTGCTTCTGGCGGGAGATGGGGAGGTCATAAATAATAACCCTAAAAAGTAAGTAAATTAGGTCATAAGGCTGTGGTATGAAGGCAAAATAGAGCAGGGAAAGGGGGATCAGGAGCACATGTATGGCTGAGGTTGGGGTTGCAGTCTTAAGAGAGTGGTCAGGGAAGTGAAGGAGCTGCCCCTGTGGCAGGCAGAGAGAACATGTCTCCAGAGCTGGGGCAGAGGGAACATGCCTGTGTATTTGAGCAACAGCTGGAGACCAGGCAGCTGGAGTGGGGGGGTGATGTGGAGAGTAGGAGACCGAGGGATTGTCCAAGGGTGGGGGCTACATCACTGAGGGTGTGACAGTGGCTTGTCTTCTCTTTGTAAAGGATCCCTCCCACTGCTGAGCAAGAAGGTGGGAAATGGGAGAGCAGCTCTCGGAGCCCAGCATGATACCCAGACGGGAGGCTATGGGGGCTCAGGCAGGGGCTGGGGGCAGGCTTTGGAGGGGTGGGGGATGATATGGGTTGGCTCTGTGTTGCCACCCAAATCTCATCTTGTAGCTCCCATAATTCCCATGTGTTGTGGGAGGGACCTGGTGGGAGATAATTGAATCATGGGGGCATGTCTTTCCCGTGCTGTTCTCATGATGTGAATAAGTCTCATGAGATCTTATGGTTTTAAAAAGGGAGTTTCCTTACACAAGCTCTCTCTCTGTTTGCCTGCTGCCATCCATGTAAGACGTGACTTGCTCCTCCTTGCCTTCTGCTATGATTGTGAGTCCTCCCCAGTTTAATGAAACTGTAAGTCCATCAAACCTCTCTTTCTTTTGTAAATTGCCCAGTCTCGGGTATGTCTTTATCAGCAGTGTGAAAATAGACTAATACAGGCCGGGCGTGGTGGCTCATGCCTGTAATCCCAGCACTTTGGGAGGCCAAGGTGGGCAGATCACCTGAGGTCGGGAGTTCGAGACCAGTCTGACCAACATGGAGAAACCCCATCTCTACTAAAAATACAAAATTAGCCAGGCATGGTGGCGCATCCCTGTAATCCCAGCTACTCGGGAGGCTAAGGCAGGAGAATCCCTTGAACCCAGGAGGCAGAGATTGCGGTGAACCAAGATCGCACCATTGCACTCCAGCCTGGGCAACAAGAGCGAAACTCCATCTCAAAAAAAAAGAAAAAGAAAAAAGAAAACAGACTAATACAGGGAGCTCAGGAGCACTGCCTTCCGTCTGGTCCACTGGAGATGTCTGCCAGACTCCAGCAGGGTGAGCCTAGCAGGCAGTTAGGTATACGAGTCAGGATTATGGGAGAAAGGTCTGCCCTAGAAATGTAAGTTTGGGGTGCCATTCTGCAGATGGTGAATGAGATCATGAGAGTGGGAGTGCAGATGGGGAAAAGGATGAGAGCTGAGCCTTGAGCACCGCACTCTTCAGAAGCCCAAGAGAAAAGAAGGCATAATCAGGGAGGTAGGAGGGAAGCCAGGAAAGGCTTATCCCAGAAGAGATAGCTTCAAGCAGGAGAGAGGGACCAACTGTATCAAATGGTGCTTAATCTAGCCTTGCTGCTTTTGCCGGGCCCCAAGCTGCCATTCCCTCCTCTTTAAAATAGGAGTTACAGGGTCTGGGTGCGGTGGCTCACACCTGTAATCCCAGCACTTTAGGAGGCCAAGGCAGGTGGGTCACGTGAGGTCAGTAGTTCAAGAGCAGCCTGGCCAACATGGTGAAACCCTGTCTCTACTAAAAATACAAAAGCTAGCTGGGCTTGGTGATGCATGCCTGTAGTCCCAGTTACTTGGGAGGCTTAAGGCAGGAGAATCGCTTGAACCCTGGAGGTGGAGGTTGCAGTGAGCCAAGACTGCACCACTGCACTCCAGCCTGGGTGACAGAGGGAGACCCTGTCTCACACACGAAAGAAAGAAGAAAGGAAGGAAAGAAAGAAAGAAAGAAAGAAAGAGAGAGAGAAAGAAAGAGAAAGAGAGAGAGAGAAAGGAAAGAAAGAGAGAGAGAGAGAAAGGAAAGAAAAGAAAGAAAGAAAGAAAGAGAGAGAAAGAGAGAGAGAGAAAGAAAGAAAGAGAAAGAGAGAGAAAGGAAAGAAAGAGAGAGAGAGAGAAAGGAAAGAAAGAAAGAAAGAAAGAAAGGGAGAAAGAGAGAGAGAAAGAAAGAAAGAGAGAGAGAGAGAGAAAGGAAAGAAAGAAAGGAAAGAAAGAAAGAAAGAAGAAAGAAAGAAAGAGAGAGAGTAGAGGAAGCCATAGGGATAAGTGGGGAACAGAGGGCAGGAGGTGGTCCTGGGCTGGGCTGGGGGCTGTGGAGTTGAGTGTCCCAGGCTGGGCAACTAGAGTCTCCCCACATAGAGGGAGAAGCCAGCCAGGCATTTACTGCCCAGCTCAGAGCACTCCCTCTGGGGAACGCAGGCTGGTAACTTAGAGGTGGTAAGAGAAGGCAGAGAAATTGGAATAAGCAGGCCGCCCTAGCTTTTGTGGGCCCAGTAGAGACCAAATTATATTCTCAGATCACAGCCCATGCCCGCTTCTCTTCCCACTCTTGGCACCATTCTGAACCACGAGAGGTCACCAGTGCCATCGATATGTGTGTGGACACCCAACCTGCACAACCACACACCACCAAACAGCAGTCCCTGGCCACTTCTTGGGCCCAGGGAGAGGTTGTAATATTTGGGACATACTTATACTAAAAAAGTATTCCTTATATATGTGAAACTCCAATGTAACTGGGAATCCTGTGTTTTATCTGCAGCCCCAGCCAGTGGTGCCTCCACCAGTGGTATAATCAGCCCTCGGGAGGCCCTCAAAACCCTGCAAGTGGGCTCAGGGCCTGCTAGGCAGGGCCTTCCAAGATCCCAGGACTAGGGGGCGGTGACGGAGGCAGGTTCTGGGTGGGTGTATCTTGGCCCTGCGGACTCCTCTCCCTGTGAGGAGGCGGTTGGCCAGAAGAGGGTCAGATTGTGTCCCCAAAAAGCTCAGGACCAACAGCAGGGGCCCCTTTGCCTACTTTCTGGGGTGGGCCTCAGCCATCTTCAAGTGAGAACACAAGCAAGGGGCATCGTTGGAAAATTGATTGGCACCCTTGGTGTCTTCACCTTTTTCTTTCTTTTTCTTTTTTTTTTTTTTTTTCTGAGACAGGGTCTCGTTCTGTTGCCCAGGCTGGAGCACAATGGTGTGATCATGGCTCACTGCAGCCTCGACCTTCCAGGCTCAAGCGGTCCTCCAACCTCAGCCTCCCAAGTAGCTGGGACTATAGCCGAGCACCACCATGCTCAGCTAATTTTTGTATTTTTTGTAGAGGTGGGGTCTTGCTGTGTTGCCTAGGCTAGTCTCAAACTCCTGGCCTCAAGCCATTCTCCTGCCTTGCTCTCCCAAAGTGCTGGGGATATACCTGTGAGCCACTGTGCTTGGCATCTCTAATTTTTCTAACATCCCCACAGGCAGTGGCCTCTGATTCTGGGAGACAGTACTGCAGAGTGGCTGAGAGCTAGGTTTGCCAGATAAAAATACAAGATGCCCAGTTAGATTTGAATTTCAGATAAACAATGAATACCTTTTTTTTTTGAGACGGAGTTTTGCTCTTGTTGTCCAGGCTGGAGTGTAATGGTGCTATCTCAGCTCACTGCAACCTCCACCTCCCGGTTCAAGCGATTCTCCTGCCTCAGCCTCCCGCATAGCTGGGATTACAGGTGCCTGCCACCATGCCCAGCTAATTTTTGTATTTTTAGTAGAGACAGGGTTTCGCCATGTTGGCCAGGCTAGCCTCGAACTCCTGACCTCAGGTGATCCACCTGCCTCAGCGTCCCAAAGTGCTGGAATTACAGGCATGAGCCACAACACCTAGCCTTTTTTTTTTTTTTGAGATGGATTCTGGCTCTGTCGCCCAGGCTGGAGTGCAGTGGTGCCACATTGCAAGCTCCGCCTCCCAGATTCACGCCATTCTCCTGCGTCAGCCTCCCGAGTAGCTGGGACTACAGGTGCCCGCCACCACGCCCGGCTAATTTTGTGTATTTTTAGTAGAGACGGGGTTTCACCGTGTTAGCCAGGATGGTCTCGATCTCCTGACCTTGTGATCCACCCGCCTCTGCCTCCCAAAGTGCTGGGATTACAGGAGTAAGCCACCGCGCCTGGCCTTTTTTTTTTTTTTTTTTTTTTTTTTTGAGATAGAGTCTTACTCTGTCACCCAGGCTGGAGTGCAGTGGCACAATCTCGGCTCACTGCAACTGCCACCTCCCAGGTTCAAGCAATTTTCATGCCTCAGCCTCCTGAATAGCTAGGATAACAGGCATGTACCACCACACCCGGCTAATTTTTGTATTTTTAGTAGAGATGGGGTTTTGTCATGTTGGGTCAGGCTGGTCCCGAACTCCTGACCAAGAGATCTACCTGCCTCGGCCTCCCAAAGTGCTGGGATTATAGGCATGAGCCACCACGCCCGGCCAACGAATACTTTTTTACTATCAACATGTCATGTAGTATTTGGGAATCTACAATTGACCCTCCATATCTGTGGGTTCTTCATCCATGGATTCAACCAACTGCAGATAGAAAATATTTTTTAAAAACAATAAAAATAATACAAATAAAAAATACCTTATAACTAACAACTATTTACAAAGCGTTTACATTGTGTTAGGTATTGTAGGTAACCTAGAGATGAGCTAAAGTAGATGGGCGGTTATAGGGTTATATGCAAACACTATGTCAGTTTATATGAGGGACTTGAGCATCCTCAGATTTTAGTATCTGTGGGGTCCTGGAACCAATCTCCCAGGGATACCAAGGGATAGCTGTACTTCTAAAAATTACCTCTTGTTTATCTGAAATTCAAATTTGAGCTGGTGTACTGCTCTTGTTTTTGTTTGTTGTTGGCAAATCTAGCAACCCTGCCGAGAGCAGGGGCTTTGGAGTCTCATACCTTTGCCTCAGATCTCAGCTTTTCTATCTTTTCACTCTGTGAAACTCTCTGAGGCTCACGTTCCATATCTGCCTCCCAGGGCAGGAGAAGGATTAAGCAATAAAATGTGCTGGCGTAGGTGACAACTGTTATTACTGTCCCTGGCCAAGATACCACAGCTAGAAGGCAACGGGCCAGTGACTGCCCTCCACGCTCTGGTCTGAGATCCCTGGGTCATCCCAAGGGCCTTCAGCAACCTGCTGCCCCTCCTCCAGATCCCAGCCCATGCAGTGCTCAAGGGGCCACTGGGAGACCAGCAGAAGAGGCCCTGCACCAGAGAGGCAGCACAATCTGGCCGGGGGAACCCAAACTTCTAATAACTGCAAAGAGCCCTGTGGGATGAGAAGGGAGTGGCGGAGGCACTAGCATTTATTCTGTGCCCACCATGTGCCGGGCATTTGTTACCTAATTTAACCCTCACAGCAACTTCTCATTTCCATTTTGCAGCTGAAGATGTATTAATAGCAACACAGGATAAGGCCCGGCTGTTCCTGTTTGGACCACTTTCTCCAGCCGAATCTATGGTTCCTCTCACCTCCTCCAGGCCTTTGCTCACCCCAGCCACTTCCCCAACTGGGTGCCTCCCATCGGAACCCTCCCTGGGGAACCTGTCCCACAGCGATGGAGCGCCTTATACCCGCTTTCCGCTTTCTTTTTTTTTACAAAGCACTCCTACTCATCAAATACACTAACTACTGTGCTTATTTGGTTTGCTTCTTTCCCTTCCAGAATGTAAGCTCTACGAGAGCAGGGTTTTCAGTCCTTTTGGTTTACTGACACATTCCCCACACCCAGCACAGAGCCTTGTACATATTTGTTGAATGGATTAAAAACAGAATAACCATAATCATAGCTGACACTGCCTTAGCCCCTACTTTTTGCCCTAGAACTGTTCCAAGCACCTCGTATGTGCTCATTCATGAATTCCTCCCATCTCAATGAGGCACAGAGCGGGCAAGTAATTTGCTCAAGGTCACAGAGCAAGTGTGCAAGAGCGACGAGCAGGTTGGCCTGAGTTCCCCGTTGGTGATGTTTTACTCTCTCCGAGGCTGTCTGTGACCCTTGGCATCAGCTGTTTTCGTGGGTGACGTGGCCTCCTTGGCAGCACCCTCTCACTCCTCTAACACGCTGTATTATGAGGGCCTCTTCACTTGTTTACTGTTGACTCCATTTCTTTGAGGGCAGGGACTGGTCTCCTTCATTTTGATTTCCCCAGTGCCTTGCATGGTGTCCTGCCCATTGCAGAGACTCCCCTCCGTTTTCCTAGTTGGCATTTGCACCCACCTGGTGAGGTGGGAAGCACAGGTATCATCACTCCATTGCCCCCATTTTATCAGCAGGGAAACAAGCTCAGAGAAGTGAAGTCTTTCATTCATTTGACAAGTATTTATTGCACTTCTATTAAGTGCTGAGAGGCTGGAAGAGGCAGACAGTGGCCAGACCCTGGGTCTCCTGGTTCAGTGCTCACCTGGCCACAGCCCACAGTCCACGCTACACAGCCCCATGGGTTCTGGCTGCTGCCCGAGGCTTTGGTGAGACTATCCCCTGTTAGAACTGGGCAAAGGCCAAATATAAGCATTGAGGGGCACTGGGGGTGGGAGGGGACTTGAGGATCTAGACAGAGTGTTTCAGCCATGGTTTGTGGGGACTGCCCAGTGGGGCTGGAGCAAGTAAGTGGGTGAGGGGGCGATTTCCAGCCTGTGATGCATGTCTGCCAGATGTGCTTCAAAGCAAACAGGATGCAAACCGTATTATTTAAACTGATGTGGTTAGCACCCAGCCTTTCCCAGTGGGGGAAGCCTTGCAGTGTCTTCCTCTTACTGGGGAATGTGTTCCTCAGGGAGGGGAAAGGGTTGTTTGCAATGTACAGAAAACCTGGAGACTCGTGGCTCAACCAAGAAAAGGCAACATGTTCCCAGAAAGAAATATATCACAGCTGGAACCAGAAGGTCTTTCTGTCTGTCCTTCTTGGCCCCTGAGGATGTTATATGAGCAGATTTATGCTGGAACCTGGGTGTGGTGGGGAGAGGTTGTATTTATTCATTTATTCATTCATTCATTTGACAAGTATTTATTGCACTTCTATACACCGAGTACTGAGCTAAGTGTTGAGAATATACCAGGGAACACAATATACCTGCTCCTGTCCTCACTAAACTTGCAGCTTAATGTGGGACAAGCATTAAAGGAGCATTGTTGTTAATTAATTATTTTTAGCTGCCAGTGCTCTGAAAGAGATTCCTGGATTGCATGAAAAGGTAAAATAAGAAACCTGTTTCCGTTTGGGAGTTAAGGAAGCCTTCTTGGAGGAAGTAGTATTTATGCTGAGTCCTGGAGGCAGTCTAAGAGTTCTTCTGGCCACTTGCTGAGTGGAGTGGGTGAGGGGGCTGAGCATCAAGCATTGCAGGCCCGGGGAGGGGCACATGCGAAGACCTTGAGATAGAAAGGAGTGTGGCTTCTGTAGGTTCTGCATGAAGGGCTCCGGAGTGGCTGGCATCTGGATACTAGGCTGATTGGGAGAGGCAGCTCCTGCTCATGTCTGATGGAGAAGATGACCAAGTTTAACCACGGGAGTGGCATTCCATGAGCAGCAGGGACGTCGTGGAAGTCTGGCGTGAAGGGACAGTTGCCATGAATAGACAAGTTCGTTCTGGAAGGCTTGCTGCAGAAGGCGTGTCTGGGGGTTTTGGCAGAGGGTGTAGGAGTTGGAAGAGCTGTGTGCAAGGCTGAGGAAGTGGGAGCGAGACTACTTTGGGTTGGTGTGGGGGTGGCTGAATGACTCGATTTGGATGTGTACGTTCTGTCTCTCCAATTAATTTTAAGAACTACTATTTATTTCACAACCACTGTGTGCCAAGCAAACACTGATCTATTTCATTCAACCCATAAATAGCTGTTTGAGATAGATATGACCATCCTATTTTACAGATGAGACAAAGGAGGCTCAGAGGATTAAGTGACCTGCCCGCAGCAACACGGAGAAGATGTGGTGGAACCAGGGATCAAAAATTCGTCCTCTCTGTATATAGCGCCTCAACCTTCCATCACACTTGCCTTCCTGGTGACCTGATATCCTAGGATTTTCACTGACTGCTCTGGGGACACATTGGTTAAATCCAAGTGGTTTGCAGGCACTGACTGGCAACATAACTGTGGTCAATAGAAGAATGATGTACTGAGTGGTGGTCACTTAGACCCATGCATCTGCCACCGCTAGAGGCTGGGCCATGAAGAAGGCATGGCTCAGCTAGCACGGTGGCTCACACCTGTAATTCCAGCAATTTGGGAGGCCGAGGTAGGCTGATTGCTTGAGCTTAGGAGTTTAAGACCAGCCTGGGCATCATGGCAAAACCCCATCTCTACAAAAAATACAAACATTAGCCAGGTGGTATGCACCTGTGGTCCCAGCAAAAGCAGGAGGCTGAGGTGGGAGGATCGCTTGAACCTGGTGTCAGACCTCAGAGCCTAAGCTAAGCCATCAGATGCCCAGTGACCTGCACATATACATCCAGACGGCCTGAAGCAACTGAAGATCCACAGAAGTGAAAATAGCCTTAACTGATGACATTCCACCATTGTGATTTGTTTCTGCCCCACCCTAACTGATCAATATTCTTTATAATCTCCCCCACCCTTAAGAAGTTTCTTTATAATTCTCCCCACCCTTGAATGTACTTTGTGAGATCCACCCCCTGCTCCCAAAATATTGCTCTTAACTCCACCGCCTATCCCAAAACCTAAAAGAACCAATGATAATCCCATCACCCTTTGCTGCCTCCTTTTTTGGACTCAGCCCGCCTGCACCCAAGTGAAATAAACAGCTATGTTTCTCACACAAAGCCTGTTTGGTGATCTCTTCCCACTGACACGTGAGACACCTGGGAAGTTGAGACTGCAGTGAGCTGAGATCCTGCCACTGCACTCTAGCTTGGGTGACACAGTAAGACCCCAGCTCAAAAAAAAAAAAGAAGAAAAAAGAAGGCGTGGCTAGTGTGAAAACTGAGGCGTGGCTGCAAGCTCAGTTGTCCGTGGGCACTGGATTCAGTGGCAGATCTAGGCACTGCTCCCCGCTCCCTGTGGACTCCATAGCTCAGTCATGCACAAGGTTTCTGACCTCGCCGCAGGGCTCAAGGCCTGGCATTCTCACTTCTTCCACCCTCTGGAGGCCCTGGCCTGCCCTGGGTACCCTCCCCAAGTAGCTTCCTTCCCTTGGCTCCTGTGCCTTTGAAACCTGCTGAAGCATTTCCTGTCCAAGGCAAAGTGAGGCTCATGGGTCGCTGGGTTTCCTTTCTATTCCAGGAGCTGTAGCCAGACCTGTTTGAGTCTGGGCCAAGCTCGAGAGGGCAGTGGGTGTGGGGGCCTTCCTTCCAGTTCAGGGAAGGGGCTGGGGAGGAGGCAGGACCGGGCTGAGCTGGTGCTGCTGGGATCAGTCATGGACCACGTGCAGGGGGCAGAGGCACCCAGCCTGGCACTTTGAGGACGGGGGGATAAAGCTCCATTTCTGTCCCCTTAAGGCAGCCTGAGGTTGAGCAGGGCCCAAGGCAGTTCACTAAAAGAGCCAGAGTCAGTGAAACTACTGTAGGTAGCTTCAGGCCATTGCTTTACATGCAACCCTCCCAGTGCTAAATTCTAAACTGGCTGCTCATTTCAGCTCAGGGCTGACAGCCATGCAGCTCTTTATTATGAATCTCATCCTCTGGGCTCTAGGGGCTCCTGCCCCTAATGGTAAAAACAGTATCAGTAATAGCATTCAAAATTGGGGTTCAGCAGGTGACCTGCTAGGACTCTACTGGGAGGTAGAGATCACCCTTGCCACGTCCTGCTAGGAGAGTATCTGGACCTTCCAGCAACACGCCAAGGGCTCTAAGGCTTGAAATGCATTCCCACACTGAAAATACAAATCACAATGTTTCTCAAACTGTTGAAGGTCAGACACTGAAAGGGGCAGGGTGAGGATGAGGAAAGATTGGGTGAGGGGCTGGGGAGGAAGGGAGAGAAGAGGTTCCAGCGGAGGGGAGGATAATAAGGCCTCCCCCTTCATGCTGTGTGGGGCATGGACCTAAAGGATCGGGGGACCCTGTGGAGTGAGGGATGGACAGAGGATGCCAAGGTGCAAGATGTACTGATTGGCATGCTATTTTTGCAGGACATTTGCATGCTTTTCATGTACTGTCTAGAGAACAGTGCAGGGAATTCCTCCAGGCCCCACTGTCTCCCCATCCTCCTTCTCTGATGTGCCAGGGCAGGGCAAGCTTAGGTTAAGAAGAAGTGGACGGGGGTTCCCCTCCACCATGGCCCTGTCTGGGTGGGGGCTGCAGGGGAGGAGGCTGCATTCCCTGAATCTGAGGAAAGGATGCTCCCCTTCACCCCCAGTAGGGAAGCCAGGGGTAGAGGAAGGTGTGTGAGAGGAGGGAACGCTCCTACTAGGAGGATGGGGGTGGAGGGGGCAAGGTGTCTGGGGGTGAGGAGCTTTCTGGCTCCAGGCTTCTCTCGGATGCAGGGCCCGGAAGGAAGGAAGCCAGATGAGGTGCCTCCTCCTGAATCTTTGTGAAGTTGTGTTTCCTGTTGCAAAGCAGGTTTTTGACATCAAATGCCTTTCTTTTCCAATGGCCCTGCATTCCTACCCTGCCCACCCTTCCTCAGCCCCAGCCCTGGCCCATCTCATAGGTACCTTGGGGGTTCTGGGCAGAAGCGGGGAGTCCATCAGGGCCAAGGCCTGTGTCCCTCTGTCTTGCGTCACGGTGGCTGGCTGGGCTCCCGATCAGGCAAAGCAGGGGTCCTGGGACCCCTTTGTCTCAAGGCTCTTGGATGGGCCCTCGGGCATGCCTGGGGTGCCCATGCCAGGTCTCAGCTGGTTTCTGGTTGGTCAAGAGTGACTAATCCCAGGGTGTCCTGGGCACAGACCCTGGGTCACCTGTGAAAAATTTGTCCCCACCCTGGTCTGCGGAGGTCCCACTTCTTTGTGCCTTTTTTTCTGACTTTTATTTTTCTTTGCTCACTCTCTTGCCATGTATGTAGTTTTTTTTTTTTTTTTTCGGAGACAAGATCTTGCTCTGTCACCCAGGTTGGAGTGCAGTGGCACAATCATGGCTCACTGTAGCCTCGAACTCCTGGCCTCAAGTGATCCTCCTATTACCAGAAAGGGGACCTGATTCAGACCTCAAGAGAGGGTTCTTGGACCTTGGGCAAGAAAATTCAAGGTGAGAGTAAAGTGAAAGTGAGTTAATTAAGAAAGCAAAGGGGCCAGGCATGGGGGCTCACGACTATAATCCCAGCACTTTGGGAGACCAAGGCGGGTGGATTACTTGAGGTCAGGAGTTCAAGAGCAGCCTAGCCAACATGGTGAAACCCTGTCTCCACTAAAAATACAACAATTAGCCGTGCGTGGTGGTGCATACCTGTAATCTCAGCTACTCGGGAGGCTGAGGCAGGAGAATTGCTTGAACTCAGGAGGTGGAGGTTGCAGTGAGCTGAGATTGTACCACTGCACTCCAGCCTGGGTGACAGAGTGAGACTCTGCCTCAAAAAAAAAAAAAAAAAAAAGCAAAGGAATAAAGAATGGCTACTCCACAGACAGAGCAGTGGCATGGGCCACTCTACTGAGTAGAGTTACAGTTATTTGTTGATTATATGCTAAACAAGGGGTGGATTATTCATGAGTTTTCTGGGATAGGGGTGGGCAGTTCCCAGAACTGAGGGTTCCTCCCTTTTTTAGACCATATAGGATAACTTCCAGATGTTGCCATGGCATTTGTAAATTGTCATGGCGCTGGGGAAGTGTCTTTCAGCATGCTAATGCATTATAAGTAGCATGTAAGGAGCAGTGAGAATGACCAAAGGTCACTTTCACCGCCATCTTGGTTTTTGTGGGTTTTGGCCAGCTTTGTTACCGCATCCTGTTTGATCAGTGGGGTCTTTGTGACCTGTATCTTGTATTGTCCTCCATCTCATCCTGTGACTAAGAATGCCTAACCTCCTGGGAATGCAGCCCAGCCCGCCTCAGCCTTATTTTAACCAGCCACTATTCAAGATGGAGTCGCTCTAGTTCAAATGCCTCCGACGCTCCCACCTCAGCCTTCCCAAGCAGTGGGATTACAGATGTGTGCCTTCACATCCAGGTTTGTTTTTTTTTAATAGAGACAGAGATCTCTATGTTGCCCAGACTAGTCTTCAACTCCTGGGCTCAAGCAATCCTTTCACCGCAGCCTCCCAAAGCACTGCGATTACGGGTGTGAGCTATCAGGCCTGGCTTTTTATTTTTATTTTTTATGAATACATAATTATTACCCCTTAGCCCTTTCCAGGGCACTTCCCCTGACATCCCCAGCCTCCCCCATTGCTGCTGCCAAGGCTCATTCTGTTCTGGGAGGGGCTCGGGTCTTCCGCTTTATCCTCCTGGCAATGGGCTTCTCCACCTGAAGAGTAGAGGGGGGTGGTTGGGTGGCGGGGAGGGAGCTCAGGGAACTGGGGCTTACCTCCTGCTTGGAGCAGACACAAAACCAGGCACAAGTGTGGAGCGCTGGGGAAGTCTCAGCACACTGGCGAGGGCTCCCCTGGCCTCAGAAAGCAGGGCTAGCCAGGGCAAGCCACTGGGAGAGCAGCCCGTGGTGTGTTGACCCAATTCCCAGGGAATGGCTGAAGTTCATCTTCCCTGAGGAAAGGCTGGCCCAGATGAGGCAGGAGGCCATTTCCAGAGCCAGAAGACGAACCAGCCAGCTGCCTGCCACCGGCACAGGCACAGGCTCAGCATACCAAGGGGCCTTTGCACATGCACCGTCCAGAACACTGACAAGCCCAGTGCACAGCATGGGAGTGGGAGCGTGTGTAGGGACCCTACCAGGCTGAGGCCACGTGGGCGCCATGCAGGTCCACAGATTTGGGTCCACCAACAAGGCCCAGTGGATTTATTCTGCAGTGTTGCTTTCCTTTGGGCAAAGCTCCATCTTGTCCTAATTTGTAAACTTACCCACCTTGGAGCTCATGGGCCTTGTAGTTCATGTGGCCCACTCTGGACACTTTACGCTTGACAAAACAGACCGAGTGGGGTCAAGCGACTTATCTAAGGTCGAACAGCTGATACGTAATTGTTTTTGAGTTATAGAGATGACACAAATTTGAGTGACTTGAAATCCAGAGCTAGGAGGAAAAGGAGACAGAGTTTAGAGTCTTAACAGCCTGAGTCACATCCATGCTTAGTCTCTTTCTGAATGTGAGTCTTTTGGCAAGCTACCAAACCTCTCTGAGCTCCAGCTCCCTTATCTTGGAAGCAGGAGTGATCAAATCTACTCCGCAAGGTTGTTGCAGGGCTTAGTAATCACATACATTAGAAGCCTGGCACATAGTAGGTACTCAATAAATGTTTCTACAACTACAGGGTTTGATAAGGTGGTAAAACAATCAACCACGATGCTATTTAAATGGCACCTATCATGGGCCAGGCTCTAGGCTTGGAGCTGGGGACGCTAAGACAAATTGGGTGTCTGGACAAATTGGGTGGGTGGAATGCAGGAGAAAGACAAGAAAATACTGCTGAGCGGTGTGCCTGGTGCTATAGGGAATACAGGAGAGGCACCAAACCCAGATGCTGTAGAGGGTTGGGGGGTCAGCTGAGGGGGCGGCAGAAAACTCAAGAAGACTTCCTAGAATTTGAAGAATGAATACAATTTACCCAGGCAAATAGGAAGGGAAAGGAGATTGGAGCTGAGGGAAGTGCAGGGATAAAGACCCAGAGCCAGAGACAGTCCCAGGCAGTGGCTATGGAGAGGGGACTGGAGGGTGGAGAGGGGACTGGAGGGTGGAGAGGGGACTGGAGGGTGGAGAGGGGACTGGAGGGTGGAGAGGGGACTGGAGGGTGAAGAGGGGACTGGAGGGTGGAGAGGGGACTGGAGGGTGGAGAGGGGACTGGAGGGTGGAGAGGGGACTGGAGGGTGGGGAGGGGACTGGAGGGTGGAGAGAAGAGGAGTGTGAGTGGTGTGAGAAGAGCTCCATCTTTACCTGAAGGGCTAGGAGCCTTTGACTACAGCCAGGCCAACACCTAAATTCTCAGCAGATAAGCCAATTCAGAAAATAATGAACTTTGGCGTTTTTTGTTTGTTTGTTTGAGACAGGGTCTCGCTCTGTCACCCAGGCTGGAGTGTAATGGCGTGACCTCGGCTCACTGCAACCTCCGCCTCCTAAGTTCAAGTGATTCTCCCACCTCAGTCTCCCAGGTAGTTGGGACTACAGACGCCAGCCACCACGCCTGGCTAATTTTTGTGTTTTTAGTAGAGATGGGGGGCGGGGCGGGGGGAGAATGGGGGGGTGGGAGGGCGGGGGACAGTGGTGGCAGATCTTACCATGTTGGCCAGGCTGGTATCGAACTCCTAACCTCAAGTAATCCGCCCACCTCTCCCTCCCAGAGTGTTGGGATTACAGGAGTGAGCCATCCATCCCACCCAGCCTGAAAATAAACTTTTCTTCAATTTACTTTTTTTCTCAAAAGTAATTGCGTCACTGTTTGCTAAAAACAAACAAACAAACCTTGGCTTTATTAAAGGTCACTGGTAGATTAAAGCGGTGGCTTAGAATTAGGCTTCTTGGTATAAAAGGAAGGAATTCAAACACACCTGAGCAATGGAAGTAGCTATCCATTTGCTAATGGTTTAACAAACCACTTAACAAACTACTTCTTTGGGCCTATAGCCTGGAGGGGACTCCAAGTCTTCCAGCTAGAGATTTTCCTCATTGTGTTAATGTATTGAACACATTGCCTTTGATAGTTCTCAAGGTTGTGATTGGTGGTGGTGAGTGGGGAGGGGGATTTGCAAAGTGTTTCAGTTATTGAAATTCATTCAACAAATATTTACTAGGCACCATCCTAGGTGTTTTGCGATAAGGGCTAAACAAGACAAGATTCCTGTACTCCTGGGGTCTGCCTTCTAATAAACTTGGAAGTTTGTAGCTAACAGCAACTTCTCAGGAAACAAGCAGCCATCCGTGCCATCAAAGGTGGCAACAGCAGTGTGGGTAAGAGCCAGGTGTTTTCAAGTCAGATTAAACCTGGTTTTGAATCCCAGCTGTCTGAACTCAGGCAAGTGACTTAATCTCTTTCAGGCTCTCAAGAGTGAAGTGGGAGAAACAGAACCTACTTCACAGGGTGTTTGGAAGATTAAATGGGAGGAAGGATGTGAAGTACTTTCTACTAAGACCGATACATCATAAGCCCTTGGTAAATGATAGCTACTGGCATTAATGATCTTTGAGACGACTCAAAAGCCAAGAGAGCAGAAAAGAGGTTTTAATATGGTGAAGAGGGTGGTAATGAATTTAGGGGGAAATGGTCCAGTTGACACTTCAAAATCATTGGCGGAAAGGTTTCTCAAGGGCTGGGATTGGGTTTTGTTCATTTTCCATCTCCAGTGTCTAGCACATAATAGGTCATTAATAATGAGCCCTGGATGAACGGTTCTTAGCTCTTGGCCAGGACCCAGGAGAGGGACTAGGTGTCAAACAGTTCCAGGAAGGTATTATTCCATGGGCTACTTACTCTAGCCAAGAAAGGTCAGTGGGACCTGGGACATCATCAAGAACTGGGTCATTTGTGAAATAAGCAAACACTGCATGGACACCTGATAACACATTTTTGGAAAGAGTGCAGAGAGCAGAAAGTTCAGGGGAGAGCAGGCTAGCAACAGAGAAGGGGAGGAGTCATTTTGCAAAGGGAAAACCTTGGGGGAAGTGTCCTGGAAAGTCTCTGGCAAGAAACACCTTTGTTTCACAGTCCATGCCTTTGACCCTCAACCTGCCTCCCCATGAGCTACAGCGGTACATGCGCTTCTCTCTCCTTCTCTTAAAACAAGGATGAAGGGCCTAGGGTTTCCCATGCAAGAATAGGGCTCTGGGGGTCTCACGCTGGTCCACGATCTGACTAGGAGAGGGACAGCCATGGTCAGAAAAAGAACATCCCGAAGACCAGTCTAACAGAGCCAGGAACACTCCTAAAATTGGAGAACCTCTTTCCCTGGTTTTCGGAGGAATTTAGGGATGTATGGGCAATACTCCATCCTCATGTACTCACAGATTCAGTGAATCTTAGAGCTGGACAGAATTGTGGTCCAACCCCTCACTGGACACTTGAGGACTCTGAGTCCCCAGAGTGGGGCAGTGATTTCACCAATGAAACACAGTGAGCTGGGATCAGAATCCATACCAGCTGGTTGATTCGCAGGTCAGTGCACACTCATACAAGTGATCTCTGAGCTCTTCACTGGGACATCCAGCTGCCTAGGTGACATCTCTGTTTGGAGGTCTCAAAGATTCCCCCAATTTGACATGTCTAAGGTGTTGAGCAAGCCAGGAATAAAGTAGGAGTCTCCCGACAGGCTCTCTCTCTTTCTCTCTCTCACCCCGCATAGCCAATTGATTACCAAGTTCTGATTTATCTTCTAAATGCATCTCCAGGCCCTCTTCTTTTCTCCATTTCCTGTACCATCACCCTATAGCAAGCTACCCTGCCCTCTCATCCCTCAACTACTGCAATAGCTGTCTGCCCACTATACTGCAGTCTGTTTAGGATCTGTCCAGCCCATTCCTCATGATGCAGCCTCAGAATCTTTACAGAACACACAACTAGTCATGTCATACACACGTCTGCTTGGGGAAACTTCAGTGGCTCCCCTTTTTTCTTTTCTTCCCCTCCTCCCACCACTGCTTTTTTTTTTTTTTTTTTTTTGAGACGGAGTCTTGCTCTGTCACCCAGGCTGCAATGCAGTGGTACTGTGGCACAATCTCAGCTCACTACAACCTCCGCCTCCCAGGTTCAAGCGATTCTCCTGCCTCAGCCTCCCGAGTAGCTGAGATTACAGGCGCATGCCACCACAACCAGCTAATTTTTTGTATTTTTAGTAGAGATGGGGTTTCACCATGTTGGCCAGGCTGGTCTCTAACTCCTGACCTCAAGTGATCCGCCCACCTCAGCCTCCCAAAGTGCTGAGATTACAGGTGTGAGCCACCACACCCAGCCAATTCCCCTTGTTCTTAGGACCATGACAAAACAGCAATGTGACTTCAAAGGCCCTGCATCACCTGGCTCCTTTCTCTCTCTGCCACCCACTCTCATGGCGGGGGATACTCGCTCCCTCTCTCTCCACTCCAGCCATACTCTCTCCAACTACAGTGCCTTTCCCCAAAATGCTCACGTCGCTCTCTTGGCCTGGTTAGCATTTTTCACCCTTTAGATTCCAGCCCACACCTTACTTCCTCGGGAAAGCCCTCCTGAGTAGGCCAAACCCGCCTATGCTATGCCCTCTCAGCGTCTGTGCCAGCCAGTGGTTTACGCGTGTTTGGCAAGTGTTTGATGAATGACTTTGCCTCACTATGCTCTGAGCTCCAAGGAGCAGAGACAATGCCTGGTTTTGTTCATCATACCCTAAGCGCGTAGTTCAGTGCCCTGCACGTGAGAGGCACTTAAATATTGACTTACTGAACAAGTGAGTGAATGAATGCTCTGTCTCTTAAGACTTTCTCTAACAGCGACACCATGGAGAATAATTGGCACTTTTCATCCGCAGATGGCCTCCTGTGCCTCTTTTCAGAAACAAGATGGCAGGCTGGGTGGCGAGATGCATATGAACATGGTAGGGTCATGAGACTTGCCTCCTAAAAGTTTCCTCTATGTTTTTGCAAAGAAGATCCCCATGTGTTTGGAAGTGGGGAGAAAAGCAAATTGAAGTAATCTCTACCAGATGACCCTCTGTAGTTTGTCAAAGGTATATGCACACATGAACCCACTGAGAAAGAGTAACAGTGGAGGGTGGCATACAGGTTACCTTCCTTCCTTTTTTCTTTCTTTCTTTTTTTAAATAAGTTTTCCATTCTGGATATGTATTTTTTGACAAAGAAATAAAAAGTATAAGAATTTTTCTCAATGTGTTATATATATACATATATGTATGTGTACATATACATATCTCACAATCTCTCTCTCTCTCTCTCTCTCTCACACACATAGTTAAAAAAAATGGAAGATCGTTTGTTGAGACACCCAAGGATGAAAACCATATTTCCCCTCAGCCTGGGACCTTTCTGAAAGTAGAAATCATTTCACTTCCTCTCTTTATTTCTCCGAGCACCCTCCTCTCCTCATTTTGGTCACCATCATTAGTTTCAAGTGACAGAAAACCCAATTCAAAGTAACTTAGGAAACGTAGGCACTCATAGCTTGGCCATTCCAGCCATGGTGGCTCCAGGAGCCTAAGCGATGTCCTCGGGAATTGGTTTTTCTCTATTCCTTGGAGTGGCTCTCCCCTGGTGGTGTAAGATGCCCACCAGCAGTCCCAGGCTCATGTAATCCACCAGTAGAGAGAGTTTCTCCTCCCGCTAGTTCCAGCTAAAGCCCTGGTGCTGATGATCTCTGTGGCCAGTGTCAGAGGCTGGGGTAAAATATCTTGTGGCCAGGCCTGGCCCAGGGGCTTCCTTCTGGCAATGGGCCCTGCGGGAATCTTACTGACTACAAGTGGAAGGTTAAGAATTGGAAAGCTTTTGCCAGAATAAGGGGGAGGGATAATAGGCAGGCAAAACAAAAGGTGAGTATCATACACTGAGCACTTGGCTCTGCACACAGTAGGTGCTCACCCCACAGGGCTGACTGGCTGGCCTCTGGCTGGAACTATCTGGGGAGAGAGGAAGTGGTGGTTTCACATCAGCTGCAGAGCCTCCACCAGGCTCAATTTTACATCTAGAGAGAGGGATTTGGAGTCCACACAGGTCCCAGAAGCTGACAAGGTGGTAGAGAGTGATAAGTGCCTAGTTGCATGGAAAACTGCCCTTGGGCTCCATATATGGTATGCCCAGAGGCTGAGCTTGGAAATGGGTGGAACTTGGCCCAGCCTGGCTAAGAGAGCCACTCGGGGCACATGGGTACCCATGCCCTGCTCTCTACAGTCTGGCCTATGGCCAGCAGGTGCCCAGTGAGCAGATTGTACTCCAAGGGATCCAGCCTCTTACACAAGGTATAAGATGAAGAAGAAACATGGCTTGTGTCTTTGGGAAGTTCTCAGCCCAATGGGAGAACCATAACATGACAAGACTAACCCTGTATTTGGGGGCTTCAGCCTGATGTGTCAGCCTCAGAGGGACGGCATGGTAACCCCCTCTGTACCAAATTTTAAGCTTTGTTCCCAAACTCCCTTTGCTTCCCTTACCAGCTCTTTCACCTTTGTCTTCCATGTTCCCAGTTCATGTTGACCACCTGGGGTGGTTCGCTACCACCACACCTGGGAGTGAGAGAAGCCCACCTTCTCCCACTGGCTCAGCCGCTCAATTGCCTGGAAGGCATTGTCAGGCAAGGGTGGCCTGCATCTCTACCACAGCAAAAAGCTCCAGGAAGCCAAGATTAAAAGTGAGGCCAGACCAGGCAACAGTGGCTTACGCCTGCCTGTAATCCCAACACTTTGGGAGGCCGAGGCCGGAGGATTACTTGAGCTCAGGAGTTTGAGACCAGCCTAGGCAACATAGGGATTTGGAGTCCATCCAGGTCCCAGAAGGTGATGAGGTGGTGGAGAGTGATACTTGAAACCCATCTCAGTAAAAATCGTAATAATTTTTAAAAGAGAGAAAGAAGAGTGAGGCTGGTTCCTGCTGTACCCCAGAAGTGTTTTTTTCCAGGCGCCTCTTTTTCCAAATTCTCCATATGAAGCTGAGAGGGCAGGTAAGGGAGAAAGTGACAGTGAGCTAGGCATGGGGAAGTGACAGCAGGTTGAAGCAGGATCCTGAGAAGACAGCACGGAGGGGCCCTGAGCTGGCTGGGCAGGTGTGGGGCTAGGAAGCCACACCCAGCTCAGTAATTCCCAGGGAGCTTCTGGGAGAACCTGGGCTCAGCAGTGAGATCACAGGGCCTGCTGAGGCCATATGGGTGAGGCCTCGCCCTTCTTCCTGCTTCCTCCACTATGCAGTTCCTGCCTCTCCTCCCCCTTCACCTTGCATCCCCCCTCCTCCTCTGCAGCAGCCCTCCTGCTCACACAGTTTAACAAAGGCTGGTGCTAAGCCTGTGTGCACCACAGGTGGCGTCATGGGCGGGGTCTTTCTGATTTTTCTGCTGCCACTGAGAAGACAGATCATCATCTTTCAGGCAAGTTTGTAATAAACATTTCACGAATGAATGGGTTAGTGACGAACATTTGTTATCTAATTTGAACCCTTTACCAATCCTTTGAGGTAGTCCACACAGTTCCTATTAGTGCTGTCTACAGCTGGGGAAACTGAGACTCAGAGAAATTATGTGTCATCACATAGGTATGCAGTGACCAGCTGGACTCAGAACCCATGACCCTAGTTCCTGCACTAATGTCCACTGCCTGTCTCTTTCACCCACCTGCACCCTCACAGCTACTCCTCGGGGTTCAGAGGGGGGGATAACTGGGGCGGGAATAGCAAGGACACAGGCATCATGGGGGCAGATTTGACCACACTGGCTCTGGGCTGTCAAGACAGCCAATCTGGGCTGCTGTCTCTGGCTGCTGTTATGGCTTCATTCCCGGGGCCACTCCACTTAATACAGGGACAGTACTTCAGGTCCGCCTGCCCAGTGCAGTCACATCAGGAGCACCACAGCAGCCAAAGTGAAACTTGGCCAGTCATGGGTAATAACTTTGACCTGCTGGCAGGTGGGTGTTAGGTTAAATGTTAAGTGACCGGCCAGGCACGGTGGCTCATGCCTGTAATCCCAGCACTTTGGGAGGCCGAGGCGGGCGGATCACCTGAGATCGGGAGTTCAAGACCAGCCTGACCAACATGGAGAAACCCCGTCTATACAAAAAATACGAAATTAGCCAGGCGTGGTGGTGCATGCCTGTAATCCCAGCTACTTGGGAGGCTGAGGCAGGAGAATCACTGGAACCCGGGAGGCCGAGGCTGCGGTGAGCCGAGATAGCACCATTGCAGTCCAGCCTGGGCAACAAGAGCAAAACTCCGTCTTTAAAAAAAATTGTTAAGTGACCTCAACTATGTAGCCATGGGGAATTAGAGAAAGTAGAATAGAATCCCCTGGGGGTTGCAAGTGGGAGATCCTGGGATTTTTGAGCATCTTTACTGGTGATCCCTACAGTTGAATTAGGAGAGCTCTCCTGGCACCCGGGAAAGCTTTAACCTCTGGAGTGGCCTTCACAGGAGACAGCCTCATGATGCTGGGAGAGCCCCTGACCCTCCAAAACCTAACACCAATTCCTGCGCGCCGTTCCTTGGGCATGAGGTCCTGAACCTGGTGGAGGAAGGGTAGCAATGCCCTCCATTGTATTGGTTACATGCTTCTTACAGTCAATTAATTGGTTTGATCTTTTTCAGACAGTGCCGGGCTAGAGGCTGACCTTCCCCACTCCCGACCTTGGCTTCTTAAATAACCTCACAGGCCACGGGGCATGCGGGGTGCGCGTGCGTGGCTGGGCCGGCCTAGTCAGCCCGGCGGGAAGGTTTACGGCTTTGGGGAGGCGCCACCTCGCCCCCCTGACACCGCCCCGCCAGGCCAGCCCCGCCGCTCGGTGGCCCCGCCGGCTTCCCGCGGTCGGGACGGGCGCCCCCTGCTGACTGTGGGCGGCGGCGCACCGAGGAGCGGCCCCCGGGAAGCCCAAGACCTCGCCGGCCGCGGCTCGAACCCCGCGACCCTCGGCCCGGAGGGAGGTCCTGGCTGCGGGGAGCTGCCCAGGCCGCGGTGACTCAGCGCGGTGGCACCGGGAGAGCTGGAGCGGGCGCCCCGCTGGGCCTGGCCACAGGACGGTTAATGATTAATGTTCCATCCCGGGTGGAGACGTCGAAGCGGAGGGAGGCTCAAGGGCGCGTCTTGGCCCTGGCTGTGCCTGCAGGAAGCAGAGGCCCGGACGGGGACAGACTCAGGCCTGGGCTGAGGCGGCTGGGGGCAGGGGAAGGAGCAAGGCTTGAATTCTCTCCTCTTCCCACCCCGCACGCCGCCCCCGTTCTCGATGCCCTTCTCCCCTCCCCCGGGGGCCTCCAGGCGCCGCGCTTCTCCTCCCTGCCTTACCAAATGCCCATCCGTGCCAGCCTCGGTGCCAGGCACTGCAGGCCGCTTTCACATAAATGACTGATTGCCTCTTGCCCATTTTACAGATAAACTCAGAAAGCTCAGGTGAGGTGCCCATGGGCTCCCAGCTCACAGGCAGAGTGGGGATTCGAACCCAGGCCCCGGACACAGACCAGGTGTCCTTCTACTACCCCACCCATTGCTGTCCAACTCCGGAGACACCTACACCCCAATCTACCAACTTAACCACCTGGGCAGAGGAAATAAGAGGCGGTACTGCCCCCGCCTACAGGGATCGCGGCTCCATTCTCTGCCCTCATAAATCATTACCCTAATTTTAGTCAATCAGAAAATCGTGTCAGGGCTGGATGTCAAGCTACCAAGGATAATGGTTCCTGTTGTAAAATGCTCCTTTGAGCTGAAAGCAATCGTGAAGTGAGGCGCCCGGTTCAAGGAGTCAGCCTCCCCACGTGAGAAGCCAACTGTGGCGGTGCCACGAGCCTGCGATTCACAGGCTCCAGTGGAAAGACCAGGGAAGAAACTTATTTACAAAAATGAGAATAAAAAATATTCTGGGCCAGGTGCGATGAGCCATGCTTATAATTCCAGCACTCTGGGAGGCCAAGGCGAGAGGATCACTTGAGCCCAGGAGTTGGAGGTTGCAGTGAGCTATGAGAGCACCACTGTACACCAGCCTGGACAACAGAGATATTGCTTCTAACAAAAAGGCGGGGGCGGGGAATAGCTTTCTAAAAGGAAGCTGGAGGTTCTGCACAACAAGATTAGGTTTTCCTGTCCTCTCTAGGGTAAATGAGGCATGCAGGCGCCTGCACCCTCCGGGCAAGGACAAGGCGTGTGAGAGTCTCTGGATCTGCCCCAGCGACGCCGTCGGGCCTCTGGGCGGTGCAGCCTGGTCCCGCACCATCCTGGACGCGCGGGTAATCAGGGCTGAGGCAGCCCAAGGTACATTCTGTCCCTCACCACAAGATGTCGCCGCAGCAAGACCAACTCCCAACCCCAGACTCTGAGTCAGAAACTCTGGGGTTGGGGCCCAGCAATTCGTGTTTTTCACAAGCCACCCAGGGGATTCTGAAACATGCTCAAATTTGAGAACCACTGGTAAAAGTCATCCTGCAGGTCTCACTGCCTCTGACGTCTACCCCTTCTGCTAGGTGGTCAGCGCAACTCAATCTGTTACCCACCCGGAGTCCCACCCCAGTGCCCAACTGGGGCAGGACCTAGGATCTCAGAGCTTCAGTTTTTTCAACTGCAAAATGGGGATAGTAGTACCCACCAGACGGCTGTCGCGAGGCTAAAATGAGTGTCTGAGAATGCATTTGCGAAGGGTAAAACCCTACATAGTAAGGATATGTTGTGACTGTTGCTTTTATTTGGAGTGACAAGCTCCAAAGCGAGTTGAAGGCAGCTGGTTCTGAAGGTTCCATCCTCTCTCGTCTTCTGTCCAATGCTCCTATTTCTCTCCCCACCTAGAATCACCTTTCAGCCACCCAGGGAGAGGCATGTTCAATGCACCAGCTTGCAGCACAGAAACAGCTTAACTTTCATCTAGTACTTGTCATGTTCTAGACCTTGAGTGGAATGCTTTAAGTGTGTTATTTTATTTAATCCTTACACAGCCCTATGAGGTTGACACTACAAAGGATGCTGATAAGGCAACTGATAAAACACAAAGAGATTAGATAATTTGCCTAAAGTCATGTGGCCAGCAAGCAATAGGGCTGGATTTGAACTTGGGCAGCCCAGCATACATTCATGCTCTCAATGGCTCCACAGTGCTGCCTCCCCTAAAGCTTGTTTCCCAAACCCTGCATGGTGAGAAGCAGCACGGAACTGCAGAAAGAGCACTGGGTTGGGATTCAAGGTCCTGGTTTTGCCATTTTCTAGCTCTGTGATCATGAGCGAATCACTTAACCTTTCTGAAGTAGAGTCTTGGGAGGGTTGCATTATGTATCACACAACAGAGTGTCTGGTATAAAGTAGGTGCTTCACATATTTACTGAGTCCAACAGCCTCCTCTTTCCTCAGTGTCCCCCCCCTCAATCAGGCAAAGATGATTCTGGGATCCAGAGGGACAAAATGTATGCCCTGTTTCCCCATCATGTCCCTGAAAGGCACGTGATGAGGCTGGAGTCAGGGCCAGGAGACAGGCTCCAATCCTGGCCCTTGCTCACAGCAGTCTCCCCAGGTGCCCTGCCTGCCAACATGGGGTCACTGGTATTCGGCTGCTCTCCCGTTTCCCCCTTCGATGGCCGTGAACCTACAGCTGTCCCGGGAATGCATGGAGTTGGTCAGGGAGGCTCTGCCATGCCTAGTAGCTGGCTGGCTTTCTCCAGCTCTCCTTCTGAAACTTGGCCAAGCCCCTACCCCTTACTCAGCTCATTGACTCTTAAGCTCTTGCTGGAGTGAGGTGGGATAGCCAGGTGGGTGTGCAATGTGGAGACACTGCAGATCTAAATTTGAATCCTAGTTCTGTTTCTTACTAGATATTTAACTCGAATAAGTCCCTTTGACATGCCTCTTTTTTCTCATCTATTCTTTGGAAAGCTTTTTTTCTTTTTTCTTTTTTTTTACAGAAATGGGAGTCTCGCCATGCTGCCCAGGTTGGTCTTGAACTCCTGAGCTCAAGCAATCCACCTGCCTTGGCCTCCCAAGGTGCTGGGATTATAGGCATGAGCCACTGTGCCCAGCCCTTTTTTTCTTTTTTAAACATTTTTCTACCCTGCTAAATGCAGAAAAATCATTTGGATTCCTACCCACCCCCTTCACAATTGGGCTCTTTTTAAAATTCTATTTCAACTCTGTCCTGGAGCCTGTTTACCTAGAGGAAGCCCCTACACCTTTCCTTCCAAACCCCCTTGTAGAAGTGTGTAAGTGACTAACATGTTCCAACTTCCCAGGAAGGGGCAGAGTCATCATGCTCACCCTTGTACCAACAATGTGGTTTTCCGCGTCACTCTGTCCAAGATCCACAAACTCTGGGAGAGTGCGTTCACTTGCCCAGGCTTGGCTTCACACCCACCCTTGGCTAGTAAGGAACAGGACACCTCATTGACTAGAGTATCAAGACTGTATACGCAGGGGAAAGAAGTAATTCTCCAAGAGAAAATAATCTCGGAATAATAATAATTTTAGAAAAGTACACCTGGGCCAGGGGTGGTGGTGGCTCACGCTTGTAATCCCAGCATTTTGGGAGTCCGAGGTGGGATCACTTGAGTCCAGGAGTTCAAGACCAGCCTGGACAAGAGACTGAGAACTTGTCTCTACAAAAAAAAAAAAAATTAGCTGGGTGTGGTGGTGCATGTCTGTAGGACCAGCAACTCAGAAGTCTGAGGTGAGAGGATCGTTTGAGCCTGGGACGTGGAGACTCCAGTGAGCTGTGATCGTGCCACTGTACTCAGCATGGGCAACAGAGTGAGACCCTGTCTCGAAAAGAAAAGAGAAGAGAAGCGAAAAGAAAAGACAAGACCAGACCTGAGGGCAGAGGGGCAATGACACTTGCAAGGGTGGAACCCGTTATCCCCCAGCTGGTCGTCACATCTGGACTCTGTAGGTGAGTGCCCTCGTTCTGGGGGAAGTGCACGGTGGAACATTTAGGGGCAATAGAACATTTTGTCTACAGCTTGCTCTCAAATCATTCAGAGTAAAGACCTACGATAACAGAATATGTGTAAAACTAGAATGAAAGAGGGAGTGTGCAAATGAAATGTAGCAGCTGGGGAATCTGAATGAAAAAGATATGGGAGTTCTTTTACTACTTTTGCCACTTTTAATTTAAAATTATTTAAAAAAAATATTTGAAATTAAAAAAAAAAAAACCAATGTATTGAGGCCTGGCATGGTGACTCATGCCTGTGATTCCAGCACTTTGGCAGGCTGAGGCGGGTGGGTCCCCTGAGGTCAAGAGTTCGAGACCAGCCTGGCCAACATGGTGAAACCCCGTCTCCACTAAAAATACAAAAATGTTGGTTATACAGTGCATATAATTATTGTAACTGAGAGAACTGTACACTTAAAAATCTGTGCATTTTATTATGTGTCAATTATGCTTTGATTAAAAAGGACCTGTGGGAAATATAAGAGAGGCTAAACAAAGCTAGAAATTAGTCCTTGAAGAGACCAGGAAAAATGTCAAACCTCTGTTGATATTGATCAAGAAAAAACTGTCTAATATCTAATAGCCAATATCAGAAATGAAAAAGGGCATCCCTGTGGATAAAGTTGAATGTAAAAAGATAATAAGAGAGGCCAGGCACGGTGGCTCACACCTGCAATCCCAGCACTTTGGGAGGCTGAGGTGGGTGGATCACTTGAAGACAGGAATTCGAGAGCAGCCTGGCCAACATGGTGAAATCCCATCTCTACCAAAAATACAAAAATTAGCCAGGCATGGTGGTGGGCACGTGTTATCCCAGCTACTTGGGAGGCTGATGCAGGAGAATCACTTGAACCCCGGGGACAGAGGTTGCAGTGAGCTGAGATCATGCCACTATACTCCAGCCTGGGCAACAGAGCAAAACTCCATCTTAAAAAAAAAAATTTCATATATATTGAATTTCTTGAATGTTGGGTACTAAGCATGTTGTGCAAATCTCCTTTAATTCTCACAGTAGCCTACAAGGTAGGTATTTTTATTATTGTTGTGGTTTACAGATGAGAAAACCAAGACGTAGAAAGGTTAAAGGACTTGTGCAAGGTCTCACAGCTGGGAAGGAGAACTGGCTTTTGAAGCACAGCAGTTGGGTTCTGAGCCTATAATATTATCCTTGAGCTGATGGGTGGGGCTGATAGGTGACTCTATGCGTCATTGTTGTGCTTCTGGTGAGATGCCGTGACACAGGAGAAGCACCTAGAAGCAGGATGGCACCAACTGAGAACTCATTAATCCAACAAACAGTTACTGGGGGCTTGCTGAGGGCCAGGCACTGCGATAGGTGCTCAGAAAACAATTGTAAGACAGATACTGCTCAAGTTTGCATTCTAGTGCAAATAGAGACAAATATAATAAATAGAGATAATAAAGACAAGAATAAATAGCAAATTCAGGCCGGGCGTGGTGGCTCACACTGTGATCCCAGCACTTTGGGAGGCCGAGGTGGGTGGATGACTTGAGGTCAGGAGTTTGAGACCAGCCTGGCCAACATGGTAAAACCCCACCTCTATTAAAAATACAAAAATTAGCCAGGCAAGGTAGTATGAACCTGTAGTCCCAGCTACTCAGGAGGTTTAGGCAGGAGAATCACTTGCACCCTGGAGGTGGAAGTTGCAGTGAGCTGAGATCAAGCCACTGCACTCCAGCCTGGGCGACAGAGCAAGACTCCGTCTCGAAAAAATAAATAAAAACAAATAAATAAATAGCAACTTCAGATGGTGGAGTTATGAAGAAAATAAAACATCATAGGGATATGGGGGCAGCAGATGGATACCTGAGTTGGGGGAGTCAGAGGATGCCTCTCTGAGGAAGTGGCTTTTTCTCTCTTTTTTGAGCAGAGAGACTGAGTCCGCATCACGCAGGTCTGGAGGAAGAGTGCCCAGGCTACAGGCACAACAAGAGAGGAAGCCCATAGGCAAGAATAGACAATACTTTTTTTTTTTTTTTGAGACAGAGTCTCGCTCTGTCGCTCAGGCTGGAGTGCAGTGGCACAATCTCGGCTCACTGTAACCTCCGCCTCCTGGCTTCAAGTGATTCTCCTGCCTCAGCCTGCCAAGTAGCTGGGACTACAGACATGCACCACCACACCCAGCTAATTTTTGTATTTTTAGTAGAGATGGGATTTCACCATGTTGGCCAGGATGGTCTCGATCTTTTGACCTTGTGATCTGCCCCCTCGGCCTCCCAAAGTGTTGGGATTACAGGTGTGAGCCACCGCACCCGGCTGAGAATAGATGATACTTTCATTAATTTCAATACTTTCCACCAGCCCCAAGGTAGAACTGGTGTTGGCGTATCCCAGGGACAAGAAGAGACCAGTGAGGCTGGGCGGAGCCAACAGGAGAGCCAGCAGCCAGGGGGCCTCCGAGGGGTCTCCTCTCCCTGCCTGCCAAAAATAAAGCAAACTCCTCCCTCATCCTCCTTGCCCTTCACCTCCTCCTGCTTTGGGGATGATTCTGTACATTTCCTGGCTCCAACCCTACAATCCCTCCTCTTGGAACTAGGCCCCAATTTGCCCAGGAACGTTATGAGTGGGTGGCCCAGTAAGGAGGAGGGGAATGAGTTGACCTATGTCACAGACCTACTGTCAGCTCTGGCCTGGCTCGTCTCCAGGCAGCCCCCAGCATCTTCCTGCCCAACAAGGAGCAATTGTACTTTCTTTTTCTAGAAAGACTGTAGCAGATGGGGCAGGCTCCTGGGGAAAGGGGGGCTTGAAGAGACAAGAGTGTCTTCTCTTCTCCCACAGTCCCTGGGTCCAAGCCATGCCCTCAGCATCTGCTCAGCTGGGAGTACGTGTGTTGGGGTGAGGATGGAGTAGAGGGGTGTGCTGCTTTCCCTGCCCTGTAGCCTGTGACTAAATAATGAATGTCCCCAACTGTGTTAGTACTCTGTTGTTGCATAACAAGAGTATCACAAACTTAGCAGCTTAAAACTACACATGTGACCAGGTGCAGTGGCTCATGTCTGCAATCCCAGCACTTTGGGAGGCTAAGGCAAGCATATCACCTGAGATCAGGAGTTTGAGACCAGCCTCGTTCAACATGGTGAAACCCTGTCTCTACTTAAAATATAAAATTAGCCAGGTGTGGTGTTGGGCACCTGTAAGCCCAGCAACTCAGGAGGCTGAGGCAGGAGAATCACTTGAACCCAGGAGGCAGAGTTTGCAGTGAGCTGAGACTGCACCATTACACTCCAGCCTGGGCAAAAAGAGCAAAACTCCGTCTCAAAAACAAACAAACAAACAAACAAAACTGCACATATCATTATCTCATGTTTCTGTGGTCAACAATCTAGACACAGCTTAACTGGGTCCTCTCCTTTGAATCTCACAAAGCTAACATCAAGGTGTCAGCTGGGAGGTGCTCTCATCTGGAAGCTAGACTGGGGAAGCATCTGCTTCAAAGCTCACTTGGGTTGTTAGCAGAATTCATTTCTTTGAGGTTATAGACTGAGGGTCCTGGTTCTTGCTAGCTGGAGGCTGAAGGCCACCATCAGCTCCTAGAGGCTGTCTACATTTTTGGGAGGCTATCCACAGATCCTTGCTATGTATGTCTCCCCAACATGACTGGCTACTTCATCAAACCAGCAAGGAGAGTCTCTAGAGCAAGCTGGCTAGCAAGATGGAATCTTATATAACAATGTAATTAAAGGAGTGACAGTCTATCACCTTTGCCATGTTCTGTTGGTTAGAAGCAAGTCACAGTTCCCACCCACACTCTATTTCTATATATATCCCATTGTCATTAGTCTTTTTCTGAATGATTTGAGAGCAAGCTGAAGACAAAATACCTCACAGCCCTTAAATACTCAAGTGTGTACTTCTCCCCAAAAGAAGGGCACTCTCTTGCAAGACCATACAGAACGCAGTCTTCCAAGTTAAAAAGTCAAGAGTGATTCAGCATTATCATCTGATCTGTAGACCCTAGAAGTCTTTGATGGTTTCCTTGCTATGTAACAGATGATGTTCCAGGTTTGCCTTGTACATTTTTGCCCATACCTGAAGTCAGTCTCTTCCTCAAAAAACTGTCATGACTCTTAGGAATAAATGGCATTTCAAGACCTCAGTCTGGGCCCTTAACATCCTTTTATTTTATTTTAATTTAATTTTATTTTATTTATTTTGTTTTTTTGAGATGGAGTCTTGCTCTGTCACCTAGGTTGGAGTGCAGTGGCGCTATCTCAGCTCACTGCAATCTCTGCCTCCCAGGTTCAAGCGTTTCTCTTGCCTCAACCTCCCAAGTAGCTGGGATTATAGGCATTCACCACCACGCCCAGCTAATTTTGTGTGTGTGTTTTTTTTTTGAGACGGAGTCTCGCTCTGTCACCCAGGCTGGAGTGCAGTGGCGCTATCTCGGCTCACTGCAAGCTCTGACTCCAGGGTTCATGCCATTCTCCTGCCTCAGCCTCCCGAGTAGCTGGGACTATAGGTGCCTGCCACCACGCCCGGCTAATTTTTTTGCATTTTCAGTAGAGACGGGGTTTCACCGTGTTAGCCAAGATGGTCTCGATCTCATGACCTCGTGATGTGCCCACCTCAGCCTCCCAAAGTGCTGGGATTACAGGTGTGAGCCATCGTGCCCAGCCTAATTTTTGTATTTTTAGTAGAGATGGGGTTTCACCATGTTGGCCAGGCTGGTCTCAAACTCCTGACCTCAAGTGGTCTGCCTACCTCAGCCTCCCAAAGTGCTGACATTACAGGTGTAAGCCACCGCACCTGGCCACAGCCATTTAAAAAAATTTTAATTTGATCTTGTATTACACATATTTTTAAATGTAAGTAAATACTTTTAAAAACATTTTTTATTTGATTGTTCCTTGGAGAGCAGAACTAGCCCATAGGCAGTGCGTTCAGAGTAGCCAGTACTTTCAATGCCTATTAGGCATCAGGGAGTTTTTTGGAAGAAGGTGGATTATAAACTAGAATAATTTAATGCCACCAATTTCAGGACCCTAAAGAAGTGAGAGAGGGCTTGTGGGTCCATGCCAGGCCCGTGTGCAGTGCGGCCTCAGTGGATCCTGAGGGTCAGAGGGGCTGCTGCACGTGATATGTAGAATAACCTGGTCTCCCAGCTGGAGCCCAAAGCTTGAGCATCTTTGGATCTGTTTGGCTGGCGAGGAAGAGATGTTTGAGTGGAAAATGGGGCCAGGTAATGAGGGCAGGTGACTTCTGTTGCCATGTTTACCAGCTCAGGTGCCTTTGGGGACTGAGGGCCAGGCAAGAGACGCACAGCTGAGCCTTCTGAACAGCAGCGATAGGCTCTCCCTCAGGTGTGCTCCGTGACACCTGACTTCCACATAAACAGGTAAGAGTCTCAGGGGTCAACAGATCAATCTGAGCACTGCAATTGACCCTGCCCTGCCCCCAGGCCCTCAAACACAGGAGCTGGAGGTGGTTGAGTTTGCCCCAGTGAGCTATGCCAAGGAAGAGCTACGGATGTAGGAGGTGAAGCACCAATAGGATACTGATGTGAGGGGGGTGCTGTCCCCCAGAGTCCATTCTTGGTTGACTCAGGTGCCCACTGGGCAGTTCTGTGGACAACAGGGCTCCACGTCAGGGTGCATGGGGGTGGGTGTGTGCCAAAGGATGGCTCCATTTCTCAAAAGGAATGCAAATGGAGCCCTGGCCACAGGTCCAGGCTCCGTAACAACAAGCCTTTCTCTGTTCCATCAGCCCGTGGCGATGTCTGTCTACCTGTACCAGATTCACAGGTGATGGCTCCAGGTCCCTGGTGTTACACCAAGGACCTGGCCTTTAGGATCTGCCAGTTTTAGCTCCAATATATCCAACAATGACTCCCTGAACTTCACTTTCCTCCTTGACAAGATGAAGACAGTAAGAACATCAGCATGGGGTTACTGTGAGAGCTAAATGGGTTGGTGTGTGCCAGTGGCCTTGCAGAGGGTCTCAGAAAGAATTTGGCCCTTTTTTCTCTCATCCCATTAGAGAAACCGAGCACCTATGTAAATGACATGCGTGTCTGTGGAGAGGTTGTAGACTCACCTTCAGGAGCCACAGGGCTCCTAGATGTGTGAAATAGTAGGTATGAGAAGATAAGGAGGGGACAAAGCAGAGACAGCATTCCAAGGGCATCCAAAATAGAAACCTTCAAAGCTGTGCTGGCCAAACAGCCCAGGAAGTGTCCGCCAGCTTTACTCTCTGTCCCCACATTTATGTCACCACATTGCTGGGCTTGCACAAGCAAATAACAGCCAGGGTGAATAGCTCCCCAATATTCAGGAGGATACTGGGGATATGTCCAAGCCTCTCCTGCCCCATTTCTCACAGTGCACCCAGGTTGGACCCTTAAAATAGCACTTCAGGTCAGGTGTGGTGGCTCAGGCCTGTAATCCCAGCACTTTGGGAGGTCGAGGTGGGTGGATCACTTGGGACCAGGAGTTCGAGACCAGACTGGCCAACATGGCGAAACCCCGTCTCTACTAAAAATACAAAAATTAGCCATGTGTGGTAGTGCACGCCTGCAATCCCAGCTTCTCAGGAGGCTGAGACATGACAGTCACTTAGGCCCAGTAGGTGGAGGTTGCAGTGAGCTGAGCTCGCACCACTGCACTCCAGCCTGGATGATAGAGCAAGACTCTGTCTCAAGCAAACAAACAACAACAACAACAAAAACACAACATTTCTCCAGCCAGAGAGCAAAGCCTCTTTCTGGATAAACTCTGTCCAAGGCCTCAGAGCTTGGTCTGGGGGTTTGGTGGGTGGTGGGGACTTTGACTCAGCCCCTCTGCACAGCCAGAAGCCTGCCTGGGGGACAGGTCTGGCTCTACTCTAGGGGGACCTTGTTCCAAGACCCCACGCAGATCCTGGGGAAAGGGATAGAGAGGGACTGAGGGAGCTGTTCTTCCTGCTGCCTCCCCTAGAGGTAAGGTCTGAACTGTTGGGGTGGCTTTTGTTAGAACTAAGAAGATAGAGGCTGTGGGTTCTGTCCTTGAGCATCCCAATGCAGCCACACGAAGAACTGATTCTGGGGTACCCAAATCTGCACCTAGCTGCTGCTTATTTAGGGGATATTCTGAGCAGGGCACTGGACAAGATGCTTCCCAGACCTATCTCCTTTAATGCTCCCAACAACCCTACAAAGGAAGATATTATTACCTCCAAATTATAGCTGAGGTTCAGAGAAGTTGTGACACAAACCTAGGATCACACAGCAAACATGTGCTAAGTCTAGATTTGAACTCAAAGCGATGGGTCTTCGAAGAGCCCCACTCTGTATCTGTGAGGCCCTCTGCCTCTACGCCCAGCTCCCACAAGGATGAGAACGGCTCTGTGCAACACTTCCCAGATACCATGGAGCAAACAGTTCCTGAGGCTTCCTGAACTCAGAGGGTAAGCCAGGAGAGGGCAGGAGCTGTGTTCCACAGATTAGATTAGTTATTCACAGCTCCAGCACCACAGGAGTTTACCCTGCCTTCCTCACTGGGCTCGGGGGCGGGAAGATGAGTGTTTGTCAATGAAATGGACCAGAAGATGTGAAAGTGCTCTGTAAGTTGGTGGCTGCTGTGCAAATGCAAGATGATTGCAATTTATGTTTCCTCACAGGCACAGTGACTGGACTGATAAATTATGAAGGTGGATTTGCAGAGGGTTAAATACTTCTTTGGTGAAGTAATTAAACAGATTGGTCAGGTTCCAGAAGTATGGTTGTGTAGAACTTTTTCTCCTCCAGTACAGTGTGTACCAAATACTTTGTATTAATAGTTACACTTTCCCCAAGAGATGTTTCCCAACTTTAAATCCAAGAAGAGGCTTTTGTATCTGCAGATTTAAGCATTATGTGTTATGTCCTTCTGGCTTGTTAAGAAAACCACAATAGGCAGGGAGTTCAAATTGCTCTACTCTTTGAAGAAACGTACAAGTGCAAAAGAAACTGATTTTCTCTGAGCTTAATATGTCAAGAAAATAGGCGAACTCTGGAAGTGGGGAAGCTGCCAGCTAGAAGGTAAATGAATAAACTCCTCTATTCCTTGCAGAATCCTTTTTATATTATACTCTGGATTTGAAAAAAATAATTTGAACATTTGAAAAGAATCCCAGCACACATGCAGTCATTTTCTCCACCTGGGATAATAAGTTAATTCCACCATGCCACCAATGCTTTCTTCTGTGCCCCTTTCCTCCCTGGCTCTGTCCACCTACATACAGTGGGTGCACCATGGGAGTTCTGCTCTTTTTCACAGGATGGGAAGCTAGAAGCCAGTTTTGTCACAAGTATTGTCTCGTGGCTGCATAGTCTGGGATATTGATGCACTGTACTTTCTACGTGGTTCCTCCATTGTTGGACAAAATCTAGTTTTTTCCATTTCTGTTTCTGGTTTCCTCCCCATGAGGTTTCCAGTGACTCCATGTGGAGCCTAAAGCAGCTCCATCTTGGAAGCTGACATGCTGCTATCTTGACTTCTGATTAACCCCTGTTCCAGGAATGACTCTAAGATTTCTATTTTATCTGCTGTTACCTTAAATCCTGCCCTTAGGTCAAAGCAAACTTGACCATGAATCCTGCCCTTAGGCGGACTCACATAGCATTCTCGCCTTTCCCTGAGGGGTCAACTTCAATTGTCCTACACATTCCTTCCCTACGGTAGATAAGTCCCGGCTTTGGGGGATAATGGTGCAGGGATCCACTGTTCCTCTCAACGCTGGCTGCGACGTGGCTTCTGTTTGTAAGTCCCTAATAAAATAAACGTTTCTTCCTAAGAAACTGGATTTGTTGGCCTCTTTCCTGGGTCTTTGGGGGTGGGTTTGCACAGACCTGCCCACCGCAGAACACCAAGTATCTGGCAGCTTTCACAAGCACTTAGCTTTGGCCGAAGAAGCCTCTTGCCCCAGAGAGAAGCATGGGTCACCACTGGTTAAGCAGATGGTTCTGTTCTTTCTTCCTCCTTGACAGGTTGTTTGGCAAGCAGAAGGAAGTTAAGATGCCTTCAGTTTATCTTCCAGGAAAAGAGCTAAGGACACTGGTGAAAGGAACCCTGGAGAACCTGCCGCTGCCTTCTGGCAATTTCCAGCAGCCAGCATGGGGTCTTACACAGGGAAGTGCCCAGCCTCAGGGACATGCAGTGACATCCCACCCACATCCCCTGAGGTCCCTCCTTGCTCAGCCCCCCAAGAACAAGCTATCATTTGGAAGACTGCCAAAATTCTTCCTCTTTTAAGCAGCCTTCCAGGACTATGAGAAGAGAAATAACATGGAATTCCACCCAAAATGCACACGCAGATGAACACACACTCACACACACACACACACACACACTCACACACACACACACAGTCTACCTCATCATCTCCTCCAGATAAAAGCACTTACCCTTGTCGAGCACAGAAAATGAGATGTGTTTGGTGTTCATGAGTGAGGCTTAGACTGTATGGGCCCAGAGGCTTCTATCTGATTTGCTGATGCCACAAGGTCAGCAGTGGGCAGGGCAATGGTTTGGAACAAAAAGAACATAGGCTATTGTCCTGACTTTGTTACTCGCTTGCTGTGCTAAATGAGCAAGTTGCTAGCCTCTTCTGAGTCCGTGATCTCAGCAGGTGTGGGAGTAAAGGTTATTGAAGCTCCCCATTGCTCTACTGTTTCAGGATTCTTAGTAGAGCACCCAGAGATGAAAGAACGGGGTGTATGGTGAGGGAGTGGGAGCCAGGAGGCAGGGGCCACCTTCCAGGGGCATCTCTGGGTTTCAGGGCAGCTCCCAGCCCTGCTGCACACAGCCTGTCCTCCTCCTCTGGCTGGGAGCCCCATGCAGTCACAGGTGGGCCTGCCCTCTCCAGCTCCACCCTTGGCGCCAGGCCCTGGGGCTGGCACTAAGTACATACCTAGTAAACCTTTGTTGAGGAAATGAACATGGGGCTAGTGTGCAGGGAGGGTGGATGTGGTGAATGAAAAACAGAGCACTCAGAGTTCCTAGGGGGTAGGATTCCAGCTGCTTATCGGTCTATCAGAGAACACGCTGGGGAAAAAGCTTCCAGAAAGAATTGTTCAGTCCTTCTCGTGCCAGCAGCAAGGTCTCCCCTCTGACTTCTGGGGAAGGATTACGTTAGAGCAGCCAGACTCTTGTCCCTGGCCTGTCTTCTCTATAGAAAGGCGCTGTGGGAGGAGGCAGGTTACTGAAGTGGGAACCCCATAGAGGAAGGAGAACTGAGGGCCTCGGGCCTCACCGCTGTGGCTCACGTCTCAGCATCATTCACGTCCGAGCCCAGCCCTCAGAGAGGTGGCTGCTGAGAGAGGTCGCTGGCTGTGTGGAGAAGGGAGATCCAGGAGCCACAGGGAAGTGGTGTCAGTAAAGGAGGCACCTGGTGGCGGCTGGAGGGAGAGACCTCGGAGAGAGTCAACGTCCAAGGGTAATTGGTGGAGTTTACCGTGCCATGCAGGTGCAGTGAACACCTCCCTGCCCAGCTCTTCTCTAAAGCTTTCAGCATCTTCTGGTTTAGGAATAGTTCCTGGAGAATGATGGAGGTGCTGCACTGTGTGAAGAGTCACACGAGCAAGAGCAGACTCCATGTCCTCGGTAGGGTAGCCCTGGGAGTACTGGGCCCACTCCCGAGCTCCAGTGGCAGTGTCTCCAGTAACCTGCACCCCCTTCCCTGTTGCAAATGCCCCTTCCTGGGCCAGAATTCTACTGGACCTCTTGTTGGCATTTAACATCGCAGATCACCCTATATTCTTTTTTTTTTTTTTTTCAGACAGTCTTGCTCTCTCGCCCAAGCTAGATTGCAGTGAGTAGTGACGCGATCTCGGCTCACTGCAACTTCCTCCACTTCCTGGGTTCAAGTGATTCTCCTGCCTCAGCCTCCTGGAGTAGCTGGGATTACAGGCGTGCACTGCAACACCCAGCTGATATTTGTATTTTTTGTAGGGATGGGGTTTCACCATGTTTGCCAGGCCAGTCTCAAACTCCTGACCTTAGGTGATCTGCCCACCTTGGCCTCTCAAAGTGCCAGGATTAGAGGCATGAGCCACGGTGCTTGGCTCCCTATATTCTTCATATTTCCTCTCTGCTTTTCCCAGAAGCAGACGCTGGAACAAGGACTTGGATATAGCTTCCAGGACTTGGGAGGCGATCCAGGAAGCAGAAACGAGAGTGCAAGGAGAGTGAGACAGGAAGGAGGAAAGTCAGCATAGGGTGTGTTATCAAGGTCACTGATGGGGGCAACACAGCTGCAGGGTCCGATTGCGTAACAGCATGCCTTCCAGAACTGTCCCTGTGATGGACAGGAGTGTGGAGTATGTACCTTCTGGTTCCTGTCTCCCGACTGAAGATTGTCCCGGTGATATGAACCACTCTACACTTCAGGACCACATTTGCACACGGGCCCATGGGCTTCCCTGGCTTCAGAGGGCAGAGAGTGAAAAGGTGGCTGTGAGCTTGAGCTGGGATGCTATCAATTACAGGAACCCCTGATTTCAAACAGAACAGCCCGCCAGAGCTGCCCTGTAGGCAGAGGAGGGATGAGGGGATGTGATGAGGGCACAGAGGCATTGTGACTGTCCCTGGCCATCCTTCCTCATGGCGTCTTTGGGGGTGGCTTCCCCTGACCTGTTGACAGTGAACATCTGCTAATGCCACGTGATCTCCACATCCTTTCTTAAATGCTCACACGCTCCTTGTTTAACAGAGTCTGGAATTTGGCCAGGGCCCGGGGATCAGAACACCACCTCGATGGCCTCCAGGTCTGTGCTTTAGCCAAACCCTTTCTTCTGCATATGGAGCTGGTCCAGGAGCCTCTCCTCCCCGGAGCCATGAAGTCTCCTCCTCCACCTCCACCAAGCCAAAGCCACACTCTGCTTCCCCTCCAATCTACTTCTCCTCCTGGACACAGTATCTCACTGCCATTGGTTCAGTCCTCCTCCTGGACGCCGTGTCTCACTGCCATGGGTTCAGTCCTCCTCCTGGACGCCGTGTCTCACTGCCATGGGCTTAGTCCTCCTCCTAGATGCTGTGTCTCACCGCCATGGGCTCAGTCCCCCCCCGGACGCCACTTCTCACTGCCGTCAACTCAGCTGCCAGAGTCAGAATTTCCTGACAATTCCCTCTCTCCTTCATTCTCCACACCAAGTCCAGGTGGCCTCTGGTAGCCAGGCGATGGACTCTGCCAGGCTGCTTCATTGCTCTGGACTCACCAGCCTTCTTCTTTAGGAACTGATGTGAGAATCTGTTAAGATCCACATGCGACATCCAGGTTCACCTGAGCCATGTGTGTTTAATCCCACAGAGTCGCTCCTTCTACCACATTATCCACCAATAGTGTCTCTTTCCTTCCCAGGCCCCAGCATATCCCCTCTACAGCCTCATCAGCCCTCCCCAAAGGGCCCAGTGCAGCTTGTGCCACTTCGGGTTTTCTTGGCTCTAATGCAACACCGCATGGCTGACTCCCTTTTCCCATTGATTTCCCATTATTCTACCTTGTTCCAGAAGCACTTCCAGGTTGAGCAGAAGGGAGATTCTGACTGTCTTAAGCCTCCACTGCTTGGACCTGGATGGAGAATACCCAGGCTCTCCACCGCCCTCTCATATTCCCATGTCCTCCTCACCTCCCCTGGAATGTGCATCCTTGGACTTCTAGGTGACCTCGGCACCCCACAGTCCATTCCTGCCTCTCTTACATCTGTTGTCTGTGGTCCTTGAACCTGTGACATCACGTCTCTTGGGGCTCTTTCAGGTTCAGGAGAGTGGGGAGCAAGTCTACGGCATTTGTTTAACACAGAGACCAAGCCCAGTCACTCTGGCTAATGCATTCTCTGTGGGTACAGCAAACACAAACTTAGCTTTTACCGTGTGCTGGGGCTTGATCTCCTTGCCCTTGGGGAGCTCTTCTTCTGCAGGGATGCTGATTAAATGCTCAGGAAATGGTGTGAAGCACAGCCAATTCTTGTTATTCACAGTAGTTATTATCTATAAAGTTGTGAATTAGCAAACACTGAACCATTGCTCCCAGGGGAAATACAGGGTGAGGTTCAGTCCTCGTCCTGGATGAGGTTCCTGAAGCCTCTGGTCATGACATTTTTGTCAGCTGACCAATACATAACCTTGTTTTATGTGCATTTCTATTGAAAGACACCTTATTTACTGTATATTGTCGATTCATTAGCACTGAATTCACCACCAGCAGTGAGCGCTAAGTCAGGCCTGAAGGAAGCTGATCTAACTCGTAGTAAAGCGCGTCACTGCCTCCTGGCACTTAGGCACCCTAGACTGCCCTTCAGCACTATGCTTGGGGCCATTTTCAATATCAAAATCACCAATAAAAAGCACAAAGTATGAAAAGTGGGGCACTAAATAGACTGTGAAAAGGACACTTAAGATCATGAGAGCTGGAACAAGAAGGCAGAGCATGCCTTGTTCAAGCTCAGCAGGGAACAGGCCCATCAGGTCACTAACATTTTTCTACGTGTCTAGAATGACCACAAAAGTATCAGGTTGGCGCAAAAGTAATTACTTTTAATGGGAAAAACCGCAATTACTCTTACAGCAACCTAATACTATGAGTAGGCCAGGTGCAGTGGCTCACGCCTGTAATCCCGGCACTTTGGAAGGCTGAAGCGGGAGGATCACGAGGTCAGGAGATCGATACCATCCTGGCTAACACGGTGAAACCCCGTTTCTACTAAAAAACATAAAAATTAGTCTGGGCGTGGTGGCTCACGCCTGTAATCCCAGCACTTTGGAAGGCTGAGGCGGGCGGATCACCAGGTCAGGAGATCGATACCATCCTGGCTAACACGGTGAAACTCCGTCTCTACCAAAAAAATACAAAAAAATTAGCTGGGTGTGGTGGTGGGCGCCTGAAGTCTCAGCTACTTGGGAGGCTGAGGCAGGAGAATGGCGTGAACCCGGGAGGCGGAGCTTGCAGTGAGCCGAGATCTTGCCACTGCACTCCAGCCTGGGTGACAGAGTGAGACTCCGTCTCAAAAAAAAAAAAATTAGCTGGGTGTGGTGGCACACACCTGTAATTCCAGCTACTTGGGAGGCTGAGGTCGGAGAATCGCTTGAACCTGGGAGGCAGAGGTTGCAGTGAGCTGAGAGCACAGCACTGCACTTCATCCAGACTGGGCAACAGAACAAGACTCTGAATCAAAAAAAAAAAAAAAAAAAAGTACTATGAGTATTGGTTTTTGGATTACAAATAAATTTTAGTGAGTAGGCAAATTTGCCAGTATTTTGGTAGGTTAATGAGGATCAACTGTGTGTATGGAAGGAAGAATGAGGCTTCAGGCCGGGCACAGTGGCTGACGCTTGTAATCCCAGCACTATGGGAGGTCAAGGTGGGTGGATCACCTGAGGTCAGGAGTTCGAGACCAGCTTGGCCAACATGGTGAAACCTTGGCTCTACTAAAAATACAAAAATTAGCTGGGTGCGGTGGCACATGCCTGTAATCTCAGCTACTTGGGAGGCTGAGGCAGGAGAATTGCTTGAACCCAAGAGGCAGAGGTTGCAGTGAGCCGAGATCATGTCATTGCATTCCAGCCCGGGCAACAAGAGCAGAACTCCATCTCAAAAAAAAAAAAAAAAAAGAATGAGGCTTCAGAGTGGAGAGGAGGGAGCAGCAGAGGATAATTCACAAAGGGGTTACCATGAAGCTAAACTTTGAGCAATAAGTTAACTTCCCCAGGTAGGAGGGGACTCCAAGTAGAGTGGGCACCATGCACAGAGGTATGAGACAACAGGGGATGAAGTAATGTCTTTAAGGTGATGATGAAAAAACCAGCGGTGAACATGTCAGGAAGAGCCCTGATGTTCAGGAACCTAGGAAAGGGCAGCGCTTCCACACCCACCCCTTCTCACAGGGTTTTGTGTGAGCTGGGTGGTGCCAACTGCTATTACAGAGAAACCCCAACTCAGTGCTTTGACCCAATAAGCATATGATTTTTTGCACACATTACAGTTCAACATGAATGATGGGTGAGCAGCTTTTCACGAAGTGATTTAGGGACCTAAACTCCTTCAAAACTGTGTCTCCCCCACTCCCGAGGGCCTCAGAGTCCTGGCTGACGATCAGCAAAGGGGAAAGGTGGAAGGTGGACAGTTGCACAGGGGTGTCTACCTGCCGCACCTTGAAGTGACTCACGTCCCTTCCATCTACACCCTATCATCACACAGCCCACCTAGATGGGAGGAGGGATGGGGAATGAAGTCCCCAGCTGGACAGCTGCTTCCTAGGAACATGTCTACTACATGTTCATGTACTCTGGAGGAGAAATGTGACTCTTGGTGGACAGCTAGCTGTTTCTGCCACAGGCCCTCACATTAGTCCATCAGACCACAGGGCAGAACTGAAAAGAAGCTGTAGCTGGGCGCGGTGGCTCACGCCTGTAATCCCAGCACTTTGGGAAGCTGAGGCGGGCGGATCATCTGAGGTCAATGAGCTCGAGACCAGCCTCAACATGGAGAAACCCCATCTCTACTAAAAATACAAAATTAGCCAGGCGTGGTGGTGCATGCCTGTAATCCCAGCTACTCAGGAGGCTGAGGCAGAAGAACTGCTTGAACCTGGGAGGTGGAGGTTGCAGTGAGCCAAGATCGTGCCATTGCACTCCAGCCTGGGCAACAAGAGCAAAACTCCGTCTCAAAAAAAAAAAAAAAAAAAGCTGTGGTCGGTGGTCAGTGAAGTCTATGGAAATGGAGAGTCAAGGTGCTGTCTGGAAAGAGTAGACAGCCAATAAATGCTTGGTGAATGAATGAATGAATGAATGAGAAATGCTTTATGCCTCATTCCCAGCCAGCTGGCAGGGAAGGGAGCATTCTCGTTTTTCCTGCCGTCAGACACATTGCTTCCTGTACCTGATGTCTGAGTCCATTCAGGCTTCTATTACAGAATATCACAAACTGGTGGCTTATAGATGACAGAAATTTAATTCTCACAGCTCTGGAGGCTGGGAAGTCCAAGATCAAGGTGCCAGTAGATTCAGTGCCTGCTGAAAGCCCACTTCCTAGTTCACGGAGGCATCTTCTCAGTGTCCTCACATGGTAGGAGGGCCAAAAAGCTCTCTGAGACCATTTCATAAGGGCAGTAATCTCATTCCTGAGGGCTCCCCTCTTAAGACCTAATCACATCCGAAAGCTCCCACCTCCTAACCATCACCTTGGGAGATTCAAGATTGAATTTTGGGGAGGACACAACATTCAGTCCGTAGCACCTGGAGAGGAAGTGTGACCACAGGAATAGAAAGAGGGATGCCCAGAGAGAAGAGTTCTAAGTAACTGCAAGTCTGGTCTGTACCTATGAATATTCTGTCCATTTAATTCAACTTCATTTGGGATTTGGGCTACACAGACCTTCTGCAGGACTTGGAAAACCCAACGCCTGACTGAGTGGTTAGAAATGGTTTGAAATAGCCTGGAAAGACTCCAGGGAGGAGAGAACGGGAGGAGCGCACACACACACACACACACACACACACACACACACACACACACACTCAGAGACAGGGCTTATCTCTAATCTCCGTGCGGATTTTAATCGAGGCTTGCATGCAATCGCCTCATAACTCCACATTTCCAATTTATTAATCAAATGCCATCTATGAGGCAATGTTGTGGTCGCCACCGGTGTTTCTGCATTTGGTGGTTGCTGAATATCTATGCTTCAGCAACTTCCATCCATGCCAAACAAGAGAAAAACAACTGCCAACTTTTCTTCCTAGAGCAAATTCACACTCAGCAAGGATAATCACAAATCCTCCACAGGTGAACAAATCAGAATAAATGAGGAGTCAACACACCCACCAAGGCCTGTGAGTTATGGTATCAAGGCAGCCGTCAGGGAGGGTCGTGGGTTAGGGAGTGCCTCCCTCTTCTAATCACAGGCACCATTTGAAAAATGCTGGAGAGGGGCCGGCTGCGTCTGCCAGGGAGACTGCTATAAGTCGTCTGTGTGCTTGTTCCCTGGCATCCCAGGGTCAGGAGTCCTGAAGCTCATCTGGCAGCTGCTGCGACAAAATCTTTCTGATGGCTCAAGACATTGTCCTCTGTGATCTTATTTACATTCATTGTGTGTGCATTAGAAGGGGAGATGTTAATACAAAAGCATGGCTATAGAAAAGGGCAGAATTGTTTTTATTCAAACAGAATGGTCAGTAGCAGACCCAAGGTTGTACTACTTGGAGATAAAAGCCTTTAACTCTGGGCCCTAATGCTGTCCCCGCTCCCCACCTGCCTGCCAGACTTCCACCTCCTCCTCATCTGATCCAGCACACACAGGCTTGGCTGCGATGTGTACAGAGGGAAGAGCCAGGCTCAGCCAACTCCTAGCTTCGTGCCCCTGTAGAATGGTGCTTTAGAAATACGTGCTGCACAGATGAGCATGTGACTTAGTCCCTGCCCCCTTCTCCTCATTGCCTCCAGCAACTTTCCTAAAGGGGAGGTAAAGTCTTGTCATCCCGCTGCTCCCTTCCCTACAGTGTGGAAATGCCCAGGAATTTCTGCCCTTGGACCTCCAAGCCACGCCCCTTGGGAAAGTGCTAGGATAGTGGTGGGGTGCTCAGAGGTGAGGACTCCCAGTTACCTGCTTTGGGTGACTCTGGCCTTAGCTGGCCCTGAGGTGGAGGCCGCCTGGGAACTGTGGGTCAGAGGAAGTCAGCTTCAGCTCCCTCAAATGTGGGGATCTTCCATCCCCAAGTGACCCACTCAATCTTTGGGACTGTCGTGCTGTGAACTGGTCAAGAGAAGTATATGATCCAACACCTGACTCAAGACCCTTGCCTGCTTGATGGATGAAGAGGGAAGGCGGATAGAACCAGCTGAGTGGAACCAGCCACAGAGCAAGCACAGAGTGACAAATCACTCAGGGACAAAATCATGCAGGCAGGCAGGTGGGCAACCTGAGTCCATTTCGTCAGCCATTGTTTAATTTCTTCTTGGCTGTACTTTCTGCTTTATTTCCAACCCAGTCAAAACCAGATGTGTGCAAAAGTCATGCTATCACCCAGCACAGGATTACCTAAGATCTATTATAATGCAGCTTCATGCCATTACAGTATTCCCATGCCCCTCACGGGGCAGCGTGCATCTGTTTTAGTGCTACTAACGTCTGTTAGGTGCAAGCTGGCCCACACATGGCTCCTAACCAGAACAGTCTACAAGTGACAGCGTGACCAGAGAGCAGAGACAGGAAGGAGGCCCAGACATGAGTGTGGGATGCTGCAGAACAGCAACAGGATGCTTCTGCTATCCCCAAATGTTATCTCAAATACCTCAACATCAATGCTTTATGTTCCACGTTCCTCTTCTCCTTGGATAGCCCCTCCTTCTGAAAGTCAGAACTGTCTGCTCTTGAGCTTGCCTCGAGGGAAGGAAATAATTTAGATAAGCAGAGAGGAAGACAGGCAAGGGATGTGGAGGGGCAAAGGCAGAGATGTATCTTCACAGGTCCCTGTCCTCAGCACCCAGAATCACCCCTTCCCTGTAGGAGGGAGCTGATAGAAAGAGGGGATCTCCATCCAGAGCCACCCACCAGGCAGCTGGAAACATTTGCCAACAGCAGGTACACCTAGGGCTCAGCAGAGGGTTCGGTGAGCATGGTCTTGCCCAGTTTGTGCCACACTGAGCACCGGCTGGAGGAGGAAGGGACCAGAATGCCATCTGGACACAAGTGCTCCCTCACCGCCCGGGCCTGTGTCGCCTCAGGCTTTTGTGTCAGATCAGCCACTCCCTCTACAGATAATGCCGCTCCAGGCAAAGAGGCTTAGGTGGGTCTCCAGGGCAACCGCAGCTCAGGAGCTGGCCCACCTCCATGGTTCATCAGGGAAGCTGTGGCTCCAGCCTCGCGGGACACACACACACACACACACACACACACACACACACACACACACTCACCCCACAAACAATAGCCCAGGCTGGATCTCTCCTCCTGTCTCTTCTCTTGGTAAAACTTCTCAGAGAACCAAAGAGAGGCAAAAGCCTGAGGCCAGCCGGCAGCAGCAGAGAAGCTGAGGGAGACCTGAGGATGTAGACTGCCCTGCCCTGCTGTGGCTGCTCAACTTTCTTTGTTTTCCTGAAAATATCCAGACACTCTCTTCTCCCAGACTGGGAAGCAGAACGCAGACCCCCTGCTGCAACGCTGCACCTGAGCAGAGGCTGACCTCAGAGGTAAGATGGAAGTCTCCCAAGGAGACAGTGTCTTCCCCACCCGCACCCTGGCACAGCTGCACCTTTGGAAGTTAGGGCTGAGGCATGGAGCTGGGTGGGGCGGCCTCAGGGGGTGTGGCAGGCTGGGGAGCCTAGAAAGCCGCCCACCTCCAGGACCCAGATGGCCACAGGAAGGCCCCTTTAGTCCTCATCAGTTCCACAGGAGTTGGAACCGATGAGGGTCCTGCAGCATCCTTGGGGCTATAGCCTGCTCCTTGTTTTGTAAACCTGTGGGAAGCCATCGTTTTTGCCTGTTCTGGAACTGTAAGCCTCTTGGGGAGGACCCAGCTTCAGCAGGTTCCCTTTTGCCTTTATAGAGTGGACACAGGCAGGGGGAAGGAAAGTGAAACCCAGCTCAGAGACTCTTGCATGGGTTTGCGAACTGTGATTCAAGCACCTACTAAGTCCAAGGCACAGAGTCAGGCTCTGGGGATGCAGCAGCACCTAGGGCACGAGGGTGATGGATGTGCCTCAGTCCCCTCGACCATGGAACAGTCTGTGCATCCCCGATAACACGCCCAGGACAGCGGGCCCAGGCAGATTGGTGCAGGGTGGGGCGCCACGGAGATCGGGCCTAGAAGGAAAGTCCAGCTGCAACCAAGGGATGAGGATCAGTCCCCTCCCGCTGTGGTCAGTCAGACCTGTGTACAAGCCCTCTCCTGGCTGCACCTCTGCCTCAGAATGGGAAGGACTGGCTGACATCCACTCATTCATTCAGGAACCGCTTATCAAGTGCTACCGTGTGCAGCAGATTCAACCCACATTCCTCTCGCCCTTGCAGAATTCATAGCTACGTGGGGGAGAGATAAATACAACCCAAAATGTGAGAAACATGTTTGCTAGATGCCGTGGTGATGGGCCCTTGTGTTAGGCCCTGGTGGCTGGGATCAGTGCTCCATGCTTGGGGGGCAGTGAGGGGCCGGCTGCAGGGAGGAGTTGTCTCTTGAGGGGTTCCTGACGAATGAGCAGATGTCTGTCAGGTGGGCAGAGGATCCACAGGTCAGGCCTGCTCATACCTGGCTTGGTGGATTACAGGTTATTTTTCTATGATGCCGAAGAGAAATGAGGTCAATTTGCAATCTGTAAAGTTGGACTTGGGCCTTACCAAACACAGGGCTGGGAGGAAGATTAGCCAGAGAAGCACCTGCTCTTTGCCCCCACTGAGAAGTCTCTGCCCAGACTGAGGGTCTGGCGTCAGCAGAGCCAGCCTGCCTGTGCAGTGAAGCTGCTGGCGCTCTGGGACAGCCTGACTCAGGTGCTGCTCCATGCCCGGGCCCGGCGAGTCACACAGAGCAGCCCCCCACCCTGGCCTGCAGATGCCTAGCTCAGCTTCAGAGGTGGAGGACCCGGGCTGGGTCCCCTGGCCGTGGCTCCCTTTGCACTGAGAAATTAGCCTTCCTGGGCAAGGTCTGCACGCCCTCACTGTTTGGCTGGGGCCAGTGCAGGTCCTCAGTTCTCACTAGAGGTGAGGGCACTCTCATCCCTCCTGCAGGGGGTCAGAGCCCTGTTTCTAGCTCCAAGGTCACACTCCCCATTGTTCCCACCATTGAGACATCCCTGGTCCCCCTCTGAGTGCCAGCTGGAACCAGAGACTCCTCTTGCCCTTGAGGCACAACGGGAGAGTTCTTCCAGCACAGCTAACGAGCCACAGCTGGTAGTGGCGCCTCCCAGGGAGCCACAGAAAAGACATTATCCTCAGGGATGTTCAAAAATAGGCTGAAAGGAAGGCTCTGAGAGTGTGGGGGTGGAAGGGGTAATGAAGGGGAAAGGAAAGAGGAAAGAGAAGATCAGAGAAGGGAAGATAACGGGCGTGGGTGAGTGACGCCAAAAGGCAGAGACAGAACATGCGAGGGCTTCCCTATCATCCGCTCTGCTGTGTAAACCCGAGGCCGCACCACCTGGGCCCTCTCTAGAAACAAGGAGGCTCAGCTCTCCCAACATGGTGACCAGAAGCCAGGGCTGGGGAAGGCCAGAAACAAAGCTGGGGTCAAGCTTGCACCAAGCCAGGGGATCCTTTACTTTTTGTGCACCCTTTGGGAGTCTGTGAAGCCTGTGGACACATTCTTAGAAAAATGCTTCTAAATGCATAAAAGTAAATTCATTGGGTTACAAAGGAAACAAGCTCTATTGAAATGCAGCTATCAAAAAAAAAAGGAAAAACGATTTATGATACAGTAATATGTGTGCTTCCCTATCAACATGTGAAATAATAAAACCTAGTAGCAAGTCTAATAAATGCCACAATTTCATAGTAGTGATGAGCATACCTGATAATTCAAGAATAACAACTTTAAAGCGTTTTGTGAAAAATCTGTGATTTCTGCTGGAGATAAAGCCACGGGGCTACTGGTACTACCGTCTATGGTCTATGGCCCTCATTCATAACTAAAGGAAATACCACATTTCAGTTAAAGGTTAGTGGAAATAAAGATGACTTTTTTCCCCACCCAAGTTCATAAATCCCTGAATTTTCCCTAGGACCCCACGGTAAGAATCTGTACTAAGCGACAATGGTAGCCACTGATCTAGGTGAACCAGCTTATTGTTAGTTTATAAAAATAAAACATTTACACAGACATGACCTCATTTGATTTTCACAGTAACTTGAAGTAGGTACCTTTATCATTCCCTTATAGATTGGGGAAACTGAGGCTTGGGGCCATGAAGGTGACTTGGACACAGGCAGCATACGCGGGAGGGGAAGGGCATAGGAACTGAATTCAGGTTTTCTCTGCTGAAGGCTGCACTGTCTCCCCAAGCCCAGCCTGCTCCACCTGAGCTGGTGATCAAACAGAGGTGGAGTGGGGGCGCAGCCAGGCCGCCCAGCATGCGTCTGAGGTCAAAAGCAGTGGAGGTGGTGAGTGGGGGTGAGAGTGGGGAGGGTACTGGACCCCAGGCCCCAGACTCCGCAGAGGGAATATGGGGAGAGGGAACGGCAGGCATGTATGTGTCAACGGACAGCAGCAACTCTGTCCCCACCCTGGCTCCCAGACAAAAGAGGGAAATGCAACCCAAAGATTCTTACCGATGACCCCAAGGTGGATAGGGGTCTTAACAAGCAGGGCCCAGCCCACATTCTTAGCTGGCTTTCATTTCTTTTCTTCTCGTTTTGTGTCATCATTGGATTTGGTCATCTGTCCCCTCTCTACAGAGCCTTCAAGATCTCTTTCCAGGTGGGTTTTTCTTTTTGTTTTTCTTTTTGTTTTTGTTTGACAGAGTCTTGTTCTGTCGCCTAGGATGGAGTGCAGTGGCGCCATCTTGGCTCACTGCAGCCTCCACCTCCCAGGTTCAAGCAATTCTCATGCCTCAGCCTCCTGAGTAGCTGGGATTACACGCACCCACCACCACACCTGGCTAATTTTTGTATTTTTAGTAGAGATGGGGTTTCACCATATTGGCCAGGCTGGTCTCAAATTCCTGGCCTCAAGTGATCTGCCTGCCTCGGCCTCCCAAAGTGCTGGGCTTACAGTCATGAGCCACCGCTCCCGGCCTCCAGGTGAACTTTTTAGCCACCTGATTGTGTCTCATAAGAATTACAACCCCTGATCACTGCACAGGATTTTTATAGTTTACCAAATGTCTCAGAGGAGCCCTGTGGAGTGGGCTGAGCTGGCGTCTGAACACCATTTTATAAATGCAGAAACCAAGGCCCCGCTGGTTAATGAGCTGTGGCGGTTATGCAGAGAATAGGGGGCAGGCACTTCCTGGGCACACCCTGCGCTGATTACACAGCCGAGGCCCAGGAGTCTCCTTCCACTCAGGAGAGTTGTGCCTTTGGTGATATCGCAATTGCTTGTCTGCTTGTTTTCCCCCCTCTTTTGAGTGTACACTCCTCGAGGGAGTCCCAGCACCTAGCACAGCGAGAGGCAGGTCACACACTCCCCCTGTGTTTGCTGAGTGAGTGAGTGGATGAGAACTCAGACCTGCGCTTCAGTCTGCAGGCCCTAGGCCCTCCCCGCACATGCCACTGTGCAAGGCCTCGATGCCCAGGCTCGTGGGTGGAGAAGGGCACAGCAGCAGAAATGAGCAGAATACGAACTGCAGGCAGGGGTCCTGAGGAATAACGCAGGCCGTGAGGTAGAGTGAATCAGGAAGGCTTCCTGCACAAGTGAGTTTTGAGGTAGAGTTTTCCCAACTTCTAAACTTGAATATGCATAAGCATGCAGAAAAGTGCAATAAATATCCATCAATATCCCCCAGATACAACAATTGCTAATATTTTGCCATATTTGCTCTTGTAGGGGCCAAGGGTTTAGCCCTATGAAGGTTCACTTAAAAATCAACTCAAGAAAGGCTAATTGGAGAAAAGGCGTACACATTTATCACAAATGCGTACATGGGGAGAATCACAGAGGAACTGCTCACCCACACTGGGTTTCGGAAGCTTATATACCATCCTGGCAAAGCAGGTTATGGGAGGGGAGAACAGCAGTTCTGGTGAGAGGATTACTAGGGAGAATGAACAGGGCAGGGATCAGAAATTAACTTGTACATTATCCTGTGAGAGGGTCTGTTTAGGTGGGGGTTCATTCTCGGTCTTAAGAAAGGGGAAGAAAAAAACCATTGTTCCCTTTGGTGGATCTGGATCTTAGGCAGACAAAGGCTTTGGAAGGGAAGGTGGCCGTGGGGAGGGCCAGAGAGACCACCAGGCTTCTTCAGCTCAGCATGTCCAAATGCCGTATCTTAGGATATTGGTTTCTGAGCCCCAACACCCTGTTTATGGGGTGTGTGTATACATATTTATGTAATGTTTTCTGAACTATTTGAATCTAAGATATTGTAGTCGCCCGTAAACACTTCAGCCCCTCCTAAGATTGAGCTATTGGCCAATATTCCACAGATCGTTTTCTTTTTTTCTTTTCTTTTTTTGGAGACAGAGTTTCACTCTTGTCACCCAGGCTGGAGTGCAATGGTGCAATCTTGGCTCACTGCAACCTCTGCCTCCTGGGTTCAAGCCATTCTCCTGCCTCAGCCTCCCAAGTAGCCGGGATTACAGGCACGCACCATCATGCCTGGCTAATTTTTGTATTATTAGTAGAGACGGGGTTTCACCATGTTGTCCAGGCTGGTCTTGAACTCCTGACCTCAGGTGATCCACTTGTGCCGGCCTCCCAAAGTGTTGGGATTACAGGTGTGAGCCACTGCGCCCGGCCCCATGGATTATTTTCTAATATCCAGCTCATATTCAAACTTCCTCAGTTATCCTAATTTTTTTTTTGTTTGAGTCAGAGTCTCTCTCTGTCGCCCAGACTGGAGTGCAATGGCACGGCCGCTCACTGCAACCTCTGCCTCCCAGTTTCAAGTGATTCTTCCGCCTCCCAAGTAGCTGGGATTACAGGTGCCTGCCACTATGCCCAGCTAATTTTTGTATTTTTAGTAGAGACGGGGTTTCACTGTGTTGCCCAGGCTGGTCTGGAACTCGTGACCTCAGGTGATCCACCCACGTTGGCCTCCCAAAGTACTGGGATTATAGGTGTGAGCCACCACACCCAGGCTTTTTTTCTTTTAAATATAAAGAAGGAGATCTTTCCTAACTTGATAAAGGGTATCTCCTTTTTTTTTTTTTTTTTTTTTTTGAGATGGGGATCTCACTCTGTCACCCAGGCTGGAGTGCGGTGGCACGATCTCAACTCACTGCAACCCCTACCTCCCAGGCTCAAGTTAGCTCAAGTTATCCTCCCACCTCAGCCTCCCGAGTAGTTGGGACTACAGGCGCGCACCAAGACGGCCAGCTAATTTTTTATATTTTTGGTAGAGATGGAGTTTCACCATGTTGCCCAGGCTGGTCTTGAACTCCTGAAGTCAAGCCTCCCAAAGTGCTGGGATTACAGGCATGAGCCATCGTGCCTGGCCTATCCTAATTTTTTAAAACGAGGATTCAATCAGTGTTCATGTGTTTGAGGCAGGTTGTAAGTGCTGTTGACTGAGTAGGAACCGTTCATCATGGGAAGATTCTGAGGTCACCATGGCACTGCCACTCACCAGGTCGTGAGCCAAGTGCGGGGGCCTTGGGGCTTACACTGAGGAGTTGGCTCTGCCACGGTGGTGAATCTGGAGCCAGGCGGTGTAGAAAATTGTGCCAGACACTCAGCAAAGGTCACTCTTGCTGTTGTTTCACAGACCTCCCCCAGGCACCACATCCTTCCCAGTCTCAGCCGAGGTTCAGGTTCTGGGGATACCCTGGGATAAGGTGGCCCCCTCTGGATTCTGTCTAGCCTGCCCTCCTGCCTCTCTGTCTCTGTTCTTCCTCCCTCTGTCTCTCCCTCCCTCCTTTGCCCTTAAGAACTTAATCGGACCCACTGAAGAGCCTTCTGGGGGAGCAGCTGGCACCGGGGACAGAAATAGCACCAGCAGAAATCTTGTCTCCGTCAAAGCCTCCAGTCCTGGCCAGAGTTGTGGGGAGTGAGGGGATGGGCAGGAGATGACTCCGAACACCCTCCTCCCCTGTGAGACCCTACACCTGGGCCAAAGAGGCTCAGAGCCCACAAAATTCAGGACTCAGGTGGGATCGCCCCACTCAGCCCCTGCCATCTGGAGTTGGGGGAGGCGGGTCACAAAGCACCTTCTCTAGTGGCCAGCTCAGGTCGGGAGCCTTAAGCCCAGGGAAGCGGGACCCCAGACAGGCTGCACCCCAGGCTGTACTCAGACTTGCTTCTGGCCTTACTCTGCCTTGAGGTGAAGTGTCTGGGGGTCCAGGAGACATGCCAACCTGTGGGCACTTCCCTTTGAGATCAGGCTTAGGGACTGAAATCAGAATTCCCTGCCAGACAGTCGCCCGCCCACTTCCCCACAGAAGGGGCCGCTGAGCAGGGCAGACGGCACTGCCAGCGAGCAACCCTAAGTCAGAGGGTGGCAAAGAGGTGGCTGGTTGCAGGGGTGTGGCTGGGCCTTGGAGGTGAAAGCTGGGGTGTCCCCACACGTGTTTGCAAGGCCCCTTACCATGTGGCATGAAGCGGAGGTGGGAAGAGAGGGAGGCAGGCTGAGGGCCGGGAGCTGTCCCAACCCACTTCCATGTGCCAGAGAAGAACTCTGAGGAGTCCAAGAATGCTGTCTGAATCTCACCCTCCACGTGGTTAGGAAGGTATAGTTGACAAGGGAGGAAACAGAACATGCTTTATTTAATAGTCTGTTAGCTTATGTGGCCGTGGCATGGATATTCTGAAGTCAATTTGCCCTGGAGGCAAAAGTTTTCTTCAGTGTCTCCCATTTATTCTCCCACATTTCTCCCGGCCACAGGAGAACCCTCTACTGCCAAGCCACTCTCTTGCTCTCTTCTTTCAGCTCAAATTCAAACCCAGATTAAGAAGAAAAAAAATCTCCCTAAGGAGCTTTGGAAAATGCCTTCTTGTTCAGGGTCAGGTCAGGTCAGGTCAGGTCAGGTCTGTGGGGCTTGTTCCTTGATCCAGCTGTTATAGCTTCTCCATCATTTATTCGTTCCTTTGTCCAGGCGCTCATTCATTCATTTGTTTGCTATTTATTAAGTGCCTACTGACTACATGTCCAGCACCAGGCATGGAAAGGTGAATAAGGCACAGGCCCTGCCCACATACCACACTCGGGGTCAGGGGAGGTAGGCAGTCACGTTCCGTAAAGTGCTCCTGAGCTCTGAAAAACACCTATGCAGAGTGCAGTCAGGGGACAAGGTAGATTGTGGCCACATCTACCTCGGAGGTGGGAAGGTCAAGAAAAGCTTCCGAGGGTGCTGACCCTGGACCTGGTCTCCATGCAGAATGGGCAGGCATTTCAGGCAGAGGGAGGAACCTGACAAAGGCATGGAGCTGTGCAACAGCCTAGCACATTCAGTAGCCTCTGCAGGAACAGTGACTCCTCATGCCTGTAGTGCTCTTCAGTGGCTACACCATTCACTCTTTTGGTGCTAAGCATCGACCTAACCCATAGACTTTTAAAAATACAAACACTCCAGGGAAAGTGACACATTCAGTTACAGTTACAGTCCTTGTGCCTGAACTGATGGAATCCTTTAGCCTTGGGCCAGGCTCCTGATGCTAATGGCTCTCTGGCCATGACACCCCCACCCCTGCACTCCCACCCCCCAGTACACACAGTACTACCCAACCTCTTTATTCTGGGCACATAAAGCAGCTGAGGGCTAAGACGTAAACGTCCCAGCTGCTACTGACCCCAGGAGTAAGCTAATGGTTCGTCCTTTCGTCCCACCCTCCCAGGAAGCGATCAGCTGTGTAATCTGAAGCCTCCATTGGTGATAGGCTTAGGTTGAGTGGAGAATGAAAGTTCTCAGATTTTTTTTTTTTTTTTTGAGTTGGAGTCTCGCTCTCTTACCCAGGCTGGAATGCAGTGGCGCCATCTCGGCTCACTCCGCCTCCCCAGTTCAAGCGATTCTCCTGCCTCAGCCTCCTGAGTAGCTGGGACCACAGGCATGTGCCACCATGCCCAGCTAATTTTTGCATTTTTAGTAGAGACGGGGTTTCACCGTGTTGGCCAGGATGGTCTCAAACTCCTGGCTTCAAGTGAGCCACCCTCCTCGGCCTCCCAAAGTGCTGGAATTACAGGCATGAGCCATCATGTCTGGCCCGTTTTCAGATTTCTTAATTCTGTTGGTTGCTAAAGGAGTTGGTCATTCTAGTCTCCATCGGTAAGTAGAGATTTAGCTGTGGCCTTCCAGAAGGCTGCTGCTACCCCATCATAATATTCTCGTTTGTGTCTGATTATCTACCTTAACAATTCATTTCTCTGGGTTAAGCACTGGGGTGCAGGGTGGTGGGAGGGTGGCCTAAAAATGCATGTGTCCTCTGGAGGTGACACCTCCCTCATCACCATGCTGTTGAGACTGAGTTCATTTGACCTCTTTTTTCTGCATATGGAGGGTCTAAGCAGAAATGGGATCATTGGTGCATGGAAGGTGGAACTGCTTGGAGGGAGAAAGGTGCAGAAAGGGGAAGTGAGACCCCTTGAAGACCCACTTCAGGCTTTAGCTTGGGAATGTCATTTCCCTTCACTGTTGTCAGAAGCACAGACCACATCTGACAGGTCATGGAGTAGCTCATTCACCCATTCATTCACCCGTTCATTCATCTACTTGGTCTATCCTTCACCAAATTCGTATTGAGCAGGCCTGTGTGGAGGCTCCATGATGCTGCTGTCAGACCTCCAGCTGTCTCACCTTCTTCTGTGGCCGGATCCTCCCTCCACCTGGGACCCCTTCTCCATCAGCCCACGTGTCTGAAGCCCACACTCACCTCTCAGCCCACTCTGGCTGCTTTCACCATCTAGGGTCACTCCTTCCCCTCCCACATCAGTGCTGACTCTATGCTTCACCAGCAGAGTTCCCTCTCTCCATTGATGTTGCAGTGTTTGCTCAACCAATCTTGCCTCTCCTGGAGAGCAGGATCCTGGCATCATCCTTTCATGTTTATGTCCCTCCACAGAGGTGTACACAGTGCTTGATTAATGCTGAATGAATGAATGGTGGGTAAGTTGGTTTTTTTCAGGTTAATGTTAATCCATATAGTTTTTTTTTTTTTTTAGACGGAGTTTTGCTCTTTTTGCCCAGGCTGGAGTGCAATGGTGTGATCTTGGCTCACTGCAACCTCCACCTCCCGGGTTCAGGCAATTCTCCTGCCTCAGCCTCCCGAGTAGCTGGGATTATTACAGGCATGCACCACCATGCCTGGCTAATTTTGTATTTTTAGTAGAGACAGGGTTTCTCCATGTTGGTCAGGCTTGTCTTGAACTCCCGACCTCAGGTGATCTGTCCGCCTTGGCCTCCCAAAGTGTTGGGATTACAGGCGTGAGCCACCATGGCTGGCCAACTCCATAGAGTTCTAAGTGTCTTTCGTCAATAGGCTGGAGGCATTTAGAAACTGAGGGTGTTTTCCTGGTAGACTGACATAGGATGTATCTGTTCTGAGTGTGTGTGTGTGTGTGTGTGTGTGTATTGTGAGTGTGTGTGAGTGTTTGAGTGTGTATGTGTTCCCCTTAAATCATAGGGAAAGCTTGTCTCAGCCATAGTCCATGTGTTTCCAGCTTTGTTGGGAGTTAGTGGGGATTCAGGAGGCCCTTTGTCTGGGCACAATCCTGGGGATGCTTTAAGGATCATAATCACAAGAATCTCTTACTTTTATGTGATGTTTACAGTGTACAAAGTTTATTCACAACTGCTTCTCACAACAGCCCTATCTTGTCTTACAGAATTAGAGATGATTGCTCAGGGAAATTAAGCCACCTACTTGAGGCCACTCAGCTGTTAGGGTGGAGCAGGTCTTCTCCCCTGGGTCCCAGCTCTCCTCTCTCCCCACTGGGTTCCCAGGTTCTCCACCCTGACTAACAGAGGGGCCCAGGAAAGATGCACACCTGTCCTGTCTCAGCAGGGCCAGGGGCTATGTCTCTCATCTCATGGCTTCGGTGGAACGAGGCCCCGTCCCGGCTGTCCTCCAGGAGCCCTGCTGAGATGGTGCTGGAGACACTTATGATGGAGCTGACAGGGCAGATGCGAGAGGCTGAGAGGCAGCAGCGGGAGCGCAGCAACGCGGTCAGAAAGGTCTGCACCGGTGTGGACTACAGCTGGCTGGCCAGCACACCCCGGCCCACCTATGACCTCAGCCCCAGTGAGCAGCTGCAGCTGGAGGATGTCTGCGTTAAGATCCACCCATCCTATTGTGGGCCTGCTATCCTCAGGTGAGCACTGGGATGGGGACCCTTGCCGGGCTGCAGGCTCCAGGAAAGGTGGCTGCAGTGGCAGGGGCCTGAGGCCACCAGGACTAGAGCCAGGGAGCCTGGATGATCTAGTTATCTGTTAGAAGGAGCAAGAGGGGAAAAGGAGTCTGAAAGAGATCGTGAAACGCTGGGCTAGGGTTAGGGGTCCAGCGGGAGGCAGGAGGCAGCTCCTGGAGGCGTGTGAATTTTGATTCAAGAGAACGCAATACCTTTGAGTTTTCTCTTCTCCCTGCCCAGATTGTTACTGTCCTGGATTTTAACTTACCTGGCTTCTTTTCTTTTGTCAGTTTATCTTCAATATTACCTTCTTGGAGAAGTTTTCCCAGACATTTCTCCAAAATCAGATTCTTAATTATCCTAGCTTATGTTAGCTTTCACGCTAGTCTGCCCACAGGTGAGTGTGTGTGTGTGTGTGTGTGTGTGTGTGTGTGTGTGTGTAGGAAGGGTTCAGACAAAACCCTGGGGCACTGCACATTTAGATCTTGGGTGCAACAATGTTCCTTGAATATAAATGTAACCTTACTGAAGCTGTGACCACATGGTCCTGTCTCAGAAGGATCGGTGCTGATGTCAAAGAAGCATCGAGTAATTTCAAAATAACTCAAGTTCTTTGTCTACATTTCTCTTTGTAAAGGAATATAAATCCACAATAAAAATCTTAAAATTCTTGTTAGTCTCCCAAAATCTTCCCTCACCCATGCCTTTAACCAACATATGCATTTATTGTACACCTTTTTCTTTGAAATTCCCTTTAAAAGCTCCTCTCCTTCAGCGCCATTCACCTTCTTCAGCCCCGTCCACACTCCTTGGTTTTTGTAGAGCTTTTACCACCCCTCCCCTTTCTTCCTCCAGGCGGAGAAACTTACCCTCCCCCAGCTTTCTGATTCTGGACTGTGGAAGCCTCCCAAAGTGTATCTATTCCAGAAGCACCTGGGGACAGGGGTGGGTCATGGGGTGGAGCTGCTGAAAAGGGAATCTGGTCTGGCAAATCAAACCTCAAAAGTGAGGGGGAAGGCTGGGTACACACAGTTCATGATAGTCCTGTCTCATTTCTGGTCTCATGTCACTGCTGAGAAGTCCTGACTCTCAATCTGGTGGAGGAAACCTGGTATTAAATAGACTTGCTAACATTAACTTGTGAGTTCTAAGCAAAGATAGCCTAGGCAGAGTAAACAGCTTGGGAAAACACACAGGGCCTTGGGAGAACCTGGAACATGTGGGGCCACTAGTGATTCTTCCCAGCTGATGTGCAGGGTCTTCCTGGGGAGTATCAGGGGACTCCTGTGCATGGCAAACAGCTCACCTGGAAGGAATATCACAGGGGCAGTGACATAATCAGATATAGGTTTCAGAAAGATCACGCTGGCCAGTGGGTGGAGAAGAGACAGGAGAGGCTTAGCCAGAAGGCCTCCCATCAGTAAGGCTGCCACTGCAAAGGGCTCCCCTTAATGCTCTGTCATCAACAACCCTAGGTAAGTGTCAGGATCTTTACATACCTTAGTTCATTATAGCTCACACCAAGGCAGCTGTCATCTCAGATTACAGACGAGGAGGCTGAGGCCAATGGAGGCCAGAAGTGGCGGAGCTGGGATTTGAACGCAGGATTGGTTGAAGCAGTAGCAGCGTGGGGTGGTTCCCGATTCGCTTCAGGAGCAGGGTAGAGTGGGCTAACTGGCCACGACAATGCACGGGCAGCCCCTCGGGGTTAGACGCCCCGGGGTGCCAGGCCTGCTGTTGTGGGTGAATGGCCCCAGCGCCCTCCCCTCCCGCCCAGGTTCCGGCAGCTGCTGGCGGAGCAGGAGCCCGAGGTGCAGGAGGTGTCCCAGCTCTTCCGCTCCGTGCTGCAGGAGGTCCTGGAGAGGATGAAGCAGGAAGAGGAGGCCCACAAGCTGACGCGCCAGTGGAGCCTGCGGCCCCGCGGCAGCCTGGCCACCTTCAAGACCCGCGCGCGCATCTCTCCCCTCGCCAGCGACATCAGGACCGTCTCTGAGGACGTGGAGCGGGACACGCCGCCGCCACTGCGGTCCTGGAGCATGCCCGATTTCCGGGCGCCCAAAGCCGACTGACCCCGGCCGCTTCCCTGCCCAGAAGCGGAGCCGTCTGCAGGGGGAATGATAGGCCGGTGACCGGAATGCCAGGCCCTGGAACATCCCCACCTAGGCCTGAAGAGGAGACCCAAGAGGCGGCCCCATCCCAAGACGCTGCTATAAAATGAAGCAACTCCCTGCCCCATCCTTTCCTCAGCCGAGTTAGGTCGTAGAGCGGCACCGCCCTCTCCCTCTCCTGCGCTAGTCTGCAGGAGCAGCCCCTTCCCTAACTGGCAGATTCAAGGTTTTGGAAGACAGACCATTGCCCCATCCTCATCTCCTGCTTCTGTCTAAAAGGGGACAGTTGCCCTGCCTTTTTGCAAGACCTAGGTTCTCACCCCAATTTCAGGGATGTCCCATTCACTCCCCTACCCCCATCCCTGATGAGAAGGGACCTGTTGGTTGGTATCCACTCTTGCTAGTACTGGCTGAGCTCAGCACTGCAGGTAGGTCACACACAGCCTCATAGGCAGGCACAGCTGGAAGGGCCAGAGAGACAATTAGATCCACTCACTTCAGCTAGTAAATGTGGAACTTGAGGCTCAGAGAGGGACACTTCTTCTGCCTTTAACTGCAACCAGCTCCTCATGAACAGTGAGATTGTTCCTGCATGAATAGTGTCTGTTCCTGAGTTTGGAATCCTGGGCTATGAAGGGACAGGTCCAAAGGCTACATCTCTACCTACCTGTGGCCTGATCCATCTCTTACCTTGGCGGTGGGATGAGAATCTAAGCTGCTCTCCAAGAAGTGTAGCTAGGGGTGGAGGTAGGTTACTCATTACCCCATGCCACAATGTCATCACAGGGGCTGTGGCCAGTCCCTAACAGCTTCTTCCAGAGGCTCAGCTCCAAGGCCTTCAGATGCTGCTCTAAAGAGCCCAGGTTTCTCAATTCCAGGGTTCCCCTTTCTGCAGCTGGTCACACCTGCTCTCTGGCTTTCTCCAGAAAGTGATGCCCAAACCCCTAACTGACCTTGAGGCAGCTGAGTGAAATGTTCTAGAAGAGCTTCCTGCAGCTTCATTGTCCTTTCATTTTCTAACATGGTTAGGCATGTGGATTACCCAATGTGTGGATCATCCATGGAAAATCTGGAAGGCCTGGAGGCCTTCCCACACACTCTGGGGTTGAAGTGGGGTGTAAGGGGGATGGGTGGGGAAAGTGTCTACCCTCAACTACCAGCACACGTGAAGAAAATGCAAGTGGACCTTAATAGTAGCCTAAATAAAATGCCCGGAGGAGATATAATCAACAGGGGGGAAAAATCTGTGTATTCCCTCAGTGGAAAAAATGTTTTTTTGAATGATTTGGTTTTGAACTTCTCTTTTGAAGTTTTTTTGGATTTTCACTTGAATCTGGACAGAGAATCATAGGATGGTAGAAAACCTCTGATCCAACACTATCAAGATGAAAGTGTTGATTGGCTTATTAATATAATTGGTAGAAGTTGAGAATCACTTAAAATATACATCTTAAACATCTTACATATTTTATTTGAAGACATAAAAAGTTCACTTCGTTGCCAAACTTTTTTTTTTTTTTTTTTTTGAGACTGAGTCTCACTCTGTTACCCAGGCTGCAGTGCAGTGGCGTGATCTCGGCTCATCACAACCTCCGCCTCCCGGGTTCAAGCAATTCTCCTGCCTCAGCCTCCTAAGTAGCTGGGACTAGAGGCACGTGCCACCACCCCGGCTAATTTTTGTATTTTTATTAGAGATGGGGTTTCACTGTGTTCCCAGACTGGTCTTGAACTCCTGACCTCGTGATCCACTCGCCTTGGCCTCCCAAAGTGCTGGGATGACAGGCATGAGCCACTGTGCCTGGCTGCCAAACTTTTGATGAGGGTCCAAGCTGTGCTTTTTTGTGACCTATATGTTTTGTCTGGTGGGAGTTCTACACTTAAGTTTTCTCGGTTTGCACTTTAATCATAACAATAAGAACAAATGGCATAAAAGAGTTTTGGAACAAGCAGAAGTGACTCTTGGTAAGCAGACCGCTCAGCTGGTAGGGGCAAAAGTGTTCGGGGAGAATTAGAAAAAGGCCTCCACATTGTGGGCTTTCCGGGTGCCCTGGATGTGGGTCAGCAAATGCTTTAGAGGAAGTAGCTAACCTGGAGGGAGATTCAAAGGAGGCTGGATAAGAGAATGTCTATTTTTCTCCTTCCCTATCACCTTACATGTACCTATTCTCCCCAAAGAGAAGGACGACCTTAGCTTTCAATGTGGTGTTCTTTTTTAAGTTTAAGTAACTGGCTGCCAATGAAAACCTTCCCTTCCAGCCGCAGACATGTGGACAGAATCCACCAGCCTCCTCAGACACTCCTCAGACTACTACAGGCAATCCCAGCTGGTGGCTCTCAAATTCATGACGGTCCGGAAGTTGTTCCTCTGGATCCAGGTTGTTAAAGGGACTAATGAGGTCTGCTTCCATTTCTATGTTTAAAACCTCAATAACCACAAATAAAGGAACAAAAAGTTTGAGAGTGTCCTTTAAGTATCTGATGTGTGGCTGGTGGTATTTTGGAGGGGACAGGTTGAGCGTGTTCAAGACTACTACAGCCAGCCTGTTTGCACCCAGCTCAATACCACTAGCCACTAGAGGGCGTGGGTGGGAAGCTTGTACTACTTGGTGACTACATTTTTTTTTTTAACTTATGAAAATCTTCAAACACACAAAAATGTACAGGGAAAAGTTTAAGAAGCCCCATATACCTACCATGAAAGTTTAATAGTTACTAACATTTGGCCATATTGTCTTTATTTTTGTGTGTGGAGTATTTTAAGATAAATCCCAAGATGTTGCGACAATTCACCCCTGAATACTTCGGTATGCACTACGTAGGAATAAGAACTTCTTCCTATGTAACTATACTTCCATTATCACTCCTAACAAAATTAACAGTAATTCTTTAATATTACCTAATGTCCTGTCCATATTCACATTTCTCTGTTCCCAAGAAATAATTCTTGCCATTTATTCCTTTGAACAAGGATCTAATCAAGTCCCACAAATTGACAAGAAAGTTGCAGTTTATTTTTGTTGTTGTTGTTATTTTATTTTATTTGCAGTTTGTTTTCCAGTGGTCATATAGTATTATGTAATTCCATAATGAAGCATTGCTTAAAGATAGAGTGCTTCTGGAACACTCATGTTAATATGCAATAAGTTAGTGACTGAATACAAATGATAAAAATTCTGCAAATTAGCCTAATGATACTCTTTACTCAGATCCCTGTTATGTTATTTGATTAAAATTCTTCCACAGTTGGAACCAAGATTCCTTCATACTTTGACAATTAATGTTAAAAATTGATAGTGGCCTGGGCATGGTGGCTCACACCTGTAATCCCAGGACTTTGGGAGGCCATGGGGGGGCAGATCACGTGAAGTCAGGAGTTTGAGACCAGCCTGGCCAATATGGTGAAACTCCATCTCTACTAAAAATACAAAAATCATCCAGGCATGGAGACACATGCTTGTAATCCCAACTACTCAGGAGGCTGAGGCAGGAGAATCGCTTGAACCTGGGAGGTGGAGGTTGCAGTGAGCTGAGATGGTACCACTGCAGTTCAGCTGGGTGACAGAGCCAGACACTGTCTCGGAGTCTCGCTCTGTCGCCCAGGCTGGAGTGCAGTGGTGCAGTCTCGGCTCACTGCAAGCTCCGCCTCCCGGGTTCACGCCATTCTCCTGCCTCAGCCTCGGCGCCCGCCACCACGCCCGGCTAATTTTTTTGTATTTTTAGTAGAGACGGGGTTTCACCGTGGTCTCGATCTCCTGACCTCGTGATCCGCCCGCCTCGGCCTCCCAAAGTGCTGGGATTACAAGCGTGAGCCACCGCGCCCGGCCTGATAGTGACAATATATCTAATCTGACTTTTCATTTGATGAAAATACTTGTCACGTCATATGTTTATTTACCAAGATATGCTTGCAAATAGCAACCTAAAACCTTCTCTCTTTTTCTTGCCATTTAGAAACAAAACACTAACGCTTATCAAAATAACTCAGGGGAAATCTTAAGAATTAAGATTAGCAGATAATGAAAAAAGTTTGTCTATTTTTGATGCCATTGTTCATCACGTAGTTAAATTTCAGTCTATGTCTTAATATTCATATGGTCTCCCAACAAAACACAATGTTACTTCAAAATTTATTCACAGACAAATTATTTTTAGAAAATTATTTTGATTTATTACCTTGACTCATTTATTAAAAGGGGAGATTGACATCTATTTCCCTTTACAAATATTATTACATATTGCATCAAATTAGTATTATAATATTAAGGTGCTAAAGACAAAAACAAAAATTATTTAACATATTCAAGGCAAAAATAATAATTTAAGTTTCTAAAAATGTGCAAGTTTTTATATAACTGTAAAAGGTGTTCACAAGCCAATAGAGGTTGGGAAGTGTTTTCTAGAACATTTTATTGTATTGCATTCCAGTTACAATTCCCTTGTTGAAACAAACACAATATTCTTAAAGCTCTGCAGCAAAACTTGGAAGTTTTCCAGCTCAGTCTCCCAACTCAGCTAGGATTTGATTCAGGGAAAATTACATTCCAGGAACAAGCTGTTCCTCTCTGTGTGAACTGAGCACTGCAGCTAACTGCTTCGAAGCCACTTCTGGCACCTGCCCAGGGCCATAGGCCTCTCTAGAATCCAAGGCAAAGGGGGATACAGTTGAAGTTAGCCTCTCCTTAGCAGAAAAGAAATCAAGCCACTAGGGAAAAAAAAAAAGGCTCCAAACTGCAAAAGGAACAGGGGAAATGTGTACTTTATCCAAATAAGCCAGTACAATAATATTGCTGCAGACAGAAAAGGCTTTGTCATCAAGAAACTCTTTTATTAACATTTTAATGACCCTTTACAGTTTACAAAGTGCTTTCACTCATATTATCTCACTTGATCTTGACCAGGGATTGAGGTGCATTATGTTTTGTTTCAGATTGGGCATTATGTGGCTGCCTAGAACTGGAAGCCAGAGTTCCTTCCACATGCTGTCAGCATTATAGATCCTTCTGTGTTCTTGGAACAGCCCCCAACTACTCTATCACTGTACTTATCACAAAGTGATGTCAATGCACATGCTTTTGCTGTCGCTTCTTCCTCCCACTTTGCTGTTTCTCCGCCTCCAGTAGTTTGTGAAATCCTTAAGTGCAGGAAGCAGGTCTTGTACTTCTGTGTCCCCATTTTCTGGGCACACAGTAGGTACTTTACAAATGCGCTTAACAGATAGGTGCGTAGGGACACCAACATAGAGAGCTTACCTAGGACAGAGGCAGAGTGAAGAGATGAGTGAACACTGAGGCAATTATGATACATCTGTGTCATTCATTAGATGATACATTCTTTGAGGCACTACGGTGCTCATGTCTCATTTCAGTTTGTGTAACTCAAGATATGTCATTCAGACAGTAGTCAAAAACCTAAGAATGCATTCCTTTACTCATCAAATATTTACTGAACAACACCATGGGTAATAATTATAAAGGAAATGGGGCAGGGGTGTGGTGTGGTTACCCATAAACCTTCCAGCCAGATAAGACTCTTGCTGTCTTGAAATTATTAATGTTTTTTTTTTTTTTTGAGACGGAGTCTCGCTATGTCCACCAGGTTGGAGTGCGGTGGCGCGATCTCAGCTCACTGCAAGCTCTGCCTCCTGGGTTCACGCCATTCTCCTGCCTCAGCCTCCCGAGTAGCTGGGACTACAGGCGCCCGCCACCACGCCCGGCTAATTTTTTTGTATTTTTAGCAGAAATGGGGTTTCACCGTGTTAGCCAAGATGGTCTCGATATCCTGACCTCGTGATCCGCCCGTCTCGGCCTCCCAAAGTGCTGGGACTACAGGCGTGAGCCACCGCGCCTGGCCTATTAATGATTTTTTAACAAACGTCTCCAAATTTAATTTTGCCCTTACGTAGCTGGTCCTGATGGCACCCATAATTGGGAAGTTCAGGGTTGTTACTGACCAAACCTGAGCGCAATGGAATGTGCTCTCTCTCCTCCTCCTCCTCCTCTTTTCCTCCTTCTCTCAGTCTCTTTTCTCTTCCTCCCCTTCTCCCTCTCTTTTTTTCCATCTCTTAGCTCTGTCTTCTTCTGTGTGGTGGTTGGCTCTTAATCACCTCGTTAGTGTGATCATATCCCTCCCTGCAACTAGAAAAGATGGCTGCTGGTAGTTCAGGCTGATGTGTCCCCAGTTTAGCACTCCCAACACCCATATACTAATCCCAGAGGAAGACCTTGTGGCAGAGCCTGGCGAGTTAGTCACCAAACCTGCTTTTCATTCTGCTGAACTCACAACTACATGGCATTTCCAGCCTCCCTTTCCTTGGCAGTAGCCATGTGACCAAGTTTGGCCAATAGAATGTGAGCAGATATGAAAGCCTCCATTCCAGTTTGGCCCATTAAAAACCTTCCAAAAGTGATTCTCTGTCCTCTTTCCCCATTTGCTGGCTGAATGGAGAGGATTCTGAGACCTAAGAAGAGAGGGTAGTCACAAGATGAAAGGGGCCTGGGTCCCTGAATGACCACATGGAAGGCCATGTTGGACTTATGTGAATTACAAATATACTTCGATTTGTTAAACCACTGGGTCCCTGAATGACCTCATGGAAGGCCATATTGGACTTATGTGAATTACAAATATACTTCTATTTGTTAAACCACTTCTATTTGTTAAACTTCAGATTTGAAGTTTATCTTTGCAGATGTTGGAGTAACTGATCTGTAACCCACATACACCTTGATTGCCCCTACTTGGGATGTCTACCACCCTTGGACCAGTTACTATTGCTGGGGAATGAGATGCTAAGAGTGACGTAGCCTGGATCATCTGCCCTTCTGGGAACGTGGGGGACCAGATCACAGCCCCACTAGGACCACATGAAGTGAAAGGGGGGTGTTGTTGCTACAAGAAAGTGGATGGGAAAATATATGAGATGCCCCTGCCGACCCCCAAAATCAGCTCCCAAAGCTCTGCCTAAGAGAGCAACCTAAAATCTCAAAGGGTCAAAAGATGTACTCTTTGAAAATCTGAATAGCTTAATATTAAAATGACTGTTGTAATATCATCTCAGTTCTTCCAAAGACCTTAAAATTACCTTTAATCTCACATCAGGGTAATTCGCAGAAGCTTCCATCCTACTTTCATTCTTGCTTCAAAGACGACAAATAAGGTTCCAACTGAAGGTCTCACGGGTGGGAAAATGAGAAAGTTTCTTTGTCTAACTGTCCGTTGCCTTATCAACCTTCTGCCCAGGTATAGATATATACAGGAAGAAATGACAGCCACTCATTGTCCCTACTATGAAGTCAGTTCACTATTATTGCTTTCTGAAAAACTTTTCATTTTGTTTTGTTTTGTTTTTTCTCTGCCACTCCATCTTGTCTTAAAAGGTTTCCTGTTTTTGTTGTTGCTTGGTTGGTTGGTTGGTTTGGTTTTTTTACCCATGAGCATATTTTGCTCTTACTCAGGGGACAAAAGGAATTTAACAGTCTAGATAAAATTGTTTGAATTTTGAGGCTATTGAACATTCTGGATTATAGTTCTGATGAAATTATTCTGCCACTTACATCTTTGCAAATCATTCACTCTCTTGAGGCTCCTGTTCCTTATCTATTAGAAAAGCATAGATACCTTTCTACTGCCCAGGCTTGTGGTGAGGTTTAAATAAGATCAAATGCGTTCCCAACTATAAAAGAACTTTCAAGTTTAAGATCTTACAGTTGTCTGTGACAGTCTTCTCTTCAATTAGTATGGGTAACTGAAAGTCGATTGAACACATTGAAGAGCACTTTTCACCTTCCTTCCTCTGGAGTGTCCAGACCTGGCTCTTTAATCATTGCCCTTGAGCCCAATTTCCCTCATCTTTTAGATCTGTGGTTCTCAAGCTTGGCTGCACAGTAGATTATCTGGCGCCCAGACACATCTCAGGCCAGTTAAATCAGAAACTTGGGATGGGACCCAGGCATCAGTTTTTCTAAAGTTTTCTAGGTGATTCCATTGTGCAGCCAAGGTTGAAAACTATGGTTTTAGATGATTCTTTCTGGAGAAATCAGGAAATTCTCTGTTGGCGCAACTGAATCTATTTAACTCTAACACATGCATGAATGATTTCATTTCAATAGATTAATGCACTTTGGACAATTACAATGGCCTTATGTGATCTTATGTTAGAGACAGATGGTTGCAAAGTTGTTTATCACATAGACGTTTATCAGCTATTTATCATCTCCTTAGCAGCATTCAGGAAATGCTTGAAGATGAGATGTATCTTTTTTTTTTTTTTTAGACACAGTCTCCCTCTGTTGCCCAGCCTGGAGTGGAGTGCAGTGGCACGATCTTGGCTCACTGCAACCTCTGCCTTCTGGTTTAAGCGATTCTCCCGCCTCAGCCTCCCAAATAGCTGGGGTTGCAGGCACACACCACCATGCCTGGCTAATTTTTGTATTTTTAGTGGAAACAGGATTTCACCATATTGGCCAGGCTGGTCTCGAACTCCTGACCTCAGGTGATCTACCCGCCTCAGTCCCCCAAAATGCTGGGATTACAGGCATCAGCCACCGCACCTGGCTGAAATGTATCTTGTCCAGAGCGCTGCAAATACCATTTTATAGCAACTAGAAGATGGAGAGGGTGATAAGATCTGAGCTTTTTCTTATAAACCTGCAAGAATACAATTACATAGGATGAAAATTATCTGGTGTCTGTTATGGACACTATTCATAAGGGGTGAGAGAGAGAAGGAGAGAGAGAGAGAGAGAAGGAGACAGAGAGAGAGAGAGAGACACACACAGAGAGAGACAGAATGAGAAAGTTGTAATCCAGCAGGTAGAAACAGCTGTCTGGGAATGGGTTGTAGAGAACTCTTTCTTTCCTGCTTCTTGTGCCAAGTGGTAGAACTGGGAGGGAGGCAGCTGGAGCTAGTAAAGGTGAGTGGGAGGGTGCAGGTGCTGCCCTTGTCCTCAGAACAGGTAAAAGTGACATGTTTGACCGCTGGGCTTAAAGCCATCTTCAGATGCGAGCCAGTCATGGGAATCAAGTTTGTTTTTATTTGCAGAGGTCCCGTGAAGGCCCCCTGGTGGTCATGGGCGGCTCAGCCAGAGAGTCCACTGTGCTGGCTGTGGGATCCCCATGGATCAGCGCCTGCACCAGAGCAGAGTGGGCTCTGAGTGCACCATTCTTCTCCAGCCAGAAGCAGCCCCCCTTTGCAGGTTGCCCAGGATAGCCTCTGGCAGGATAAGAGACCTGCAGCATCACATCCTCTCTCAGCTGCAGATGTGGAGCACCTGCTGTGACATCTACAAACAGTGTGACCTTGGCACAGCTATTTAACTTTGCTGATTCTCAGTTTTCTCATTTGAGTAACAATATTTGCACGACACTGTGGTTGTGGAAATTAACTGATATCAAGGCATCTAAAGCTCCTGGAACCAGAAGGGTGTTCAAAGGCTCCTTGCTGTGTTGTGTGTGTGCTCTTATTTTCCACTTGCTCAATGCCTCTGAGTCCTCAGTGACCTGTCCCATGGTGTAGCCTCTGTTTCCTGAGGCTCAGCTTGGATGCCTCCCACCTAACACCACATCACATTGCTTTCCTTCAGTTCATTTTCTCATTTGACCTCCACACTAACTCTGGGAGGTAGATGAGGAAGCAACATCCTTTCCAGTGTAGCCAGGAGCTAAGCAATTTGCCCACCATCAAACAGCAAATCACTGGCAAGAGTAGCAAGAAAATGACCCACCATTTTGGGACACTTACTAGGTGAGTAGGGCACATGCTGAGCATGGTGCATGCATTATCTCACTTTATCCTCACAAACAACATGGTGAGGCAGGTATTTTTATCTCCATTTTATAGGTACGGAAGCGGAGGTTTAGATGGCTGACTTTTCAAAGTTGTAAGGAGAGTAGCAGGCATAGCCAGAACTTGAACCCATTTCTCATCAGCTGTAGAGGCCTCTCTGCCTCTCTGGCGGTAACTTGAACCTAGTTCTCTTGATTCCTGGAAAACTGCTTCTTTTGCAACGTGATGCTGCTCTAGGAACAACTTAGCAAATCCACAGCTACCAAAAGCACAGTGCTTGATTTCTCTTCTCTTTTCCTGGAGACGTTTTTACTTAGGATAACTTACTGTCTAATGCTGAATAGCCAAAAATGTGTGCCTCTCATGACTCAGAATTTTGATGGCCACAATCAGTTGGTCCCCAGAAAAATATCAAATCCCCGCTTTGTTCTCACAGGAGAGCTCCAAAAGAGAAGTATAATTCATTTTTTCTTCCTCTTTTCTATTTTCTTAGGTGTCATTCTCTGTTATTCTGTTGGCTGTCATTTTTGTTTTTTATGGACCAGTTGATATAGACAAACCACCACTAACAACCCAGACAGGCTGAGAACGGATAATACATGTGGCTTGACTGCCTCCTGAGATATTTCAGGTCCATTTACCCTGAATGGCTAACACGTCTAAGAAAGAACACACACTTCTTTAGCTGAAGATGCTACCCTAACTTGACCCACATCGGAAGCAGATGTTTCCTCCTGGCCATTTGCCTTGGGCTTTTCCATGTGACTTGGGCTTTTCACACATGGTGGCTGGGTTCTGAAGGACAGAGAGTGTTCCAAGAGCAAACAGTCCAGGCAGAAACTACAGGCTTGTTAAAAGTTGGCTATGGACATTTTAAGATATCATTTTTGCTTTGTCCTATTGATCAAGCAAGTCACTATAGTCAGCCTACTTTTTTGGGAGGGGAATCAGACTCCAGCAGGGAATTGGGGTAGCTGAACCCTCAGCAATATTGGTTTTTTTCTCTGTTTCCTAGTTTGGTAGGATAAAAATGTTATTTTAATTACATTTATTTCATTACAAGAAAGATTGAACATGAAAAGGGACACATATTGGCAATTTGCATTATCATGTGAATTACCTAAATATTTTGGCTACCTCTTTCCCTAATTAATCTGTTAGGGTTTTGTCTTAGGACCTTTTGTGTTTCTATGTAGGAGCACCAGATGCTGGGTAATTTCTAAAGATAAAAGGTTTATTTGGCTCATGATTCTGATGACTAGAAAGTTCAACACCTGGCAGCTGCATCTATGAGGGGCTCAGGTTGTTTCTTCTCATGATGGAAGGCAAAGGGGAGCCTGTGTGTGCAGAAATCACAAGGCAAGACAGAAAGCAAGAGCAGGGAGGACAGAGGCCAGGCTCTTTTTAACAACTAGCTTTCTCAGGAACTCAAAGAGTGAGAATTGACTCACTCCCAAGGGAGGACATTAATCTATTCATGAGGGGCCACCTGCATGACCCGAACATCTCCCACCGGGCCCCGCCTTTAGCTTTAGAGATCAAATTTCAACATGAGGGTTGGAGTAAACAAACATCCAAACTATCACAGACTGCAAATATTAAAAACATTAAATTTTGGTCTATTATATATATTGCGACTTTTTTTTCCAGTTTCAATTTACCTTTTAATTTTTAAAGTTTTTTTCTTTCTTAATCAAGATAGGATCTTGCTCTGTTATGCAGGCTGGAGAACAGTGGTGTGATCCTACCTCACTGCAGCCTCAAACTCCTGGGTTCAAGTGACCATGCTGCCTCAGCCTCCTAAGTAGCTGGGACTACAGGCATGCACCACCACACCCAGTTAATTTTTTTTAAATTTTCAACTTTTGGTAGAGACAGAGTCTTGCTATGTTGTCCTGCCTTGGCCTCCCAAAGCACTGGGTCCTTTTAATATTTTACAGTGCTTTTTAAAAATTATCAATTATAAGCTGAGTGCGGTGGGTCACACCTGTAATCCCAGAACTTTGGGAGGCTGAGGCAGGCGGGTCACTTGAGGTCAGGAGTTTGAGACCAGCCTGGCCAACATGGTGAAACCCCATTTCTACTAAAAAAAAAAAAAATTAAAAAGTTAGCCAGGCGTGGTGGCGGACGCCTGTAATCCTAGCTACTTGGGAGGCTGAGGCAGGAGAATCACTCGAACCCCAGAGTCAGAGGTTGCAGTGAGCCAAGATTGGGCCACTGAACTCCAACCTGGGTGACAGAAGGAGACTCTGTCTCAAAAAAAAAAAAAATTCAATTATTCCATTAGATTCCAGTTTCAATTTTTTTTTTCAGCTTCAATAACGTGTAGTTAACAAAAATTGTATATATTTATAGTACATGATGCAGTTTTAATATATGTTTAATTGTGAAATGATTAAATTAAGCCAATTAACATATTCATCACCTGACATACTTACTTTTTGTGTGTAGTGAGAACATTTAAGATCTACTCTCTTAGCAGTTTTCAAGTATACCATGCATTATTAATTACAGTCACTATGCTGTACAGTAGATCTCCAGAACTTATTCATTCAGTCCAACTGAAACTTTATATCCTATTAGTCTGTTTTCATGGTGCTGATAAAGACATACCTGAGACTGGGAATAAAAAGAGGTTTAATTGGACTTACAGTTCCACATGGCTGGGGAGGCCTCAGAATCATGGCAGGAGTTGAAAGGCACTTCTTACATGGCAGCAGCAAGAGAAAATGAGGAAGAAGCAAAAGCGGAAACCCCTGATAAAACCATCAGATCTTGTGAGACTTATTTACTATCATAAAAATAGCATGGGAAAGACCGGCCCCCATGATTCAATTACCTCCCCTTGGGTCCCTCCCACAACACATGGGAATTCTGGAAGGTACAATTCAAGTTGAGATTTGGGTGGGGACACAGCCAAACCATATCACCCTCTGATCAACATTTCCCCATCTCCTCCTCCCCTCCCTTCCAATCCCTGGCAACCATTCTCTCCCTCTCTCTCTCAGTTCTTTTTAAGATTCTGTATATAAGTGAGATCATGCAGAATTTGTTTTTTTGGGCCTGGTCTATTTCATTTGGTATAATGTCCTCCAGGTTCTGGTTTATCCATGTCCAAATTTATCCAAATGACAGGATTTCCTTCTTTATAAGGCTGAATAGTATTCCATTGTATACGTATGTATGTGTGTGTCTGTATAATGTGATATGTATTTTTTTCTTTATTCATTCATCTGTTGGTGGACACTTAGGTTGATTTTACATCTTGGCTGATGCAATGAACATGGTAGTACAAACATACTGATTTCATTTTTTTAAAGATGTATATCCAGAAGTGGGATTGCTGGATCACATGGTAGTTCTATTTTAAATTTTTTGAGGAACCTTCCGACTGTTTGCCATAATGGCTGTACCAATTTATATTCCCACCAAGAGTGTACGTAGGTTCTCCTTTCTTCACATTCTTACCAAAACTTGTTATCTTTGATCTTTTTTATAGTAGTCATTCTAACAGGTGTTAGGTGATGTCTCAGTGTGGTTTTAATTTGCATTCGCCTGATGATTAAAGATACTGAGCATTTTTTCATATCTCTGTTGGCCATTTTCATCTATCTGTTGGCCATATCGCTTGGTATGCCTTCTTTTGAGAAGTGTCTATTCAGGTCTTTGGTACATTTTTTATTTTTAATTTTTTTGAGACAGGATCTCACTCTGTTGCCCAGGCTGGAGTGCAGTGGCACGATCATGGCTCACTGCAGCCTTGACCTCCTGGGCTCAAATGATCCTTCCACCTCAGCCTCCCAAGTAGCTGAAACTAGAGGCGTATGCCACCACACTCAGCTAATTTTTCTTTCCATTTGTTAATTGGGTTGTTTTCTTTCTACTAAGTTGAGTTCCTTATATATTTTGGATATTAACCAATTATTGGATGTATCGTTTGCAAATATTGAGGTCTTTAATCTATTTTTAGTTTATTTTTGTATATGCTATGAGATAAGGGCCTAATTTCATTCTTCTGCATGTGGACATCCAGTGTTCCCATCATTTATTGAAGAAATTATTCTTTCTCCATTGTGTATCCTTGGCACCTTTGTCAAATATCAACTGACCAGAAATGCATGGATTTATGTGTTTAAGTAGACTTCCCATCCTGTACTCAGATACATATTATCTTTATTCCCAACTTATCTATGGTTTAATTTTTAGTAATTAAATCAATAATCATTTAGACTTATTTTGATATATACTGGAAGGTAATACAATTTTTCCCAATGTTTACCCAATTGTCCTCACACTATTTATTTAATAATCTATGCTTTCCCTATTGATTTAAAATGCAATCTTCATCTTCTACTAAATTGTTATATATACTTGGACCTGTTTGGAGATTTTGAAGCAAAGGGAAGAGAGATCTATGCTTTAGAAAAACGACCAATTTACAGGAGGTAGAAGCAGAGTATTTGCTGCTAGTACCGTGTTAGATGTTAATCTGAGGAACACAATACGTTGGTTGGTTTGGAAAGTTTTTTAGGGACGTAGGCAGTAGTTCTGGGGTAGAGGAGCAATGGAGGTTCATGTAGAGCAGCCATGTTCAAAAGTGTGGCCTGTGGACTTCTAGGGTCCTAAAACCCTTTCAAGGGGTCTGAGAGAGAAAAACTATTTTCATAGTAATATGTCATTTTGCTTTCTCATTGTATTGACAATGGCACTGATAATGCACGAGCAATGTCGTTTTTACTGACCAGCAATTTTCTGCTGACACCTTAGCATGAATCAAGGCAGTGATGCCAAACTGTACTAATAGTCATTGTGCTCTTCAGTGCCAAACACTTGCAGCAAAAACAACAACAAGCAAAAAAAGAAAAGCAGTTTCAAGAAAATACTCTTTTTAAAAAAATTATTTTTAATTTTTGTGGGTACGTAATAGGTATATATATTTATGGGGTACATGATATGTTTTGATACAAGCATGTAATGTGAAATAAGCATATCACGGAGAATAGGGTGTTTATCCCCTCAAGCATTTATCCTCTGAGTTACAAATAATCCTCCAATTACACCCTTTAAATTATTTTCAAATGTACAATTAAGTTATTATTGACTATAGTCACCCTGTTGTGCTATCAAACAGTAGGTCTTATTCATTCTATGTTTTTGTACCCGTTAACCATCCCCACTTCCCCCCACCACTACCCTTCCCAGCCTCTTGTAACCATCCTTTTACTCTATGTCCATGAGTTCAATTGTTTTTATTTTTAGATACCACAAATCAGTGAGAACATGCAATGTTGTCTTCCTGTGCCTGGCTTATTTTGCTTAGCATAATGATTTCCAGTTCCATCAATATGGTTGCAAATGACTGCATCTCATTCTTTTTTATAGCTGAATAGTACTCCATTGGGAATATGTACCACATTTTTTTTTTATCCAGTCATCTGCTGATGTACATTTAGGTTGCTTCCAAATCTTAGGTATTGTAAACAGTGCTGCAACAAACATAGGAGTGCAGATATCTCTTCTATATACTGATTTCCTTTCTTTTGGATATATACCTAGCATTAAGATTGCTGAGATCATATGGTAGTTCAATTTTTAGCTTTTTGAGGAATCTTCAAACTATTCCCCATAGTGGTTATACTAATTTACATTCCCACCAACAGTGTACAAGTGTTCCCTTTTCTCCACATCCTCACTAGCATTTGTTAATCCCTGTCTTTTGGATATAAGCCATTTTAACTGAGATGAGATAACATCTCATTGTAGTTATTTTTTTCTTTTCTTTTTTTTTTTTTTTGAAAAAGGGTCTGGTTCTGTCGCCCAGGCAGGAGTGCAGTGGCATGATCATGGCTCATTGTAGCCTCTGCCTCCTGGGCTCAAGTCATCCTTCCACCAAGTAACTGAGATTACAGGTGCATGCCACCACACCCAGCTGATTTTTGTATTTTTAGTAGAGATGGGAAGATGGTGGGGTTCGCATTGTTGCCCAGACTGCTCTCAAACTCCTGAGCTCAAGCGAGCTGCCTGTCTTGGCCTCCCAAAGTTCTGGGATTATAGGCATGAGCCACCATGCCCCGCCTCATTGTAGTTTGATTTGCATTTCTCTGATAATCAATGATGTTGAGCACACTTTCAAATGCCTCTTTGCCATTTGTATGTACTTTTTTTTTGACAGTCAATCTGTCACCCAGGATGGAGTGCAGTGGCATGTTCTTGGCTCGTTGCAACTTCCGCCTCCCAGGTTCAAGTGATTCTCCTGCTTCAGCTTCCCGAGTAGCTGGGACTAGAGGCATGCGCCACCACAGCCGGCTAATTTTTATATTTTTAGTAGAGATGGGGTTTCGCCATGTTGGCCAGGCTAGTCTTGAACTCCTGGCCTCAAATGATCTGCCTGCCTTGGCCTTCCTAAGTGCTGGGATTGCAGGCATGAGCCACCACGCTTGGCCTGTATGTCTTCTTTTGAGAAACGTCTATTCAGACCTTTCAGACCTTTTGTCCATTTTTTGGTTGGGTTGTTATGATTTTTTCCTATATAGTTGTTGAGCTCCTTATATATATCCCTTGTCAGATGGATAGTTTGCAAATATTTTCTCCCATGCTGTGAGTTTTCACTTTGTTGATTGTATCCTTTGCTGTGCAGAAGCTTTTTAACTTGATGTGATCCCATTTATTCATTTTTGCTTTTGTTGACTATGCTTATGGAGTATTGCTCAAGAAAATTTTGCCCAGACCAATGTCCTAGAGATTTTCCCCAATGTTGTCTTGTAGTAGTTTCATAGTTTGAGGTCTTAAATTTAAGTGTTTAATCCATTTTGATTAGATATTTATATATGGTGAGAGATAGGGGTCTAGTTTCATTCTTCTGCATATGGATATCCAATTTTCTCAGCACCATTTATTGAAAAGATTGTCTTTTCCCCAGTGTATGTTCCTGATACCTTTGTCAAAAATGAGTAGGTGTGTACATTTGTTTCTGGGTTCTCTATTCTGTTCCATTGGTCTAGGTGTCTCTTTTTATGCCGGCACCATGCTGTTTTGTTTTCTATAGCTCTGTAGTATAATTTGAAGTCAGGTAATATGATTCCTCTAGTTTTGTTCTTTTTGCTCAGGATACTTTTGGCTATTCTGGGTCTTTCGTGGTTCCATATGAATTTTAGGATTTTTGTTTTCTATTTCTGTGAAGAATGTCATTGGTATTTTAATAGGGATTGCATTGCATCTGTAGATTGCTTTGGGTAGTATAAACATTTTAACAATATTGATTCTTCCAATCTATGAACACGGAATATTTTTCCAATTTTTTGGTGTTCTCTTCAATTTCTTTCATCAGTGTTTTATAGTTTTAATTACAGGGATCTTTCAGTTCTTCGGGTAAGTTAATTGCTAGGTATTTAATTTTATGTGTGGCTATTGTAAATGGGATTACTTTTTAATTTCTTTTTCACATTGTTCACTGTTGGCATATAGAAATGCTACTGATTTTTGTATGTTGATTTTGTATCCTGCAGCTTTATTGAATTTATTTAACAGTTCCAATAGTTTATTGGTGGAATCTAGGTTTTTCCACATGTAAGAGATACCATCTGCAAACAAAGATAATTTGACTTCTTTTTTTCCAATTTGTATGCCCTTTATTTTTTTTCTCTTGTCTGATTGCTCCAGCTAGGACTTCCAGTACAATGTTGAATAACAGTGGTGACAGTGAACATCCTTGTCATGTTCTAGGTCTTACAGGAAAGGCTTTCAGTGTTTCCCTGTTCAGTATGATACTAGCTGTGAGTCTGTAGTATATGGCTTTTGTTGTGTTATGTTCCTTGTATCCCCAGTTTTTTGAGGGTTTTTATCATTAAGGATGTTAAATTTTATCAAAAGCTTTTTCAGCATCAATTGAAATGATCATATGGTTTGCATCCTTCATTCTGCTGATATGATGTATCACACTGACTGATTTGCATATGTTGAACCATCCTTGCATCCCTGGGATAAATCCCACTTGGTCATGATGAATGATCTTTCTAATGTATTGTTGAATTCAGTCTGCTATTATTTTGTTGAGGAATTTTGCATCAATATTCTTCAGAGATATTGATCTGCAGTTTTCTTTTTCTGATGTGTCTTTATCTGGTGTTGGTATCAGGGTAATAGTGGCCTTATAGAATATGTTGAGAAGTATTACTTCATCCTCTATTTTTCAGAATAGTTTGAGTAGGATTAGTATTAGTTCTTTAAATGTTTGGTAAAATTCAGCAGTGAACCATCAAGTCCTGGGCATTTCTTTATTGAGATACTTTTAATTACAGCTTTGATCTTCTTTTTTTTATTATTATTATACTTTAAGTTCTAGGGTACATGTGCACAACGTGCAAGTTTGTTACATATGTATACATGTGCCATGTTGGTGTGCTGCACCCATTAACTCATCATTTATATTAGGTATATCTCCTAATGCTATCCCTCCCCACTCCCCCAACCCCATGACAGGCCCTGGTGTGTGATGTTCCCCTTCCTGTGTCCAAGTGTTCTCATTGTTCAATTCCCACTTATGAGTGAGAACATGCAGTGTTTGGTTTTTTGTCCTTGCGATAATTTGCTGAGAATGATGGTTTCCAGATTCATCCATGTCCCTACAAAGGACATGAACTCATCCTTTTTTATGGCTGCATAGTATTCCATGGTGTATATGTGCCACATTTTCTTAATCCAGTCTATCATTGTTGGACATTTGAGTTGGTTCCAAGTCTTTGCTATTGTGAATAGTGCTGCAATAAACATACATGTGCATGTGTCTTTATAGCAGCGTGATTTATAATCCTTTGGGTATATACCCAGTAATGGGATGGCTGGGTCAAATGGTACTTCTAGGTCTAGATCCTTAAGGAATTGCCACACTATCTTCCACAATGGTCGAACTAGTTTACAGTCCCACCAACAGTGTGAAGGTGTTCCTATTTCTCCACATCCTCTCTAGCACTTGTTGTTTCCTGACTTTTTAATGATGGCCATTCTAACTGGTGTGAGATGGTATCTCACTGTGGTTTTGATTTGCATTTCTCTGATGGCCAGTGATGATGAGCATTTTTTCATGTGTTTTTTGGCTGCATAAATGTCTTCTTTTGAGAAGTGTCTGTTCATGTCCTTTGCCCACTTTTTGATGGGATTGTCTGTTTTTTTCTCGTAAATTTGTTTGAGTTCTTTGTAGATTCTGGATATTAGCCCTTTGTCAGATGAGTAGATTGCAAAAATTTTCTCCCATTTTGTAGGCTGCCTCTTCACTCTGATGGTAGTTTCTTTTGCTGTGCAGAAGCTCTTTAGTTTAATTAGATCCCATTTGTCAATTTTGGCTTTTGTTGCTATTGCTTTTGGTGTTTTAGTCATGAAGTCCTTGCCCATGCCTATGTCCTGAATGGTATTGCCTAGGTTTTCTTCTAGGGTTTTTGTGGTTTTAGGTCTAACGTTTAAGTCTTTAATCCATCTTGAATTAATGTTTGTATAAGGTGTAAGGAAGGGATCCAGTTTCAGCTTTCTACGTATGGCTAGCCAGTTTTCCCAGCACCATTTATTAAATAGGGAATCCTTTCCCCATTTCTTGTTTTTGTCAGGTTTGTCAAAGATCAGATAGTTGTAGATGTGTAGTATTATTTCTGAGGGCTCTGTTCTGTTCCATTGGTCTATATCTCTGTTTTGGTACCAGTACCATGCTGTTTTGGTTACTATACCTTGTAGTATAGTGTGAAGTCAGGTAGTGTGGTGCCTCCAGCTTTGTTCTTTTGGCTTAGGATTGTCTTGGCAATGCGGGCCCTTTTTTGGTTCCATATGAACTTTAAAGTAGTTTTTTCCAATTCTGTGAAGAAAGTCATTGGTAGCTTGATAGGGATGGCATTGAATCTATAAATTACCTTGGGCAGTATGGCCATTTTCATGATATTGATTCTTCCTATCCATGAGCACGGAATATTCTTCCATTTGTTTGTGTCCTGTTTTATTTCGTTGAGCAGTGGTTTGTAGTTCTCCTTGAAGAGGTCCTTCATATCCCTTGTAAGTTGGATTCCTAGGTATTTTATTCTCTTTGAAGCAATTGTGAATGGGAGTTCATGCATGATTTTGTTCTCTGTTTGTCTACTATTGGTGTATAAGAATACTTGTGATTTTTGCACATTGATTTTGTATCCTGAGACTTTGCTAAAGTTGCTTATCAGCTTAAAGAGATTTGGGGCTGAGACATTGGGGTTTTCTAAATATACAATCATGTCATCTGCAAACAGGGACAATTTGACTTCCTCTTTTCCTAATTGAATACCCTTTATTTCTTTGTCCTGGCTGATTGCCCTGGCCAGAACTTCCAACACTATGTTGAATAGGAGTGGTGAGAGAGGGCACCCCTGTCTTGTGCCAGTTTTCAAAGGGAATGCTTCCAGTTTTTGCCCATTCAGTATGATATTGGCTGTGGGTTTGTCATAAATAGCTCTTATTATTTTGAGGTACGTCCCATCAATACCTAATTTATTGAGAGTTTTTAGCATGAAGCATTGTTGAATTTTGTCAAAGGCCTTTCCTGCATCTATTGAGATAATCATGTGGTTTTTGTCTTTGGTTCTGTTTATATGCTGGATTACGTTTATTGATCTGTGTATGTTGAACCAGCCTTGCATCCCGTGGATGAAGCCCACTTGATCATGGTGAATAAGCTTTTTGATGTGCTGCTGGATTCGGTTTGCCAGTATTTTATTGAGGATTTTTGCATCAATGTTCATCAGGGATGTTGGTCCAAAATTCTCTTTTTTTGTTGTGTCTCTGTCAGGCTTTAGTATCAGGATGATGCTGGCCTCATAAAATGAGTTTGGGAGGATTCCCTCTTTTTCTATTGATTGGAAAAGTTTCAGAAGGAATGGTACCAGCTCCTCCTTGTACCTCTGGTAGAATTCAGCTGTGAATCCATCTTGATTGGTAGGCTATTAATTATTGCCTCAATTTCAGAGCCTGTTATTGGTGTATTCAGGGATTCAACTTCTTCCTGGTTTAGTCTTGGGAGGGTGTATGTGTCCAGGAATTTATCCATTTCTTCTAGATTTTCTAGTTTATTTGCATAGAGGTCTTTATAGTATTCTCTGATGGTAATTTGTATTTCTGTGGGATCGGTGGTGATATCCCCTTTGTCATTTTTTATTGCATCTATTTGATTCTTTTCTCTTTTCTTCTTTATTAGTCTTGCTAGCAGTCTATCAATTTTGTGGATCTTTTAAAAAAAACCAGCTCCTGGATTCATTGATTTTTTGAAGGGTTCTTTGTGTCTCTATCTCCTTCTGCTCTGATCTTAGTTATTTCTTGCCTTCTGCTAGCTTTTGAACGTGTTCGCTCTTGCTTCTCTAGTTCTTTTAATTGTAATGTTAGGGTGTCAATTTTAGATCTTTCCTGCTTTCTCTTGTGGGCATTTAGTGCTATAAATTTCCCTCTACACACTGCTATAAATGTGTCCCAGAGATTCTGGTACGTTGTGTCTTTGTTCTCATTGGTTTTAAAGAACACCTTTATTTCTGCCTTCATTTCGTTATGTACCCAGTAGTCATTCAGGAGCAGGTTGTTCAGCTTCCATGTAGTTGAGTGGTTTGGAGTGAGTTTCTTAATCCTGAGTTCTAATTTGATTGGACTGTGGTCTGAGAGACAGTTTGTTATAATTTCTGTTCTTTTACATTTGGTGAGGAGTGCTTTACTTCCAACTATGTGGTCAGTTTTGGAATAAGTGTGATGTGGTGCTGAGAAGAATGTATATTCTGTTGATTTGGGGTGGAGAGTTCTGTAGATGTCTATTAGGTCCACTTGGTGGAGAGCTGAGTTCAATTCCTGGATATCCTTGTTAACTTTCTGTCTTGTTGATCTGTCTAATGTTGACAGTGGGGTGTTAAAGTCTCCCACTATTATTGTGTTGGAGTCTAAGTCTCTTTGTAGGTCTCTAAGGACTTGCTTTATGAATCTGGGTGCTCCTGTATTAGGTGCATATATATTTAGGATAGTTAGCTCTTCCTGTTGAATTGATCCCTTTAACATTATGTAATGGCCTTGTCTCTTTTCATCTTTGTTGGTTTAAAGTCTGTTTTATCAGAGACTAGGATTGCAACCCCTGCCTTTTTTTGTTTTCCATTTGCTTGGTAGATCTTCCTCCATCCCTTTATTTTGAGCCTATGTGTGTCTCTGCACATGAGATGGGTCTCCTGAATACAGCACACTGATGGGTCTTGACTCTATCCAATTTGCCAGTCTGTGTCTTTTAATTGGAGCATTTAGCCCATTTACATTTAAGGTTAATATTATTATGTGTGGATTTGATCCTATGATTATGATGTTAGCTGGTTATTTTGCTCGTTAGTTGATGCAGTTTCTTCCTAGCATCAATGGTCTTTACAATTTGGCATGTTTTTGCAGTGGCTGGTACTGGTTGTTCCTTTCCATGTTTAGTGCTTCCTTCAGGAGCTCTTGTAGGGCAGGCCTGGTGGTAACAAAATCTCTCAGCATTTGTTTGTCTGTAAAGGATTTTATTTCTCCTTCACTTATGAAGCTTAGTTTGGCTGGATATGAAATTCTGGGTTGAAAATTCTTTCCTTTAAGAATGTTGAATATTGGCCCCCACTCTCTTCTGGCTTGTAGAGTTTTTGCCGAGAGATCCGCTATTAGTCTGATGGGCTTCCCTTTGTGGGTAACCCAACCTTTCTCTCTGGCTGCCCTTAACATTTTTTCCTTCATTTCAACGTTGGTGAATCAGACAATTATGTGTCTTTGAGTTGTCTTCTCAAGGAGTATCTTTGTGGTGTTCTCTGTATTTCCTGAATTTGAATGTTGGCCTGCTTTGCTAGGTTGGGGAAGTTCTCCTGGATAATATCCTGCACAGTGTTTTCCAACTTGGTTCCATACTCCCCGTCACTTTCAGGTACACCAATCAGATGTAGGTTTGGTCTTTTCACATAGTCCCAAATTTCTTGGAGGCTTTGTTCGTTTCTTTCTATTCTTTTTTCTCTAAACTTCCCTTCTCGCTTCATTTCATTCATTTCATCTTCTATCACTGATACCCTTTCTTCCAGTTGATTGCATCGGCTACTGAGGCTTCTGTATTCTTCACGTAGTTCTCGAAACTTGGCTTTCAGCTCAATCATCTCCTTTAAGCACTTCTCTGCATTGGTCATTTTAGTTATACATCCGTCTAATTTTTTTTCAAAGTTTTTAACTTCTTTGCCATTGGTTTGAATTTCCTCCTGTAGCTCAGAGTAGTTTGATCATCTGAAGCCTTCTCTCAACTCGTCAAAGTCATTCTCTGTCCAGCTTCGTTCTGTTGCTGGTGAGGAACTGCGTTCCTTTGGAGGAGGAGAGGCGCTCTGCTTTTTAGAGTTTCCAGTTTTTCTGCTCTGTTTTCTCCCTTTCTTTGTAGTTTTTTCTACTTTTGGTCTTTGATGATGGTGATGTACAGATGGGGTTTTTGTGTGGGTGTCCTTTCTGTTTGTTAGTTTTCCTTCTAACAGTCAGGACCCTCAGCTGCAGGTCTGTTGGAGTTTGCTAGAGGTCCACTCCAGACCCTGTTTGCCTGGGTGTCAAGCAGCGGTGGCTGCAGAACAGCGGATTTTCGTGAACCACAAATTCAGCCATCTGATCATTCCTCTGGAAGTTTTGTCTCAGAGGAGTACCCGGCCGAGTGAGGTGTCAGCCTGTCCCTACTGGGGGTGCCTCCCAGTTAGGCTGCTCGGGGGTCAGAGACCCACTTTAGGAGGCAGTCTGCCTGTTCTCAGATCTCCAGCTGTGTGCTGGGAGAACCACTACTCTCTTCAGAGCTGTGAGACAGGGACGGACATTTAAGTCTGCAGAGGTTACTGCTGACTTTTTGTTTGTCTGTGCCCTGCCCCCAGAGGTGGAGCCTACAGAGGCAGGCAGGCCTCCTTGAGCTGTGGTGGGCTCCACCCAGTTCGAGCTTCCTGGCTGCTTTGTTTACCTAAGCAAGCCTGGGCAATGGCAGGCGCCCCTCCCCCAGCCTCGCTGCCACCTTGCAGTTTGATCTCAGACTGCTGTGCTAGCAATCAGCGAGACTCCGTGGGCATAGGACCCTCCGAGCCAGGTGTGGGACACAATCTCCTGGTGTGCCGTTTCCCAAGCCCGTTGGAAAAGCGCAGTATTAGGGTGGGAGTGACCCGATTTTCCAGGTGCTGTCACCCCTTTCTTTGACTAGGAAAGGGAACTCCCTGACCCCTTGCACTTCCCGAGTGAGACAGTGCCTCGCCCTGCTTCGACTGGGCTCGCGCAGGGAGTGCTGTGCTAAACCGACTGTCCTGCACCCACTGTTTAGCACTCCCTAGTGAGATGAATCCGGTACCTCAGATGGAAATGCAGAAATCACTCGTCTTCTGCGTCACTGACACTGGGAGCTGTAGACAGGAGCTGCTCCTATTCGGCTATGTTGGCTCCACCCCAGTATTAAGAGTTTTAACACATGCATAGATACTTGTAACCACCATTAACAGGATACAGAACAATTCCAATATCCAAAGAATTTCCTCATGCTACTCCCTGGTAGTCAAACCCTCTCCCCACCTTTAACCCTGGGCAATCACTCATCTATCTGTTCACTGTCCGCTTAGTCTTACCTTTTACAGAATGTCATATAAATGAAATCATAAGTATTTAACCATTTGATATTGATTTCCTTCGCTTAATATAACATACCTGAGATTCATCGAAGCTACTGCATATATCAATGTTTGTTCCTGTATACTCAGTCCCATTCCACTGTGAAGATGTACCACACTCTGTTTATCCACATTCACTCACTTAGGGACATTTAGTTCATGTGGTTCTTCTTGTTTAGTCTGCTAATATGGTAGATTACACTGATTAATTTTCCAATGTCGAACCAACCTTTTAGGTCATTTTGGGCAATTATAAATAATGCTGCTATAAACATTCATTTACAGATTTTTGTGTTAACGTAAATTTTTATTTCCCTAGGATAAACACACAAAAGTGGAATGGCAGGGTTACATAGTAAGTGTATGCTTAACTTCCTAAGAAACTGCACAACTGTTCACCAAAGTGGCTGTAGTAATGTATGAATGTTCTAGTTGCTCCACATCCTTGTCAGGACTTGGTATTATTTTTAAATTCTATCCATTCTGATAACTGTTTAATATTACCTCCTGGTTTTAATTTGCATTTCCCTAATGATTAATGATGTTGAACGTATTTTCATGTGCTTATTTGCTAGCTGTATATCATCTTTGGCGAAGTGTCCAACTTTTTGCCTATTTTTTAAATTGGGTTATTTGGGTTCTTGTTAGGTTTTGCAAATTCTTTATATATTCTGGATATAAAAGCCTTTGGTCAAGTATGTGATTTGCAAATATTTTCTCCTAACATGGTTTGTCTTTCATTCTCTTTACAGTACCCTTTATATAGCAAAAATTTTTTTGATGAAATTCAACTGATCTTTTCCTTTATAGATAGTGCTTTTGTTGTTACCTAATAATTCTTTGCTTAACCCAGTGTCACAAACATTTTCTCCTATGTTTTCCTAAAGAATTTTAGGTTTCAGGCTGTGCGCTGTGGCTCACGCCTGTAATCCCAGCACTTTGGGAGGCCGAGGCGGGCGGATCACGAAGTCAGGAGATGGAGACCATCCTGGCTAACACGGTGAAACTCTGTCTCTACTAAAAATACAAAAAATTAGCCAGGCGTGGTGGCAGGTGCCTGTAGTCCCAGCTACTGAGGAGGCTGAGGCAGGGGAATGGCGTGAACCCGGAAGGCGGAGCTTGCAGTCAGCCAAGATCCCACCACTGCACTCCAGCCTGGGGGACAGAGCGAGACTTCATCTCAAAAAAAAAAAAAAAAAAAAAAAAGAACTTTAGGTTTCAAAATCAGATCATGTGAATCCTTCAGCTCTGCTCTTCATTCTAAAAACTCTTTTGCTAATTTAGTTCCTTTACCTTTCCTTATCAACTTTATAATCAAGTAATCTATGCCCACAAAAATCTTGCTTGGACTTTGACTGTAATCAAATTCATGGATCTATTTAGGGAGAACCGACATTTTAACTATACTGAATTTTCCAATCCATGAACACTATGGGTCTTCTTTCATCAGCCTTTTGTAGTTTTTAGCACACAAATCCCACATATACTTTTGTTAGATTTATACCAGAGTATTTCATTTGTGAGGGAGGAGAGTGGGTCAGTTTCCAAATCCCACACATACTTTGTTAGATTTCTACCTAAGTATTTCATTTGTGAGGGAGGAGAGTGGGTCAGTTTCCAACGGTTCATTGTTAGTGTAGAAATAGGATTATGTATGTTAAGCTTGTATCCTGCAACCTGCTAAATTTACTTGTTAGCTCTAACAGCTTTTTAAATAGACTTCTTGAGATTTACTATATAATTGTCATCTGCAAATATAATTTTATTTCTTCTTTTCCAATCAGAATGCTTTTTCTCCCATTTTCTTGACTCACTATAATTGCTAGGATTTCCAGTAAAATATTAAATAGTAGTGGAAGAGACATCCTTGCCTAGTTCCCAATCTTGGACGGTAGAGAGCATTCAGTCTTTCACCATTAAGTATAACAATAGCTATGGGTTTTGTCAATGCCTTTTCTTAGGTTCTCTTCTATTACTTGTTTGCTGAGTTTTAAGAAACATGAATGAATGCTGAATCTTCTTAAGTGTTTTTCTGCATCTATTAATAGGATCATGTAGTTTTTCTTATTTAGTCTGTTAATATGGAGGATTATATGATGTTCAAATATTGAATTCCTGGGATGAGACTTGGTCACAACATATTATTTTTCTAATACACTGCTGAATTCAGTTTGCTATTATTTTTTGAGGAAGTTGTATCTTTGTTCATGAGGGATTTTAACTTTTAGATTTGTTTTTTGTATTGTCTTTATCTGGTTTTGGTATCCAGAAAATGCTGCCTTCATAAAATGAGTTAAGTGTTTCTTCCTTTTCTACGATCCAAAGAGCTTGTAAGAGAACTGGTATTTTTTCGTCCTTGAGTGTTTGGTGAAATTATCTGGGCCTGGAGCTTTCTTTTTTTTTTTTTTTAAGTTATTATTCTTTTTTTCTTTTTTTTCTTCCTGGCAAGAAGACTCTTGCCAGGGTTTGTTTTTTGTTGTTGTTTTGTTTGTTTGTTTGTCTCACAAATTCTATTTCTTTAATAGTTATAGGATTATTTCATTTACCTATTTTGTCCTGGGTGAGTTTTGGTAATTTTGATAGTGGCCCATTTCTCTCACATTATCAAATTCATAAGTACAGAGGTGTTTGTTTATTGCCTCATCCTTTTTAATGTCTGTTGGGTTGGCAGTGCTCTTAGAGCACGTATGTTTTTTGTTTCTTTTTTAAATTTGTGCTTAAATTTTTATTTGCTGATCTTCTCTGTATCATTCCAATTTCAGTATATGTGCTACCGAAGCAAGCACTAGCACAGATGTTATAGGAATGACTTCAATAAAATACTGAAGACAAGGTAGACCTGCAGCATAACTGATCCTCAAACCTTGTTGTCACTGATTTCTTCTTTCAATTTCGTATCCAGTCAGATATTTGATTTGTCCTTGTCAATATTTCTTCTGATTTCTCTTCATTCCCAATACTGCTTGGCACGGTCTCCTACCTAAATGATTCCCCTGCCACTTAACTAGTCTCATTGCTTTTTCCCACTGTCATGCATTTTTCATACTGCTACCAGATTTATCTTTTTAGACCTCAAATGGTTCAACACTGCCCACAAGATAAAGGCCTTCCACATCTGGCTTAGTTCTGGTATTTTGAATAATACTTTTTCCCTAAATCAAGGGTTTTTAACATTTAAATTTGAGAAGGAAGAGTCAACGAATCTCCTAAAATTAAGATAAAATGTTGTATGGATGTGAATTTTATTTCTAGAGCAAGATCTACAGCTTTTTAAAAAAAATTTATTTTTAGGCTGAGTCTCATGGCTCATATCTGTAATCCCAGCACTTAGGAAGGCTGGGGCGGGTTGATTGCTTAGACCAGGAGTTTGAGACCACCCAGGCCAACATAGCAAAACCTATCTCTACTAAAGATACAAAAATTAGTCGGGTGTGATGGTGCGCATCTATAGTCCCAGCTACTCGGGAGGCTGAAGCATGAGAATCACTTGAACCCAGGAGGCGGATGTTGCAGTGAGCCAAGACTGCAACAGCCTGGGTGACAAAGCAAGACTGTCTCAGAAAAACTAATTTTTATATATTTAGAGGGTATGAGTGCAGAATTCTTAGATGTACATATTGCACAGTGGTGAAGCCTGGGCTTTTAGTGCACCCATTACCCAAATTGTGAGCATTGTTCCCAGTATGTAACTTTTCAACCCTCACCCCCCTCCCACCCTCCCACCTTTTGTAGTCTCCAGTGTCTATATGTACGTGTGCCCATTGCTTCTCAGCTCCTACTTTAAGTGTGAACATGTGATATTTGGCTTTCTGAGTTATTTCGGTTAGGATAATGGCTTCAAGTTCTATCCATGTTGCTGAAAAAACATGACTTTTTTAATGGCTAAATAGTATTCCATGGCATTACACACACACACACACACACACACACACTTTTCTTTACCCAATCCTCTGTTGATGGAGGCTCTACAGATTTTATCAGATATTCAAAATGAGAAAATTGTACTCTGAATCCTTCAACCTTGTCTCTGTATCGAGAACATACTACAGGTGGGGTGCAGTGGCTCATACCTGTAATCCCAGCACTTTGGGAAGCCAAGGTGGGAGGACTGCTTGAAGCCAGGAGTTCAAGACCCGCCTGGGCAACACAGTGAGACCCTGTCTCTACAAAAAATACAAAAATTAGCCGGGCATGGTGGTGCACACCTGTAGTCCCAGCTACCCAGGAGGCTGAGGTGGAGCCAGCAGTGAGCTCTGATCACGCCACTGCACTCCAGCCTGGGCGAGTGAGACCCTGTCTCAAAAAAAGAAAGAAAAAAAAACTAACAACAAACTACAGCCTCCACCTCCCTCAATAGTGAGTACAGAGTTATCACTTCTCTCTCTGAACTTAGATTTATATTTCAGTGACCTAGCCTAACCTTAACATTTTACAGATGAGTAAACAAATCTAGCACTTTTACCTGATTTGTCCAAAGTTGCTCTTACACAATTTGTATTCTGTGCAACTGAGATGGGATTTATCTGCTATTTTATATGGCCTTTTAAGAGGGCCTTTTCATGTTTCTCCTTCAGGTCGGAACTAAACCTCAGAGTTCTTCAAAACCCCAATTATCTTTATTGTCTTACATAAGCTAGCTGCCCAAATATTTGCTGAGAAGAGTGATAACCATTGTCATACTGAGTTAGAGGAAGGGGGCTGGTTAGTGGGTACTGGTTTAGGGGTACTTTTTTAAGGAAGCATAAGCACAATTTGGATATGCAAAATATTATTAAGTTTAGAGCTTAGATTTGGTAAAACAACACTTAAGGGTCTGTGTAAGGAGAGCTCTGAGAAAAGGGTTCTCAGACAGAACCCAAATTTCTCAAGAAGAACCCTCTAAAGAGCATTAAAGAAAAAAATTCCTCTGTAGAAGCAACTGAAAAAAAAGGAATACTCTGTATTTGGGAAAGAGAAAGGAATGAATGATAATAACGCCAGACTGAGTAACCTACACAATACATTCAAATTTCAACCCTACCACATCCAACCTATGTTGCCTCTGGCAAATTATTTAACTTTTCTGTGCCTCAATTTTCTCTTGCCTGCCTACTTAAGGACCGCGTAGGAAGATTAAATAAAATGCATGTAAAGCGCTTAGGTCAGTGCCTTACTCTCAAGGCACTCTTAAGGGTTTGAGAAGGGAGGGAGGGGCGTGAAGTGGAATGGTCCTTGGTACATTTTTGTTACGAGGCAGTAGGATTCTGAAACAGAGGGCATAGTTACAAAGAAAGAAGTGGTGGTGGGGGCATCACATTTTCCTGGTGAGTATCTGAGGGCCCATCACAACTGTAGGAAGCGGAAGGGCTAAGAAGTGTCAGGCCAAGAGCACACCCTCCAGGGTGCATCTGAGAATTCGGCGGCTGTCGAGTATTAGCGCTTAAACGCTACGAGAGCTTTCATGACAAAGGACACATCTTTTGGGGAAACTCAGAGCTTGGGAGCGGCCTCATTAGCGGGGGACTGGGCAGAGGGGGGCTACCAACAGTCCCCTCGGAGGGACCGAGGGGAGGTTGAGGAGAGTGAGGCGGGAAGAAAATGGCGGCGCGGCCTCTACCGGTTTGCCTTCACACTCTAGCCACAGCCCCGGCTGCAACGGTCACTTACTGGAAACTGCAGTGAAACAACCTACTTGGTCCGACTTGACAACCTCAACCGGACCGAAGGTGCTGAACAACCAGTGCGGCTAGCGCCGCGAAACCCAACGCCCGACCGCGTAGGGAACGTCACAGCGCGCGCACGCGCAACAGTCGACTAGAAATGTCCAGCCTACGCCACAGAGCGGGGCGGGAGCGGAAGCGACTCTTCCGGGGTCGCGGGAGCCTTAGGCAGGGGCTGCTGGCCCGGAGGGAGGGGAGGGGCGAGGGGACTCAAGCCACGGTTTTTCTGTCCGCGGCTGCACCCCTCTCGAAGCGTTTTCACGCACATGTGAGGAACCTCACACCCTGGGGCCGATTTTTTTAGTAGACTGGCGCCCAAATGGCAAAGATTTCCAGGGATTTGTTTGGGATTCCATATTTTTGTAGATTTGCCAAGATTGGATACTAGTACAATATTGAGAATTCCCATCCAGCAATGTGGCTATTTTTAAAAATTAATTCAGTTCTTCCTTTGTTTTTCAGGTAAAGCGTTGCAGTTCGCTTGGTGATGTGCGCATTTAACATTTTTTCGTAGCTTTTTTTGTTATTGTAGTTTGTTTTACTAATAGACTATTAATCCATTAGTACCCTTGTATAAGAATGGCTTTTGATTGTTGATCTGGACACTTCACTAAACCTTCGTATTCTAAAAATTTGACAGGCAGTCCTCTTTGATTTGTAGGTAAGAATTCATCTGTAAAGAACAATTTTGGCTTTTCCGAAGAATCCAATGCAACACTGAATAGTAGCCGGAGGTGCTTATTTCTTACCAGGAGTTATTTTGGATTGCGTCTTAGGTTTCATTCAAGATATCTTCTGCAGGTTTATGGTGTGTGTGTGAGTGGGTGTATAGGCAAATTATGTTCTTTTCATAGTTTACCATATCATTGTTGTTGTTTTTTTAATCAGCAAATGACTAAGTTTTACCAAGTATTTTCAGTATCAGTCTTTGAGATGATTGTATGGCCTTTTTTCCATTACTCTACAATAAAATAACTACAATAATAGATTTTCTAATGGTGAGCCAAACTTAGAATCCTGGTATGTTATTTTTTCAGTATATTGCTGGATGCAATTTGCTGTGTAGTTAATTTTGGATTTTCATGCATGCACCTAAGTTAGATTGGCTTATGGTTTTCTTTTGCTGTCCTTGTCTAGTTTTGGTATCAGGTTGTGCTAGGAGTCAGACAGATTAACTTATTTTTTTATGACCTGGAATAGACATAGCATGTGTGAATGATAACATTCCTTAGGTTTTGAAGAACTAATCTTTAAAGCCTTCTGAGTGTGGTGCCATCTTAATGGATAGTTTTGTTTTTTATATAGCTTCCATCGTTATTGATACCTAGAATTTTTTCTTTTGCTTCTTGAGAAAATTAGTTTTTTCTAGAAAAGTATTGGCCGGGCACGGTGGCTCACGCCTGTGATCCCAGCACTTTGGGAGGCCGAGGCGGGTGGATCACGAGGTCAGGAGATCGAGGCCATCCTGGCTAACACGGTGAAACCCCGTCTCAAAATACGAAAACGAAAAATTAGCCAGGCGTGGTGGCAGGCGCCTGTAGTCCCAGCTACTTAGGAGGCTGAGGCAGGAGAATGGCTTGAACCCGGGAGGCGGAGCTTGCAGTGAGCCGAGATTTCGCCACTGCACTCCAGCCTGGGGGACAGAGCGAGACTCCGTCTTAAAAAAAAAAGTATTTCAGCTACATTTTCTAACATTTAAAAAAATCTCATATTGTTCTCAATCATTCTTATATATTCTTATATATATATTCTTATATATTGTATTGGAGTCTTTTTCTTCATCATATTTATCAAACCAGCTTTTAGTTTTATAGATAAAATCTGTCTTAAAAGTAATTTCTCTTTCATTAATGTATGCCTTCATTAATTTCTTCTTATCTCTTTGGGTTTATTTTGTTCTTTTTATAGAATCTTGAAAGCTTAACTTTCCTTTAAAATGTTTATTACCAGAATGTGCAGTTACAGAAAATAATATAATGAACACTTGTATACCGACCATCTAGCTTTATCCCATTTTAACATTTTCTCTTATTTGCTTCAGATTTTAACATTCAGTTAGAGCTCCTTGTGAAACTGTCTGCAATCTCATTCTCCCTCTCTTCCTCTCTGAAATTAACTACTTCCTTGAATTTGATATCTATCATTTCCCATGAAAGCTTTTATATATGCTCCAAATACATGTAGCGATGTTAAGTAACATAAAGTACTGTTTTATGCTTTTTAAACCTAATATAAATGATACATATTGTCACTTACTTTTGCCATCTATAATTATGTATGTAAAATTTATCCAGGATGATTCCTGTAGTTCTAGTTTTAACTGCTGAATAGTATTCCATTGTATAATTGTACCACCATTTATCCATTCTCCAATTGCTAGCAATTTAATGATTCCTGATTTCTGTCATTATAACATGAGTTAGTTCTTGCACGCAGCTTCTTAGACATATGGGAAGAATTTCTTTAAGATAATGTCTAGAAATGGAATTGCAAGGTGGAAGGGTTTGCACAGTTCAACTCTGATATTGCCAAATTGTTCTCCAGTGGTTGTACCAACTTACCCTCCACCAGCAATGCAGGAGAGCTGCTGTTGCTCCATTCCATGCCAACACAGGTTATTTTTTTGCCCCAGTTTTTTTTGTTTTGTTTTGTTTTTTGTTTGTTTTGTTTCTTTTTTGTTGTTTTTTGCTGTTACCAACTGCTGACAGTAAATTTTCTTGTACATGTTTTCTGGTACACGTGTGCAAGAGTTTCTCTGACTATAAAGCTAATGCAGTTATTAGCTCTATTTTGTTTTCGGTATGTTTTTTAAAAGCATGTACATGTCCCCCTCATTTGAGATTTCTCCCTGTTAATAGTAACACTTAACTTATTCATAGATATATCTCACTCATTTTTTTCTACGTATCATGCTTCCTGTTCTCTTTACTGCCTTTGGCTTAACAGTCTCTTTTTCCAGCTTTTTTCCCGCTTTAGTGGTTTGAAAGTTATATTTCATTTTTATTCTATGAATAGTAGTTACTCTTCTAACTCATTTAAAGGTATATCTTTATATATATGTGTGTGTGTGTGTTTAGAATTCATCGGTATCCATATGAGGCAGTCTGTGTAGTGGTTAAGAGTGCAGCCTGTGAGGCCAGACTGCCTGGATTCAGATCCTGGCACTACCACTTATTAGCTGAGTAACCTAGAGCTTATTACATAAACTCTCTGTCCCTCAGTTGTTTCATCTGTAAAGTGGGGATAATACAGCATATACCTCATAGGTTGTTGTAAGATTAATATGTTAATATATGTAACATTCTTAGGACAGTGCCTAATGCTTGGATCTCTTTACCAGATTTTTCATCTATGGAATGGGCAGAAGACTTGCCTATCAGAGTTGTTATAAAAATTCAGTGCATTATTGTATTCATTCATTTTAATACATTGAGCACCTGTTATGCATTTTTGAATTAGACATGGTCGTCAGCTTCAGTGATCTCATAAAGGAACAGACATGAAATGCAATTTCAATATGATTTAACCTTAATACTCTTCCCATGTTCTCGTGTCCCCCTTCTAATCTGTGCCCCACATTAAGAGACAAAACATTAATCAGATCATGCATCCTCTGCCCATAATATGTTAACTTTCATTATACTTTACATAAACCATAAACTTCTCATCATGGCCTGAGCCCTCAGGTTCTAAACCCTGTGCCTCCCTCTCTAACCTCATCAACTGTCATTCTCCTGATTTCTACCAAACTCCCACCACACTATCCTCTTCTCAGTTCCTTCAGCCAACACTCTTCAGTGCCCTCTGCCCAGATTACTGACAGCTATTCCCACGACGGACTCATCTTTCAGATCTCAGCTTGATTAGGTCAGGCAGTTACAAGCAACGGAATCCACTCTGGTTGAGAAAGAAAAGGACTTTAAAAAAATCATGTAGCTCACAGAATCTCCAGGAGAGCCAGAGGCCAAATGTGGAAACAACGGTACCCAAACACACTAGAGGATCTAGTGAGAATCCATTGCTGCTGCCACCATTGACACCAAAACTGCAACTTCCACAAACACTGGCGGTCCCCACTGGTAGCCAGAGTTAGGCACGTTTCCTTCTTCATCTTGCTCACTTTTTTTTTTTTTTTGGAGACGGAGTCTCGCTCTGTCGCCCAGGCTGGAGTGCAGTGGCATGATCTCGGCTCACTGCAACCTCTGTCTCCCAGGTTCAAGCAATTCTCCTGCCTCAGCCTCCCGAGTAGCTGGGACTACAGGTGCCTGCCACCACGCCCGGCTAATTTTTGTATTTTTAGTAGAGATGGGGTTTCACCTGTTGGCCAGGCTGGTCTCGAACTCCTGACCTTGTGATCTGCCCTCCTCGGCCTCCCAAAGTGCTGGGATTACAGGCGCGAGCCACTGTGCCCGGCCTATCTTGCTCACTTTCAAGTTGAAATTTTGCATTGGCTATGCCTGCTTGGTGGGGCCTAGGTCACATTGCTGTGCTAGGAAGGGGGTCAAGGAGGCAAGTTTTCTCATAGTAAATTCCTCAGACTTTATAAGCGTGTTGAAAAGTGCTGGGTATTCAGAAAACATGTCATATGAACATGAGATAATGTGTTACCTCAGCATTAAGGCCTTCTCTGACAACCCCAGTACAGTTTCCCCACAGCAGCCCCATCAGTCTTTTCCTGTACTCTGTCATTTTCTTCAAGGCACTTGTCACAACCTGTATTGTTATGTACTTAATTTGTTCAAATGTCTTATAAATTCTGGGGCCATAGAGTCTATGCGTGGAGTTTCAAATAAGTATATTTCAAACAGCCAAAAATAATTTTAAAACGTATTTTAGTCTTTAGCGTGGGTCTCTTGAAAGAAAAAAGAATAAAAAAGGCTCCAAGTCACAGTTCCCAGCAGTTCCCGTAGTTTCTGTTTTTTTGTTTTGTTTTTTATTTCCATGGCTGCTTTCGCAATGTTTCCATAGTTTCAAATTCCCTCCTCTCTCTTCTTTAATTCTCCCCAATCCTTATGTGGATCTGTTTAGCTACTCTCCATAAACCTTTCCCTTAGAGCTCACCTTTCAAATGTTTTTCTGCCTGTTCTCTTATTTTGCATCACAAACATCCAGAACAGGTCTGAGAGGTACAACTTTCTTAGGGCACTGGGGAGAGAAGTTGAGAGGCAGTCTTTGTCAGCCTGGAGGCTGGGAAGATTTACACACTGATCAGTTTTCTGTACCACTTGTGATTGACCTACAGATTAGAAGTCTGAGGACAGGGACAATATCTGTTCTATTTGTAACTCACACAATCTGACAAATATGTAGTCAACATTTGTTTTCTGGAAAAAGAGAAGTCAAGCAATTGAGGTATGGGCAAGGAAGTATACAGCACAGAGCAAGGATTCTTGACATAGTGAAGGTGAAACTGCCTTTGCAGAAACTGTGACAGCCAATTATGACAGTGAAAGAGATCTGACCTAGCCAGCTCCATCTCACTTCTAACCCCCAAGCTGTTCTTGTGCATTCCTGAGTGTAGGCGGAACTAACTTTCAGAGGAACTTATAGTTTTACTTTGAAACAAAGATGACAACAGTCCTATCCCAAAACAAACCCTCTTCCTGCCTGGGGACCAGACTTTGTAGGACTAACAAATTAGCCATAACATTAGAAATTATGGTTTAGGAGCCATGCAGCTAGAGGCCACAAGATTCTAAGCCTCCCCAGTTGCTCCTAGGGATAACATCACTATTCTAAAACCTACGATTGGTGCTCAAGGTATTTTCAGACCCCTCCCTGGATGGATCAGCTGCTCCCACCCAAATTGATGGTCTTGTGGCTTCCACTCAGGAACTGACTCAGCACAAGAGGACAGCTTTGACTCCCCATTTCCTGGGGGACCAGTCAGCACTCCCCACTACCTGCCCCCCTACCCATGAGATTATCCTTAAAAACCCAAGTCTCCGAATTTTCGGGGAGACTGATTTGAGCAATAATAAAACTGCAGTCTCCTGTACAACCAGCTGTGTGAATTAAACTCTTTCTCTGTTACAATTCCTTTGTCTTGATAAGTCAGCTGTATCTGGGCAGTGGGCAAAATGAACCCGATGGACAGTTACTAAGGGTGAAGTGTGGGAGTAGGGTTACAGATTAAAGGATAGTTCTGGAAGGCATCCCAGAGGTGAGGCCAAAGCAGAATCTTGAAGGGCAAGAATTATCCAGGCAAAGAAGGTAAGGATAGAGAAGAGTATTCAAGCCAGGCGTGGTGGCTCACGCCTGTAATCATAGCTCTTTGGGAGGCTGAGGTGGGCGGGTCACTGGAGCCCAGAAGTTCAAGCCCAGCCTGGGAAACATGGTGAAACCCCATCTCTACAGAAAATACAAAAAAAAAAAAAAATAGCTGGGCATGGTGTTGCATGCCTGTAGTCCCTTCTACTTGGGAGGCAGAGGGAGGTCAAGGCTGCAGTGAGCTGTAATTGCACCACTGGACTGCAGCCTGGGTGACGGAGTAAGACCCTATCTCAAAAAAAAGAGTATTCCAGATAGACATATAGCACAAGCTCAAACAAATATCAGATCGCTTGGGGTGGTGTTGCTAAATGCAAAGTAGAAATGTCAGGAGGTGAGGCTGGAAGGGTACAAGTGGCATGGAGGGCCTTGTATGGCACTCCATGAGGCTGGGCTTTTTCCTATGGGCTATGAAGCCACAGTGTGGGTGGGGTGGGAGTCATACTCAGATTTTCATTTGAGACGGATCATCAGGTGACACTGTAGACACTGGATTTCAAAGAGGCACAACTAAAAATAGGAAGAATAGTTGTGAGTTAAAAAATAATGTAGGCCTGAAACAGGACAGTAGTACTGAGGAGGGGTAAGTAGTAGGAATAGTTTTAAAGAAATTATTTGGAGGTCAAATTGGCAGTGCAGGGTAGGTTACTGGATAGGGAAGATGAGGGAGGAATCTATAATAGTGTCCAAACTTTTGGCTTGGACAATGATGTCATTTAGGTAGAAAAAATTGAGGAGCAATAGGTTGGCAGTAGTGGGGAGGGTTGGAAGATTTCCAGTTCTGTATGGTGAAGTGGTCCTTAAAGTCCCTATGGGATTCCTGAATTAAGATGTTCAGCAGGTACTCAGATCAGCTTATGGCAAAGGCCAGGGTCAGAGATACAGACTTGAGGAGAGAGCAGCATGGGGGTGACAGTGAGTTCAGAAGGGCTGTGGGAGTGCTCCGGGAGTGGCCGCTGTTCCCAGGCTGGCATTTGGCCCTATTGACATTCTTTTCTCTTCCCACCTTCCTTGGTGTTTCTCTTAACTCTGATCATTCCTTCTCCAAATGCTTTACAGGCTCTTCTTCCTCTTCCCATAGAATGTGTTATTCCTGTGTGACTTCATCACCTGACCCCTACTGTGCCTCCATCAGACCTTTATCTCCAGCTCAGAATTCTTACATAAGATTGAGACGTATGTCTCTAACTGCTTTCTAAGAGAAAAGAGGTAGTTGGTAGTGTGGACTGATTATCCAGGGACCACACAAAGGATTTGAACCTCACTGTCCTATTGTACTGGCACTGTGAATTGATCCTGGCTGTGACTATCTCTTGTTTTCTCTGAAAATACCAAATGTGGAAATCAGGGGTCAGATTTCAGACTTGTTAATAAGCATTATTAACACACACACCCCCCACTGTAATCCTTCTGTAACTTTCTCAAGGATATTAACTTCCCCTTTATGGTTAGTGTATTGTTATCTTTTCATCAGGAACCAAAATTAACCCAAAATGGAAATAAAAATTTAAATCTTATTGATACAGAAGAAAAATCACTGTCCCGTTCATAAAAGAAGGAAAAATAGTTTACATGGATCCACCTTGTTTAAAACAAAAATCACAACTCTTGTTTTGTGAAAAAGGGGTGGTTTTTACTCTAGAATTCCTTGTTCTGGGATCACTTAATCACTATTTTGATGATGAAGGAACTCTGAACTCCTAAGCAAACCATGCCATGACATACTTTATATATATGCACAAAAGCTGGATAAAACACAAAACCAGCATTTTGACAAGTTCGCTTTAAAATGTTTTCCACATCAACTACTTAAAAGAAGTTACAGCAATATGATCTTCCAGTGCTCAGGAAGACAGAGTGAACTTGGATATGATGAAGAACATTAAAAACAAACACACAGAGCACCGGGGTCTGGCCTTGTGGGCTAAAGAAATGCTTCCTGAATTTGTCCGAGGTGATGTGTTGAGCATCAACTGTGCCACCGTTCACCAGCAGCGACACTCTAGTTCTTCAGTATATTCCTGTTGTGAACCTATTTCTTTGAATTTAATCATCTGGGATGATTGCTGCAGTGTGAGTCTTTAGCATTTTGAAAATCCCACAGAAGAGATTAAGAAGGTTCCTCTTCCCAGAAGACACTCATATAAAGCATGCTTCTATAGGGTTAACTGTTCAGAAATTGTAAGGTGCACGGTCATCACCAGGTAAGCAGTTCTACAGGGGCCTGTGGCCCATACTCATCCTTGCATGCCCAGGGGAGCCAGCGTGCATATGAGCAGTAGGGAAGTGGCATAACAATGCAGAAGGGCTCAGGACAACTTGGCATTTTTGTTGCTAAACTCAGGCTTATCAAGAGTCATAAGGACTCATCTCAATTTGTATATACACCTTCAGACCCATACAGATAGATGCATAAGAACATGATCATTTCTGTTCTTCACAAAGTACTCAGAATTCTGACAAGAAACATTACAAGTTTATATAAATGCCCATTTGCATAGCAGCTTACAAATTCAAAAGTTGTCAGAGGCTTGGCGGGGTGGGTCATGCCTGTAATCTCAGCACTTTGGGAGGCAGAGGCGGGCAGATCACTTGAGGTCAGGAGTTTGAGACCAGCTTGGCCAATGTGGCAAAACTCCGTCTCTACTAAAAATACAAAAATTAGCCGGGTGTGGTGACGGGCGCCTGTAATCCCAGCTACTCAGGGGGCTGAGGCAGGAGAATCACTTGAACTCAGGAGGCAGAGGTTGCAGTGAGCTGAGATCACGCCACTGCACTCCAGCCTGGGTGATAACGAAACTCTGTCTCAAAAAATAAAAGTTATCAGAGAGTAGTAGATACTGTTTTAGCCATCAGTTTTCGTTGAGAATACTTCTGACACCCATAGGAAATTGTAAAGGTTTTCTCCTCAAGTTGTAAATTCATTTTATCAATTTATGACATTTTCTCTATCATATACTAAATTCTATCCATCCTCACATTATTACTGTTGCCAAAATACATTCAAACTGTTTGTATACACACATATATAGGTGTATGTGTGTGTGTGTGTGTATTTATTTGGTTGAATCTTATGAAACTGCTAATTTTTTACCATTTTTGACCTATGAAAATACTTTTTTTCATAGGGTTGGACCTAATGAAATCTGAACTTTAGCTAGCTGGCTATATCTTATATACTATGCAGTACTTTCTGCTTTACTTCAGCAGGAAGAATGAAAATGCTTACCCCATTCACCAGTTCTTATGCAGCCTTGCAAAACTGTGCTTGCCAACTGCTGGTGAATTTTATGAAAATACTTAGAGGTATAGTAATTTTCACATATTTAGCATTTAACTGAAAAAAAGGTCCAAACTGAGCATATTATCTTTGTAACTACATCACCCATTACTTAACTGGCACAGCCTACCTTATAAAGATGGCTTTTGCAGACTTAAGGCCAGGTCTAGAATCAATAGGCCAAACAATAAAATATCAAAACATTTTCAACTGGGAATTCTGCTACCTCTATGTCCTCCATAACATTCAATATTTAGAGTGCCCGAGACACTGCGCTAAGCACCAGTAAAAGAGAAATGCCCCGGAAACTTCAAGAAACTTACCATCTTTCAAGAAATATAAAAATATAAATAATAAGAGAATATTCTAAGAGTTTTAAGTTTCAAACTGGGACAGAGTAAAATGTAAAAAGACAGCACTTCAGAAGTTTTAAACTGACTTCAAACATTAAGGAAAAAGGCAAATACAAATGTGCTTTGAGTCTGAATCCAGGGCAATGTGATAATCAAATGTGCTCTCCTCCACAGTTCTGGCCCCAAGAAGTCCTCTTATCACCCCATAACAGTGACTAGAGATCCTCCAGGTCAGTTAAGTCCACGGCCACCTTCAAGAACAGAGTGTCATCTTTAATGTAGGCGTTCTTGGCATTCTCCAAAACAGAATGAGCCACAAAGCGGGGACAGCCAGATGCAATGTTCATCTCCCCATCAGGTCTTTTAAAGCTGCTGCTATTGGGGTCAGGCTTGAAGGTCTCCATAATGTTCTTTTTGCCACTCTGATCCAGAAGCATCAGGGTCACCCTCTGCCTGAATGGCCACTGCAACAGTGAGTCAAACTCTCCTCGCATGACCACAAAGTATAGGGACAGGTGTGTCCCCTTCCCAGACCCATCCCCATTCAGGTATGCTCTAGCACAGAGCCGGTAGCCACAGTGGCTGGTGTAGAAGGACTGGCTGAAGATGGACACTGTGTGCCCATCCACCGCCTCCCTCTTCTTCATCTTATAATCTGTCACCTTCCAAATGAGCTTTCCATTATAGCAAGTACCCTCCAGCAGTTTAAATCGCTCTTCATTTTTACTAAGCTGTGCTTTATGAATATTAATGTGGGTATCATGTTTGTTAGTTTCCTCTTCTAAAACAGCTGCAAATAAGAAAAAAAAAAAAAAGATTCCATAGGCCTAAAAGTTATCTTTAAAATTTTCCCAAAGCGGAATTTTGTTACCTGAAAGAGACTCAACAAAATTCTGACATCCTAAAGATGAGCCGAATTCATTTGTTGTACTATATTAACTCAGGGAACATCATGTCTTGGCACACTGCCTCCAAGGAAACCTAGATGTGTACTCTTAAACTCACTGAAGTGTAGAGAAGACACCGAGCATTCAACTAGCGTGAATCAGCATGCTGAGCCCCACACTTTTCTAACTAGAATGCTTTTAAATAGCCAAACCCTTTAATATTTTTCCATACCTAAAACAATGATCCCACCACATCTCTCCCTGAGGCTTCTCATTATTTTCCATTCTTCTTTAAAGTCATCAATCCCTGTTCTTGGAATTTGCTGGCCTGTTTCCAGTCTTGGAATTTCCTAGCCCAGTCCCCCAACCCCCCTTGTGGCCCTCCCTCATTTTTGCCTGAGTGGCCAGAATCTTACCATTCTCTTTCACAAATAGCAGATTCAGCCATTGTTTATCCTGGATAGATGTGACTCTCTATTTGGCCAGGTGTTTGGTTGTTTCATGAACACATGCAGACAAATGAGTCACCAAAAGAGAAATAAAATATCAGACATACCTAATCTTTGATCATTGTTTTCTAGCAGGGTAATTTTCTGTTTCACTGTATCAACTGCTTCCATCAAAGGCCTCAGGTCAAATTTATTTTGTTGCTGGTTAACCATTTGTAATAACTGATGCACTTGAGCTTCTAGCCAAGCTGACTTGTCAATGTGACTGGCAAAAACCTTTCATTACAAAATGGATAATCATGTTTAAAAAATTAGTTAATATTTTAGCAATTCATTGAGATTAAAATTTTTTTCAATTCAAACATACCACATTTAATCAATTAACAGAATGAATACAAGCCCAGAAAATAAAATTCAATGAGGATCACAGAGAGATGAGCCACCTATCTTCCCCCTCCTCCTCTCCTACCACAGCTCCTGTTCTTTTCTTTATCTAATTTTTATCCTCCCTCCGTTTCCCTCTGCTTGGTTCTCCAACCCATCTTTATATATTTATTTTCATGTTGTCTCTCCTCTTGCCCTATCACTTCTTTCTCTTCTTAGAAGCCAATCTCCTGATTCACTCCTGCTCTGCTAGAAGGTGGAGAATGAGATGGAATAGGCCCACCTGTTCTGGCCCAAGCTCTACAGGTGATACAGAAGGCCCTGAGTACGGCCTAAATGTTTGACTGCTCTCTCAGGTGGAAGAGACTAAATAAAACTACTCCTCCCTTTCCCTATGTGTGTACAATATAAGGTATGGCTACTCAAAGGACCCATTTTGTTTTTCACTTTCAGTATTTGATAAATTACATGAGGAATTCCATACTTTATTATAAAATAGGCTTTGTGTTAGATGACTGCCCAACTGTAGGCTAATGTAAGTGTTCTGAGCATGTTTAAGGTATGCTAGGCTAAGCTATGATGTTTAATAGGTTAGGTGTATCAAACACATTTTTGACTTAGGATATTTTCAACTTAATGGGTTTATCAGGACATAACTCCATTGTAAGTCAAGGAGCATCTGTGCATATTAATGTATATACACGTATGCATATATACTTTATATATATTTCACATACATATACATTGTATGTATATGAGGGGTGTGTGTGTGTGTGTTTAATGTATAATGTGCTGGCCAAGTATGGAAATTATAGGGCCTAGATTTTCTGGGATAACTTAAATTTCAAATATATTGCCTACACCACATGTCTTGACATCTTTTTCGCTATAAATTTTATAATCATGATAAAGACATTATTAATCAGAATTCATTTATGGTTATTTAATGTTCACAATTTACAAAGTATTATTTTTGCTATATTTTAGTGATGTTTAAAGCATTTTCTTCCCAAGGAAATTAATAATTTCACTTGTTGACTACAAAATGCAGAACTACAGATGCTCTCAATGAATCTGCAATCAAGTGATTAATACTGGCCCAACATTAATTAAAACCCTAATTGCCATAAATTATATAGAAGCATTGTATCAATATTAAAGTTACACTGGGGTTGTGTAAAAGAAGATCTTTATTCTTAGGAAATACATACTGAAGTATTAATATGCAGAGGTAAAGGGCCATAATATACGCAGCATACTCGCAAATGGTTTAGAGAGAGCACGTGCGCGCACATGCACACACACACACACGCACACACACACACACACGTCAGGGGAGGAGCAGTGGAGAGGGGAGCATGAATGATGAAGCAGACGGGACAAAATGTTGACCATGAGTGAATCTGGGTGGAGGTTATACAAGTGTTCTTTGCACCATCTTATTCTTATAGCTTTTCTGTATATTTTAAATTATTTCTATTTAAAAAGTTAAAAGAAAAACTCTCACTGCAATTGAAAGCCAAATCTTGGCTTTCAACGGAAAGGCCATTTCTTACCTGGATGTTTGGGAGGAAGCTTCCATTTTTGCCAAACAACTGTGCAAACTGCTTGAACTCCTTTTCGAGTTTCTTTATAGTTTCTGCTAGCTGCTGGATTTTACTTTCTTTCTGTTCTAGGCTCTTGTGTAAGTCAGAAATCTAATAACAGGAATGTGAGGAAAAATAAAGTCACTGAATATAACTGCATGCATATAGTTAAAATCGTACTTGCAGCTAAGAAAGTATTTCTAGGAAAAAATATACATATTTATTTCTAGGAAAATATTTACAGGTAGATTCCTACATAATTATAGGAAGATATTTACAGGTGGTTCCAAAAAGCCACGTCTACAGAATTTCTCATCAGCCTTTTCTATACCTAACCTACTACGATGGTTCATCTAATGACAGGCATCACCTGACTGAATTTACTGAACTGGTTCTCTTCACTTCATTCAACACGGACTTATTAAGCAACCACAGAAGCCAGGCACCTGTAATCCCAGGTACCTGGGAGGCTGATGGGGAGGATCACTTGAGTCCAGGAGATTCAGTCTAGCCTGGGCAACATAGTGACACCTTGTCTCTTAAAACAAAATAAAACTACCACCAAAGAGTACTGATCACCATACCACATTAAATGTTACACGCATAGTATCAATAGTAATAATGACAAAAACTTGCTGACTGTCTATCATACCCTTATATTCATTAGTTCTTGTATGCCTCAAAGAACCCTATGAGTTGCACGAATATTAGACTCATTGTTCAGATGAGGAAACAGAGGTAGAGAGTTTAAGTAACTCATCCAGCATACAAGCCAGCAAGTGATAGGCAAAATGCGTGGGTAGCATATTGACAGATTTTATAATCTACTTGAAGGAAACAGTTAGATACCTAAAGCTGCTCCTAGGCAGCTCTTCTCTTATTCCCATATCCATTCAATCTGCAACAGTTGCCAATTTTAACTTTTAACATGACAAAAGAAACAAAAAGACTTAAATCCATTTCTCATTTCAGCACTAGTTTCAGTCTTCATTATTTCTCCCTTGGGCTGCAACAGCAGCTTTCTAACTGGTCCTGCTCTACCCATTCTACCCCCAGCACACACCAGAACATAAGCTCCATGGGAGCTGGAACTGCCATGAACCTCACAGTCCACTATGACCCCAGCAACTGGACTGGTGCCTGGTACCAGTAGGTGCTTAACAAATATTTGTTAAATGAATGAACAGCATGAATGCTCTCCCTGCCTTTAGTCTTGTTCTCCTTCAATTTGTACTCCTTACTGTGACCAGAATAATATTAAGAGAAAAATCTGTCTTGAGCCTTCCCTGCATAAACATCTCTAGTGGCTTGCTTTTACAGGTGACACTGGGCCCTACGTGACCTGTCCCTGGCTACACTTTCAGCCTCAAACCCATTCACATTCCACATGCGTCCTGCCCAGCAAGACCACAACTCCTATTTCCTGTCAGGCCCTGCTCTCTCAGACACCTCTCTCTTCATCTAAAAACTACCACTTTTTAAGCCTCCACTCGTGGGTACATCCTCTTGGAAATATTTCCTTACTTGCACCACCCACCGAGACCACCTCTCAAGTTCCATGATACCCTGTCCATATTCTAGTGTATAAATCATCATTATCATGCTTATAACTTGCTTTTTGTTGTTGTTTTGGTCTTCTCCTCCACTAAATTGTTTCTTGAGACTACATCTCATTTATTTCTTTATCCTTAGAGCCTAGGACAGTGCCTGGCACAGAGAGGGCATTTGATACATATTTTATGAATGAATGCACAAATGGCTGAAACAATCATTTGATCTCTGGCCCTAGAACCCTTTATTTAGACCCCTAGAGCTGACTTCCACCTACCTGCCTGACCAAAAGCAAAGTCCTTGTCTCTCTCTGCACCCTCACCTCTAACCTGCTCCAGTTTTGTAGTGTCCATCTTGGTTAATATCATTACCATGTCCCCTCCCTACTCAGCTTACTGCATGTCATTTACAACCTCAGAAGGTCTCTTGATAGTCTCTCTCTTTTCAGCCCACTGACATGGCCTTGGTTGAGCCTTCACCATCACCACCACCACCTCCAGCATCTTGCTTCCACCTACTACTGAAGTACTTATTATGTGTTAGGCATTGTACTACTAGCTTAACTATATTATCCCTTTTTACCATCACCACAACCCCATTTACAAATGAGGAAACTGGGATGATAGTTTGTCCAAACTCATATGGCTAGCAGGCAGCCTGGCTGCAAACCTAGGCATTCTGGCTCCAGAGCCTTCACTCTTATCAATTGCCATGCTATTACCAACTGTCTTGCTTTAAAAAGAAAAACAAACAAACTGCTTTGGGCGGCTGAGGCAGGCAGATGGCTTGAGCTCATGAGACCAGCCTGGGCAACATGGCAAAACCCTGTCTCTACAAAAAAATACAAAAATTAGCCGAGTGTGGTGGTGCACACCTATAGTCCCAGCTACTCAAGAGGCTGAGGTAGGAGGATCTCTTGAGCCTGGGAGGCAGAGATTACAGACAGTCCGGATCGCACCAGTGTACTCCAGCCTTCGATAGGGCCAGACCCTATCTCAACAAACAAACAAACAAACAAACAATTAGCTGACCAAGTGTTTTCCAATTAAGAAACCTCCATTAGCTCCCTATTATTGAAAAAACCATTAGTTCAAACTTCCGGCCCTTAAAACCTTTCTGAAACAAGGCAGAGTATAAATGAATGAAAAAATAATTGAATGCACAGTGTTCAACACTTCTTAGGCTACACAGAAGGCCACTGCAATCTGGATCCAACACACCAGTCTCTGGCCTTTCTCTCATACTCAGAAGTCCATTCATCCTAAAACCCCATTTCCTTGACTCATCGGCATTTCTTATGCCTCCCTGCTTTGGTGCCAGCTCTCCCTTTTGGATGTCTTTCTTCCACAACATTTGAACTGATGAATCTTTCCTCCTTCAAGAGGCAGCTTGGATGTCTTACCTTGAAAGTCTTCCCCAACTCCCCTAGAATAAACTGCTGCAGTCTGTGTACCCCAGACTGAGTTACAGCATGTCCTACAAGGCATGACAACTTACCTGTTTACATTTATGTTAGTTCTTCAAGGGTAGAGGCTATATCTTCCTTGGCTCAGTGTCCCTAGCAGCAAACATTGTACCTGACATACAGTAGGTGTTTCTTGAATGAAAAGATGGATGAATGAGGCAACTGATGCAGAAAAAACTTGGGAATGGTTACTAGGCAGCATGCCTTCTACCAAAGTTACTGTTTAATCAGTCTTCCTAATTTCCTCCAGGATCTGACCCTGGAACTCACACACCTACTTTAATAGAAAATCAGACATCAAAAAATCATCTGCAGTAGTAAACATCAGCTCCTTTTCTGAAAATTGATGGTTTTCTTCTCTACCTGGGCTTGAAAAGTCTGATTTTCTGAGATGTTCTAACAAAATAATTAACTTTCCTAAAAATTGCTCAATAGAATCAGCATTTATTGAGGTTAATATGCATGCCACAGGCACTATGGCAGGCATTTGCATATAATTTCACTTGATAATCACAACTCGGTCAAATAAGTGTGTATGTATGCATTTATCAGGTTGCAAAGCTTCTGCAAAGGCAGGAGTTTAGACTTATCACAAAACTTATAAAACCCATCGTGCTTAGAATAGATAGTCAACTGTTGTTTCACAGTGATATTAATTTAACTGAAACATCAAATTGCTAAGTGTCAGATATTAAACAAAAGGTGTGTAGATAGGCTATTGAGAGGCAGTTCTGGTATACCATGGGGAGTACTGGACTTAGAATCAGAGGACATGGGTTTTGAGATTGAATTCTGCTACTTACGATTAAAACACATAAAAATTTCTCAGAGTTCAGTTATTTTATCTGTTGAATGAGGGGGATGGACCCAAGGATCCTAAGGGCACCTTCCAATTCTAATGTTCTATAATCCTATGAGCCTGTTTGGCCACTTAATAGAAAAACATCTACCTCCAATTGACTTATACTGAAACAGAGGAGAATAGAAAACTACCAGCATAGAGCAGGTAAATCCCAGCAATTCTGTTGCCTCACTTTTTATTTGAACCTTTGAAGATTTACCTGTTCTTCTAATTGGACGTTCTTTTCTAAAACCAAACGCATGTGCTCCCGTAAGGCTGAATGCTCATGTTCCTGCACGTTCCTCCGTTTATCCTTCAATATGAAGAGAAAAATAAGTCAGGTTGCTGAGAGGCTCCAAAAATTAAAGTGGTGGTAGGATATTCTGCTAAAATAGAATCTTAACAACTTTGCTTACTTTAACAGTTTAAACACGCACCAGTCTCTAGGTGGGTTGCAGGAAAAATGACTCCAGCGGGTCCCTTTTCCAGCTTTAGGATTCGTGTTTTTTGTTTGTTTTGTTTTTTTGAGACAGCCTGCTCTGTCGCCCAGGCTGGATTGCAGTGGCATGATCTTGGCTCACTGCAGCCTCTGCCTCTTGGGTTCAAGTGATTCTTGTGCCCCAGCCTCCCGAGTAGCTGGGATTACAGGTGTGCACCATCACACCCAGCTAATTTTTGTATTTTCAGTAGAGATGGAGTTTCACCACGTTGGCCAGGGTGGTCTCGAACTCCTGGCCTCAAGTGATCTGCCTGCCTTGGCCTCCCAAAGTGCTGGGATTACAGGTGTGAGCCATCACACCTGTCCCCAGCTTTAGGATTCTACGATACCCATGAGACAGAGAAGCTAATTTTTGTATTTTTAGTAGAGATGGAGTTTCACCATGTTGGCCAGGGTGGTCTTGAACTCCTGGCCTCAAGTGATCTGCCTGCCTTGGCCTCCCAAAGTGCTGGGATTACAAGTGTGAGTCACCATACCTGGCTCAGGCTTTAGGATTCTACAATATCCATGAGACAGAGAATCAGGCCAATATCAAAATTCTCCATGCTGATTTTCTTCCTTGCCCTGGGAGTATATGACTGTGGGTTAAGCATAGTTATTATCATCTCTCAACTATTCGCATATAAAAACTATCTCCTTTGTGGGTTATCTTCAAATCAGTTTTGTTTTTTGAGATGGAGTCTCACTCTGTCGCCCAGGCTGGAGTACGGTGACACGATTTTGGCTCACTGCAACCTCCGCCTCCTGGGTTCAAGTGATTCTCCTGCCTCAGCCTCCCGAGTAGCTGGGATTATAGGCACATGCCACCTTGCCCGGCTAATTTTTGTATTTTTAGTAGAGACAGGGTTTCACCATATTGCTCAGGCTGGTCTTGAACTCCTGACCTCGTGATCTGCCCGCCTTGGCCTCCCACCACGCCTGGCCTCTTCAAATTAGTTTTAAGTCAACACTAGTTCTTCCTCTGCCAAGCACATTTCCATGCTGCCTCCAATCACGGACTGGCTGCCATGGGCAGGAGGAATGCCACCTGATTTTAATTTCAGCCCATATAAATTTGTTGCCCTCAAAACCATAGAATACATTTGCAAGAAGAAATGGTTGCTTTTTCCCTAATCATTAAAATATTTTTTTTTTGCAGACTGCCTATATTATTAGTAAAAGCAAATGTTTGTTAGGTGTTCAAGGTGATCCATGCAGTCTAACTAAATATTTATCATCAATTTCCATTTGGGTTAGGGTTGGCTTCTTTGGTGACAGGCTGTCCTAAATAAGGTTCTGGAGAATAACTCCCCCAGCCATCCCAAGCTCTGGTGCTGAGGCAAGTTCTAGAATACAAACCAACTGGAGATCTGGGCCTGACTGTAAAGATCATTTTTAGAGCTAGAAAGCAATTCTGCATTTTTTTTTTTTTTTTTGAGACAGGGTCTCACTCTGTTGCCCAGGCTGGAGTACAATGGCATGACCTTTGCTCACTGCAATCTCTGCCTCCCTGGCTCAAGGGATTCTCCCACCTCAGCCTCCCAAGGAGCTGGGACTACAGGGTGCGCCACCACGCCTGGCTAATTTTTGTCTTTTTTGGTAGAGACAGGGTTTCAACATGTGCCCAAGCTGGACAATTGTGCTCATGCACAAGAAAGGTAAACCCTATCCTCTTTGCAGCCAAGACAACCTCTGGTTTGATATGTGCCAAATTTATAGACTCTTCACTGATTTTTTTTAAATCCTTCTCAGAATATACATTTTTTCAAATGGTTTTTAAAATAAAAGAAATATGTGCTTATGTCAAACAACCTAAGATGAAGAATGAAAAGTAAAAGGCCTCTTCTGTCCATCTCCACACCCACTTTCCTAGTCTTACCAGAGTCAGTAAGGATATACACATATTTGAAACGCAAATGAGAACATACTATATTTAATTTTTTACATATATCTCATTATTTTTATCAGCTACATAGTATTCTAAAATATGAATATATAATTATATAGTTGGTGTTTTAATGATAGACTTACAGGTTGTTTTTAGTTTTGAGTTGTGGGGTTTTTTTTTGCTATACAAACAATAATAGAAAAAACATCTTTGTGTGTGTTCGTGTATGTGTAATCACTGTATAACTTAAGAAAGGATATCTGTAACATAAATCCTAGCAGAAATGCAGGGTCAATGTGTGGATTCATTTTTTATTTTCATAGATATAACCAAATTGCCCTAAAAAAAGTGAGATATCATAAGATGTTTTAATTTTTGTCAATTTGATGACATTTGGTAAAATTATATTTCTTGTTAAAATGTATATTTATTTAGGAGTGAAACTGAGCATCTTTTCTTACATCTATCAGCCAAATGAATTTTTTTCTGGAACTGCCCATATACTATATTTCTTTGCCTATTTTTCCATTAAGTTGAGTAGGTTATTAACATGTAAGGTTTCTTTGTATATTAAGGAAAATAACCCCCCCCCCCTTTTTTTGTCTGATCATATGTTGCAAACTTTTCCCTCCAGTTCACTGTTTGCTATTTGACTTTATTTATGGTATTTTTAAAAATCATATAGAAGTTTTAAATATATTAAAAGTTTATCAAAATTATGGCTTCTGGTTTTGTGTTAGTCATTTAAGAAAGGGCTTCTGTTGTTGTTGGAGGGGTTTTTTTGTTTGTTTTGAGACAGTCTCACTCTGTCGCCCAGGCTGGAGTGCAGTAGCACGACCTCAGCTCACTGCAACCTCAGCCTCCCAGGTTCAAGCGATTCTCATACCTCAGCCTCCCGAGTAGCTGGGATTACAGGCGTGCACCACCACGCCCAGCTAACTTTTGTATTTTTAGTAGAGGTAGGGTTTCACCATGTTGGCCAGGCTGGTCTCGAACTCCTGACTTCAAATGATCCACCCAACTCAGCCTCCCAAAATGCTGGGATTATAGGCGTAAGCCACCGCACCAGCCTCTTTAAGAATAAAAAAATTCACTCATTTTTCCTTCTAGTATTCTCATGATTTCTGAAGTAAACTTATTTTGGAATAATTTTAGATTTACAGAAACTACAGAATAATACAGAGCATGACATATTTTAGTGCCTAAAACTTTGCTCCATCTGGAATCTATTAAAAAGACTGAAGTAGAAATCAAATTTTATTTTGTAGAATTCATTATTGTTTTAAAGTATTTAAAAGGTAATAACATACATATTAAAACACGATTTTCAGTCCATTTTGTTTCAGTATACTTGGTGATATACAAGGGTATATCACCATTAAACCAGGATTTGTAATCATGAGAGGAGTAACCCCAGAAGGTTCCCAAACCAGGTGGAGGCAATGGAATCAGAATTAGAAATAATTACTGTGGGCCAGGCACGGTGCTGTAATCCCAGCACTTTGGGAGGCCGAGGCAGGCGGATTGCCTGAGGTCTAGAGTTCAAGACCAGCCTGGCCAACATAGTGAAACCCTGTCTCTACTAAAAATACAAAAATTGGCCAGGCGTGATGGCGGGTGCCTGTAATCCCAGCTACTCGGGAGGCTGAGGCAGAAGAATTGCTTGAACCTGGGATGCAGAGGTTGCAGTGAGCCGAGATCGCACCACTGCACTCCAGCCTGGGTGACAGAGCAAGACTGCATCTCAAAAAAAAAAAAAAAAAAAAAAAAAAAAAACAAAGAAATAATTATTGTGCTGGTTAATTTTATGTGTCAACCTGGCTAGGCTATGGTACCCAATTGTTTGCTCAAAACAAGTCTATATGCTTCTGTGAAGGTATTTTGTAGACGTGATGAAAACAATTGGTAGACTTGAAGTAAGCAGATTACCCTCCATAGTGTGGTGGGCCTCATCCAATCATTTGAAGGCCTTCAGAGCAAACACTAAGGTTTTCCGAAGGAAAAAATGCTTCTCCTCAAGACTGCAGCATAGAAACTCCAGCCAGAGTTTCCAGATTGCCGAGCTGCCCTGCAGATTTTGGACTTGCTAGCCCCCACAACTGCAGGAGCCAACTTCTTAAAATAAATCTCTCTCTATATGTATATATGCCATTGGTTCTGTTCTTCTGGAGAACTCTAAAATAATTAGCCTTAAATTTCTCAGAACCATATGTCTTTCTCCATCCTTGATGGAACAGAGAGTAAACTGAACTTGCCAAGTGAATTATACAGTAGAATGTATAGGCAGAAACAAAAAGTCATTCCATACCGTTACAGCACAGCCATAGTGCTTAAAAGGACAGTCTTGCTCAGCTTCAGGACATACAGCCAGGTGTTCATCCACCTACGAAATGGATAGTCACAAGCTATAGAAATTCATCACTTATTCTCCAACTGCAGCAATCAGGGAGCCATGAGTGGCTTGGGAAGAAGGCAAGGACCAGGAGGAGAGAGGCCTGGCAAGAAAGAGCTATGATGAGTTGAAGAGAGTTTGCAGGAAAAAGAGAAGGGAAGACAGATATGTCAATGTCATGGTCATGAGTGTAATTTAAGCCCTGGGCCCTCATCTTTGGGATTTTATCAAACACAGACCACATGATTACTAAAACTTTATCTTCCATAAAATCTACAGAGAGTATTATTTGCAGTTACCTCAGTTTTTAGAATAATCTTCGCACAATTGTTGGGACAAAATACTGGGTATTCAGGACACAAGTTTTCCTCATGATTCTGAAACAGAGAAAGTGCAATAAAACAAAACCAAGGGTTGTCTTTCATGGCCTCACAGTGATTACACCTGTGTCTCTTTGGGGCTCTATGTCATGTGGCTTTACTCTCTACAGAAAGTTACTGCCTAGTTCCAAAAAAGGATTAAAGATGTCCACTTTCTACGTGTAAATGAACTTAATTAAAATATTAAATTTTCCAATTATTCCAAAAGAAAGTCATAGAGCACAGGACTCAAAGAAGGCAGATTGGGGAACTGCCAGCATAGCTCCTTCGGGACAAGGATAAGGTACCCATGCTTTCTTTTTATGCCTACATCCTGCCTCCCCAGCTACACTGCAGAATTCAGAGAGTAGACATTATTGTCACCTCCTTGTGACTCAGTGCTCAGCATTCCTTACACATACAGAGCATGTGTTTAAATAATATTTTTGCCAATAATAAATGGAGTGCTACCAAGAAGGTTTTAAGCTTTTCACAGAACTTCTCTCCAAAAAGCAATTTCTTTAGACCTAATTCTGTACAAAAATAAATGCAGGAATGTTCTTCTGGCATTCCACCTGATTCACTGTGACCACTCAGGCATAATTTAGCTCCATAAAGATGACTGTTGTATGTGTTGTTTTTCACCTGTAGATTGATGACTACCACATCCTTTTTGCAATAAAGGCATTTTTCCTCTCGAAACTGACAGTATGCACTCAAATGCTCTTTCAGGTCTTTCCGTAGGACTGGTTCCCGGCACTTCTCATTAGAACACTGCACAGCTTGAAATAAGCACTGCTGAAGGTGATCCTGCAACAGATAACAACAGGCCAGTGGGACCTGCTAACCAGGGTGGTAGGAGGGAAGTCAGCTGAAGGCCTAGTGAGGGAGAGAGAACAGGGTGGGCAGCTGGGCAGAAAGGCTTGCACAGGGCAAGGCAGAGGGTAGGCTCTCAGGGAATGCTGCCCACTGTCTCTGCTGAGGAGACGGCATGGGGAGGGCTGCTTGTACCAGAGATGGGAAAGCCAGTCTTGGTTGGGGGAAATTCAGAGGACAGGGGAAGATAGGTGAAGAGGGAAGTACACCAAGTTTGTTTTAGATGATCTAATAATGTGCTCATATTCTCAGGTTAGTTCTTGGATATTTCCCTTAATTTACCAGTTCTTCAAGGACATTTTTATTTCTTTTGTGGACTCTTCATCCCAACCTCCAGCATCAAGTATGGGTCTCTGCATAGCAGATGGTAAAAGGACACAGGAAAAAGAAAAAAGGAGAGAAGGGTATATCCTAACTCAAGGAAGAAAGGGAAAGAATTAAGAAGATGAAAAGAAGGGAGAGTAAGCTATTCCAGAAATGATAAAGAAAAGGAGGGGGAGGAAATACGGGTGTGCAAGCCCAAGAGAAGCTAGGAATGGTCAGACTGGTAAAATCAGGAAATATTTTTAACCATTAATAATACTTTATTGGCCATGTGTGGTGGCTCATGCTTGTAATCCCAGAACTTTGGGAGGCTGAGATGGGAGGATCACTTGAGGCCAGGACTCAAGTCCAGCCTGGGAAACACGGTGAGACCCTAAGACCTTGTCTCCACAAATTTTTTTTTTTAATTAGCCAAGTGTTACAGTGTACACCTATGGTCCCAACTACACAGGAGGCTGAGGTGGGAGGATCAGTTGAGTCCAGAAGTTTGAGGCTGCAGTGAGCTATGATTGTGCCACTGCACTCCAGCCTAGGTGACAGAGTGAGACCCTATCACAAACAATAAGTTATTTAAATTTTATTTTAAATATTCTCTAATTTTATTTTAAAAGTTATTTTAAATATTCTGTTATTTATTATTAAATATAAACATTTAATTATTATTTACATGTAAATAATATATTTATTATAAACAATATATGTAATATAATATATAACATTATATATACTATTTAATATTAGAGAATGATTACATGGACAGTGTTCATTCCAGGGTTCTTCACATTCTATTTTATTTTATTTATTTATTTATTTTTTAATTTTATTTTATTTTTGAGTCAGGGTCTCTCTCTGTCACCCAAGCTGGAGTGAAGTGGCACAATCTCCATTCACTGAAACCTCTACCTCCTGGGTTGAAGAGCTTCTTGTGCGTCAGCCTCCAGAATAGCTGGGATTACAGGTGTGCACCACACCCGTCTAATTTTTGTATTTTTAGTAGAGACCATGTTGGCCAGGTTGGACGTTCTAGATTTTTTTTTTTTTTTTTTAGACAGAGTCTCGTGCTGTCACCCAGGCTGAAGTGCAGTGGCGCGATCTTGGCTCACTGCAACCTCCGCCTCCCAGGTTTCAAGCGATTCTCCTGCCTCAGCCTCCCAAGTAGCTGGGATTACAGGCGCCAGTCATCATGCCTGGCTAATTTTTGTATTATTAGTAAAGACAGCGTTTTGCCATGTTGGCCAGGCTGGTCTCAAACTCCTGACCTCAGGCAATCTGCCCACCTTGGCCTCCCAAAGTGCTGGTATTACAGGCATGAGCCACCACGCCTGGCCAACATTCCAGAGGTTTAAAAGCAGGCATATCTCAGTGAAAACCTTTGAATCACTGCAGTTATTGTGATGCTGGCAAGTTACCAAAATGTTAGAGAACTTATCCCCCTGAGGGTCCTTTAAGACAAAATTGGCAAGCTAAGACTCACAGGCCAAATCTGGCCTGCTACTTGTTTTTATAATTAAAGTTTTATTGGAGAGGAGCCACACCTATTCCTTCACATATTGTCTATATAGCTGCTTTCCCTCTAAAATGGGAGAGCTGGGTAATTGTGACAGAGACTGTATGGCCTGCAAAGCCTAAAATAGTTACTATCTGGCTCTTTATTATTATTATTATTATTGTTTGACTCTTAACAGAGTTTGCTGATCCCTTCTCTTCTCAGAAGAAAAAGCAAACAGTTCTTCGACAGTGAGATAAACAAATACAGCTATTCTCCTTCACCTCTGATAGTAAGAATCATATGGTGATCACAGTTGGAATCCATCTCTTCTCCAAAATTGGTTGATATTACTCCTCAACTCTCACCCAAACAGTCAATATTCATCACAACTCTGCTACCTGTAAGGTTCTACACCTTACCATACAAGCGGGTGCGTGGGAAACAAGGAATGAGGAGAAATATAAAAGAAACAGGTAGAGAGAAAGCAGCCCCTGCTCTCCATAAGCCAGTTTTGGTCACTAAAGCTGTTCAATGGTCCATGTGAGCCTCACTTACTTTTTAGGCTTAGTGACAACAAAGTTGGAAAAAAGGCCTTGCTCTAGGACTCGACTATTCAAAACAAGCAGCAAAGGACACATGAAAACATAACAAACGTTCTATGAACCTCCAAATGAATCCTTGGGTTAACCAGGAAATCATTTACACATTTATAAGCTCAGTGCCTGAGGGATTTGGAAGTGTGATAGAGAAAAGACTGAATCATCTGAAATATGTGTTCCAAAATGTGTGGGTGTGCGGGAGAAATTTCAGCAGCCTCTCAGCAATTCCCTGGAAGTTAGAGAAGCCTGAGTCATGTTCACTTGCAGTGTGATCAAACTTGACATGGGCCTGCCAGGCAGCGCCACACTTCCAGCTTCCCATTTAACCACCTCCCCTAGCTGGAGGGAAGAGCAGCTGGGGTCACTTCATTTGAAAGGCATCAATTCCCCTTCACTTACATTTCCCCTACACCTTGTTGGTTTGTCTCTCCTATCAATGCTTCACCTTTAACCCACAGCCTGTCTCTGTCCTGGTCTGAGTGATCTGCGTTAGATCATAAACCCCACGAGGCCAGACCCCACAGTTGCTGGGAAACACTTACGACAGCACCAAGTGAGAGAGCAAATGCTTTCGGGGAAGGACCTCACAATTGTGTCTTTCTGTAATCATGCCCTGGGTCCCACACAGTTCCCCCAAAATGGCATATTCTTGAGTGTCTGTTTGGTCCAGCATGTCCCACGCCCTCTCTTTTGGCTCAATGATCCCTACCACACAATTAAGGTCTAGTGGATACAAGATGTCCTCCATGAGCTCCATACAGGACGAACCTCTTCACTCACACCTCAGCCCTAGGTGGGCTACAGCACTGTAGCCACCTGTATTGCTAGACTGGGAATCCTTGAGGGCAATTCACTGAATCCCTGTACCATGCTTAGCTCAGTAACTGTCACATAAAGGGGTTCAATACACATCCCTGGAAAAATGGCAAAAGCAGATATTGTTCATGAGTAATACCAACCTGGTACCGGCCCAGAATAACCTTGGCATTACATCCAGGAGCATTGCTGCAATATACATATAAGTTGAGGACTTCTCTTTTGCAGCAATTGTCTTTAAAAACCTAAAAGATAAACATAATAGGTCTCACACACTTCGAAGTTTTACAGCAATGTGAATTAAGCTATTATTAATTTGGTCTTCAAGTGTATCTCAGAAGGCAGGTGGAAACTTCCAGACATCAGCTGGAATGGAAATATCACACTTACACCACACTGAAAGAAAAGGCTATCTCAGATACATACTTTTGACAAACCATTAAACATACAAGCCAGGTAACAATGCCCTGTGTACCAGGCTGCAGCTAGCTGAATCTCATGGTGAACCTGACCCCACATTCTTAAAGGTCAGGAGGTGAAGCTTGGCCAAGGGTGATGCTTTCAGCTTCCTGTCCCAGGGTAAATGTATTACTCATCAGTGTCACTGAGGCTGTGCTATTTTAGCGCAAACCAGGAGTCGGCAAACTTTCTCTGGAAGGGGTCAGACAGTCCACATCACGATCATCTCTGTTGTCACATTTCAACTCTTCCACACACAATACTTAAATGAATGGGCACAGCTATATTCTAATAAAATACTATCTATGAAGACTGAAACTTGAATTTCACATGTCACAAAACTTTCTTCTTTGGATTATTTAAAATGAATTTTTATTTCGAAGTAGTTTAAGATAAACTTTAAGATAAGTTCACAAGAAGTTGCAAAAATATGAGGGTTTCTATGCACCCATGATTACATAAAAAGAATTTCTTAGCTTACAGGCCATACAAAAACAGGTAGCAGGCTGGATTTGTCCCAAGACTGTAGTATGCCAACCCCTGGATAGCAGGTCAGACAGACACTAAGTGCAGCACAACCCCGTTGTAGGTATTTGCAAAATGCTTCATAAGGAGTATAGAGAAGATGCATGTACAGCAGGCTGGAGGCTCAAGGAAAGCTTCTGCTTGAACATCCTGCAACAGAATCTTAAAGGAAGAAAACTGAACTTAAAGAGGAGTTTTAAGGGAGAAAGTCTTCATGACAATGGAACAGACAATGGTTTCTTAGACACAACACCAAAAAAGAACAAGCAACCAAAAAAAGAAAAAAAAATACATGAATTAGATTTCATCAAAATGAAAATTTTTTGTGCTTCAAACACACTATCAAGAAAGGGAAAAGACAACCTACAGAATGGAAGAAAAATATTTGCAAATCTTAGCAGCCAAATGTCTGCTAAGAGATTTATATCCAGAATATACAGAGAACTTTTTTTTTTTGAGACAGAGTCTTGCTCTGCCACCCAGGCTGGAGTGCAGTGGCATGATCTCAGCTCACTGCAACCTCCACCTCCCGGGTTCAAGCGATTATTGTGTCTCGGCCTCCCAAGTAGCTGGGATTACAGACATGCACCACCACACCCAGCTAATTTTTGTATTTTTAGTAGAGACAGGGTTTCGCCACGTTGGTCAAGCTGGTCTCAAACTCCTGGCCTCATGTGATCTGCCTGCCTCAGCTTCCCAAAGTGCTAGAATTACAGGCTATAAATAACTCTTATAATTCAACAATAAAAGGTAAATAACTCAATTTTTTAAAATGAGCAAAGGAAATAAATAGGCATTTTTAACAAAGAAGATGTATGAATAGCCAATAAGCACATGAAAAAATGCTCAACTTCATTAGCCAAGAGGGAAATGCAAATCAAAACCATAATGAAATATATTAGCTGGAGCTGGTGTAGGAAGGGGATGAGGAGGAAGCAGGAGAGGAGACTTGGGGTGGAGGAGGGGTGTGGTCAATAAAGACCCAAACAAGCCTCTCAAACAGGCCTGTGAGTAGGGTCTGATGTGACCCCACAGCAGAAGAATATGGACTCCAAGGAAGGTCTCCCTCGACCACTCTCCTGCTCCTATCTCAATATCCAATTCACTGACTGCTTCTCCATCACGCTGAGAGCTGCTAGACAAAAGAAGTGACTTTCTTACCTCCTGAGAATTGATGACCTCCTTATCCACAGGGCAGATTGGCACTGTGTTTAATTCTCTGGAGAAAAAAATTTAAATGGAGCCAGAGTTAGTTGTTTACCTCAACAGCATTTCCAAGACCAGCCCCAGGGCTCCAGCCATGCTCTGGCCCTGGGCAGGCTGGTCCCTGTCTGCACATGCTGTTCCCTCTACCCAGAAGGTGCCTCCTGTACCCCTCCTTCAGCACCTTCCTGTTCTTTCAGTTCGCCTGAAAAACTTCACGCATCCTCCGGGATGCAGTCAGTGAGTCCCTGGACAGAGCTAAATGCCCCGTCCTTTGTTTATCATCTGTGCCACATTTGTCTCCTCTAGACTGGGACATTCTAGAGGGCAGACATGGGGTCCTGTTCCACACTGTAGCTCTTCAGCATGACAGCACAGAACACACAGGTGCTGAATGCACAAACGCACGAGAGAATGAGGATACGCTGTAATAACCCCCTTTCAAAGCTTGGCAGGGTAAAATGACTGCCTTGCTTCCTACACAACCCCTCAAAGTGTACCTGCTTCCACATCTCTCCTGGTATCCTCCCTCAACACAGCATGACCCAGGTCTTACAGCTGCCCAGGAGTGCACAGCATCCATGGCAGCAAGGTCCCTTCTAGGTGCAACAGCACCTCTGCTTCAAGGCAAGGGAAGATTGGGGTGACTACAACACAGACATTGTGAGATTCAAGCCCTTCTCCACAGCCAGCTCCCATGATGGAGTGTGTGTCTAGGTCTGCTCTCCCATGCAAAGCAGGTACAGTCTGAATTTTAAGAAAAGGTAAATATCTGTAAATTAGTGACCAAAAAATGATTATTCTTCAGGCCTTCACAGAGGGGATCTGGGAGAGTCCTTCCTTACAGTCATGGTTCTGTGGCCAAGTAAAGCAACTCTAAAACCCATGAAAACAGTTGAGTGGCCACAATTGCCACCTGGATGCTGGGCCTGCCATGGCCAGAGTTGCAGGCCCTGCCCACTCACCTCAGGGACAGGATGCAGTGCTGGCAGAAGCGGTGCCCACATCCTGTCTGGTGGGGGTTGTGAAGCACCGAGTGGCAGAAGGCACATTTGTAGCGCTCTTCCAACCGCTCCACAAACTGGTACTCTATATTGGGCTCAAAGTCCAAGGAAATGGAGTTGCCGGAATTCTGGCGGATGAAACCACAGGGCATACCTTTATGCTCTTCTGAATAAGCCATTCTGCAGAGGTCAGGGGAGGAGAAGGAAAATTAAGTGTGCAAACACTGAAACAACTACAGCCGTCAGATGCTTTGGTTATTTGTCTCATAATTAGTGTACATCATTCACATGGTCATTCTGTTGTGACTCTGAAACAACAGTGACAACCTCCTGCCACTAGGGGGCTCTGGCAAAGGTGCAATGTCTTTGGGGTGCTCAGGTTAGAGGCTGGACCAGATGACTTCTAGCAAGATTCTATGAGATTCAGTTCTTTGTCCATCAATCTTTTACAGGGTGCTAAATTACCCTGTCAGTTTGGCCACATGCTTGGACAAAATATAGCCAGGTGTGTTAATTACATTATAAGTAAACTGTTAGGAATTTTTCTTCCACTCAATGAGAGAACGGAAACACGGGTTTTGTTAAAATTTTTAGAAGCAGACAAATATATTTCTCACCATCTTGGAAGCACAGAGCAAGCGTTTACCAGACATTGAACATGCTGGGGTCTTGAACTTGGACTTCCCAGCCTCCAGAACTATGAGAAATAAATTTCTGTTCTTTATAAACTACCCAGTCTGACGTATTTTGTTACGTCAGCACAAACAGACTAATACTTTTTTTCTTTTTTTCAGAGACAAAGTCTCACTCTGTAGCCCAGGCTGGAGGCCAGTGGTGTGATCATGGCTCACTGTAATCTCCAATTCCTGGGCTCAACTGATCCCTCCCCAGTAGCTGGGACTACAGGCACTACAGGCACACACCACCACCCCAGGCCAATTAAAAAAAAAAAAACAACTATTTTTTATTTATTTATTTTTTTTAGAGACAGTGACATGGTTTGGCTGTGTCCTCACCCAAGTATCCTCTTGAATTCCCACATGTTGTGGGAGGGACCCAGTGGGAGGTAATATAATCATGGTCTTTCCCATGCTATTCTCGTGTGAGTAAGTCTCATGAGATCTGATGGCTTTATAAGGTGGAGTTTCCCTGCACAAGCTCTCTCTCTCTCATTTTGCCTGCTGCCATCCATGTAAGACGTGACTTGCTCCTCCTTGCCTTCTGCCATGATTGTGAGGCATCTGTAGCCACATGGAACTGTAAGTCTATTAAACCTCTCTTTTTTATAAATTGCCCAGTCTTGGGTATGTCTTTATCAGCAGCATGAAAATGGACTAACACAGACAGGGTCTCACTATGTTGCCCAGCCTGGTCTTGAACTCCTGGACACAAGTGATCTTTGTGGCTCAGCCTCCCAAAGTGCTGGGTAAGCCACCGCACCTGGCCTAAGATAACACTCTTAAAACCTGTGGAGCCAAAGACCCAACACAGCAACACAATATTGAAGGAGAAGAACAAAGCTGGAGGACTGATACTACTCAACTTCAAAACTTATTATAAAGCTACAGTAATCAAGACAGTGTAGTCCTATCAAAAGAATAGACAAAATAGATCCAGGGAACAGAATAGAGAACCGAGAAATAGACCCACATAAATACAGTCAACTGACCTTTGACAAAGGAGAAAAGGCAAAACAATTATGCAAAGATAAGTCTTTTCAACAAATAGTGCTGGGACAACTGGACATCCACATCAGAAAATGAAGCTAGACACAGACCTGACACCCTTCACAAAAATGAACTCAGAATGGATCACAGACATAAACATAAAATGCAAAGCTATAAAACTCCTACTAGATAACATAGGATAAAATCTAGATGATCTTGAGTTTGGCAATGACTTCTTGCCCACAAATATATTACTCACAGTATCTATCACTGCCATTGCGGTAGATAGAATGTTTGTATTCCTCCCAAAATTCATATGTAGAAATTCTAAACCCCAATGTGACGGTATTAGGAGGTGGGTATTTGGCAGGTAATGAAGTCATGAGAGTGGAGCCCTCATGAATGGGATTAGTGCCCTTATAAGAAGAAGCCAGAGAAGGCCGGGCACAGTGGCTCACGCCTGTAATCCCAGCACTTTAGGAGGCCGAGGCGGGTGGATCATGAGGTCAGGAGATAGAGACCATCCTGGCTAACGTGGTGAAACCCCATCTCTACTAAAAACACAAAAAATTAGCCAGGCGTGGTGGCGGGTGCCTGTAGTCCCAACTACTTGGGAGGCTGAGGCAGGACAATGGTGTGAACCCAGGAGGCAGAGATTGCAGTGAGCTGAGATGGCGCCACTGCACTCCAGTGTCAGAGCAAGACTCCGTCTCAAAAAAAAAAGAAGGGGCCAGAGAAAGCCAGGAATGATGGTGCACACCTGTAGTCCAAGCTACTTGGGAGGCTGAGGTGGGAAGATGGCTTGAACCTAGGAGTTCAAGTCTAGCCCAGGCGACATGGTGAGACCTCCTCTCTAAAGAGGCCAGAGAGGTCCCTGGCCGTCTTGCTGCCATGTGATGATACAGCAGTTAAGTCTGCAGCCCGGAAGAGGGACCTCATCAGAACCCAACCACGCTGGCACCCTGATCTTGGGCTTTCAGCTTCCAGAACTGTCAGAAACCTCTGTTGTTTATAAGCTACCTAGTCTATGGTGCTTTCTTATAGCAGCCCAAGCTAAGACAAGTACCAAGCCACATCATTTCTCACCTGAACTAAATATGAGTTCATTAGTTGCTTTATTCTCCAATCCACTCTCCATACTATAGCCAGGATGAGACTTTCAAAATGCCAAGTACAATGTAAGGTTATCTCCCTTCATCTTTTACTGGCTTCCCAGGGTTCTGAAAGAAAGTCCACAATGCTAAGCAGGCTCAAGACTGTATCCTCCCCAATCCAGCAGCATCCTGGACCTCTCTTCCCTGGCTTTCTGTACTCCAGCCACACAGGCTTTTTTTTTTTTTTTTAGTTCTTCTAATACACCACACTCTATGCCCCAGGGCCTTTGCACAAGCTACTTGGGAGGCTGAGGCAAGGGGGATCACTTGAGCCTGGGAGGTGGAGGCTGCAGTGAGTCATGATTATGACACTGCACTCCAGCCTGGGTGACAGGGCGAGAGACCATGTCTCAAAAAAAAAAAAAAAAAGCCTGGGGTTTGAGACCAAAGCTCCACCTTTTCCCTAGTGTTTCCTGCAAAACTTCAAGGGTGGTAGGTAAGCAGTATAAGATACAAATGTTCCCTCCTGTAACATGGTTGACTTTTGGGATTTAACAAAACTTCTAATTCTGAAGATGAAGAGGCAAAACATTTTATTTACATGCACAGCCCTAATAACCAAGCCCCACCTTTCTCTCAGAGAACTGGAAGAACCACTTTCAAACTGCCCTGCTCTGCCTTGTGTTCCCTCGTTCCTGGGGAGGGTGGCACTTCACATCCTGTGCCCTGATGTCATATTCTATGTCCCTCTGAGATTCTCTTCTGAGGCCAGGCCCAAGTCTGTCACACAGCATCTAAATTTGGACTCTCAGAGATGTATCCTAAAGCAACAGGCTCATTCAGTCCCCAGAATGAGGCAGGAGGATGTACAAAACTCAGTTCAGATTCCCTCCACTACACTCTACACTCTCCCTAACACAAGAATCTATGGCACCCATCTGTGTGTATGTCCATCTTTTGCTACAACAGTAGTTCTCCAACTTTTTGGTCTCCCGACCCCCTATGACTTGAATGTATGCGTCCCCCCCAAAAATTCGTATGTTGAAACCTAAGGTCCAGTGTGATAGTATTAAGAAGTGGCACCTTTAGGAAGTGATTAAGTCATGAGGGCTTTGTATCCATGGATGGGACCAGTGACCTTAAAATGGGCTCAAAGGAACTAGCTAGGTTATTTTGCCCTTCCACCTTTCCCCATGTGAGGACAGTGCTAATCTCTGGAGGATGCAGCAATAAGCTGCCATCTCGGAAGCAGAAAGTGAGCCCTCATCAGACACAGAATCTGCTGGTGAATTGATTGTGGACTTCTCAGCCTTCAGAACTGTGAGAAATACATTTTTGTTCTTTATAAATTACCCAGTCTGAGGTATTTTGTGATGGCAACACAAACAGACTAAGATAACACTCTTGTTTTTTCTTTTTTTTCAGAGACAAGGTCTCACTCTGTAGCCCAGGCTGGAGTGCAGTGGTATAACCACGGCTCACTGTAACCTCCAACTCCTGGGCTCAATTGATCCTTCCACCTAAACTTCCCCAGTAGTTAGGACTACAGGTGCATGCCACCACACCTGGCTAATTTTTTTTTTTTTTTAGAGACAGAGTCTCACTGTGTTGCCCAGGCTGGTCTTGAACTCCTGGCCACAAGCAATCCTTTCAGCTCAGCCTCCCAAAGCAATGGGATTACTACAGGTATGAGCCACAGCACCTGGTCTAAGATAACACTCTTAAAACTTGAGGAGCCAAAGATCCGTAGGACAGACACTACCGAACTTCAAAACTTACTATACTTGATTATACAGAATATAGAGAATAAAGAGCCCAGAAATAGACCCACATAAATACAGTCAACTGACCCTTGGCAAAAGGGCAAAGGCAAAACAATGATGCAAAGATAGTCTTTTCAACAAATGGTGCCGGGACAACTGGACACCCACATCAGAAAATGAAGCTAGACACAGACCTAACACCCTTCACAAAAATTAACTCAAAATGGATCACAGACATGAATGTAAAATGCAAAACTATAAAACTCCTACTAGATAACACGGGATAAAATCTAGATGATCTTGAGTTTGACAATGACTTTTTAGGTACAACACCAAAGGCACAATCCATGAAAGAAAGAATGGATAAACAGACTTCCATTCAATTTTGCTGTAAACCTAAAACTGCTCTAAAAGAAAATCTTGTCTTTTTTTAATGGAGGACCCCTAAGAGTTTTTGTTTATGCAAATTATATCGATTCATATTTACCATACTTGAGAGTCAAATTGAGGAATTTTAAAAGTATCTACTTCAAGATAATAAGCCAATTATATGTTAATACAAATAAAATTTTTATGAAAAATAACCATTTTCCAAAACAAAAGAATTAGTGAGAAGAGTGCCACCATTTTACATGTTTGCACATCTCTTTAGTGTCTTGCTTAATAGAAGATAGCTGGATTCTCATGTCTGCTCCTACATTCAGTCTGTTGCATATCATATATCATTTAGCTTCAGGAAAGCATCTCTGTGCATTTGTAAAAGGAGAGTACAAATGGCCAATGATGTCAATACTATTATGAAAATAGTTTTGTCCATACAGATCCTCTGAAAATGTGTCAGGGAGCCCCAAGCAGTGCTGTGCTAGTAAACGTTTAATAATCCGCTCAACTGGGGTAAAGCTCCAGTTTGTAGCATTTGCCAATTTCTGTGGTTAAACACTTCCACTATGGCTAATTTCAAGGTAACAATGAAAAAGGTCACTGAACTGGAACTGCGAAAGAGATGCACACAACTGGCTCTTACCTGAACTCACCTGAAGTAAGAGTCCATTAAGTGATTACCTAGTAAGAGCTGCTCCAGCACCCCAGGGGCCACTGAAGCACACTTTGGAAACCACTGCTCTATTAGACTGCTGTGCGGGCCCATGTCTTGTCAGCTTTGTCCTGGCAGGCACAGCACATGTGACTCTCACAGTCTCCTTGCTCCTGCTGAACAGCCAGCAGAGGACTGAATGCCCCATCCTTCCTCTTCCCATCCGTGTGTGTATTTCCCAGACCTATTCAACAGGCCTTGTCATTCATTGACCGGTTATTGTCTTGTCCAGCATTTGTTTTTGTGAAGTTGGGTTTTTAATCTCGTTACACATTGTAGAAAAATAAGCATTTATGTTCGGCTATGAGATGTGGACTTGAGGTGTCTTTCTGGGTGAGGTTCTGGTACATAAACAGAGCTGTGATGCCCCCCAGGGCAGGATCCGTCTCCTTCTGAAGCTTCCTCAATCCTGGACCCACTTTGTTCACTGACATGAGAGAGCCCAACAGCAGAACTAGAAAGGCTATGCTTCTTTACCTAACAAATATATTGATCTAATTAATCAGATACTTTCAGCTGGTACTCTGTCATTCCCAGGCAGCTATTTAGTGGAAATGAGTAAGCACTCCATTTTATTAAAATCTTTCCCCTCTGTGTAGAACAGCTTACGTAACAGGAACAACAAAGAAGCTCAGTTCTTGCAAGTCAGGAAAAAAAAAAACATATCAAAACTGCTAAAATAGAGCTTACATATCACCTTTCTGCAGTCAATGGCATTCTTATTCTTGCCATCAATGGGATGTACAGTGTGGTACTCCTACTGAAGAGTTGTTAACTCAAGCCAAAAGAGACAAGAGAAAGTCATATCCCATCTATTCCCTAAGAACTCTTGCTGAGTTTTCTTTGAAATGCCATGGATAGACAGACCAGGATCTACCTTTCTTGCCATCTTCTTGTTTCATAAATTGATGCATCTTTTCCATGAGAATTTTTTAGGAATTCCAAAGGAAAGCTGTGATGCCACCATTTAAATTCTTTACTTACATATCTCTACGGATTCATTTCTGGAGAACATATGATAAATATTCTCACATTCTGAAGCAACGTGAGCTTAGCCTTCAGTTATAACAAAAAAGATATGTATTTTGCAGAGTTTAAGAAAGGTTTAACAAAGAAAGGTAGATCCTGGTCTGTCTATCCATACCACCTCCATACCCTTGCCAACATCCAGTTTGGATTAATGAGATTTGAAAAATTGGGGAATTTTTTAATATATTATGTTATAATGCATAAGACGTAAGTCCACAAAATTTGTCTCCAGGGTTTTCAAGTTCTGATTCTTGGGGAATTACTGATTACTACAGACAAAATCCCAGAGTGAAAAGGGCACAGGACCAGAGACCTCTGTCTCTGCTCTGCCATTCACCATCCATGAAACCGTGAGCAGGACACCCCACAGCCCACTCATCTGCACATCCCTGCATTGATCCTGAGTTAGGTCCTGAGAATGCAGAGGCTATGACGTTGCATCTGCCCTTGAGGCCCTCCAAGGACAGAAGAAACAAGGCACAAAAATGACCAATTACAATATCCCACTGGCAAGTACCACAAACAGAGATTCCAACAAAGAACTGGTACAGCTTAGGTGGGGGGTAGCTAAAAATTTCTGAGGTGTCTGTGCTGATTTCACAGAGAAGAAATCATCTCAGCTGGTCTTGAAGAAAGAGGAGGCATTTTCTAGATGAAGGAGATTAAAGAATTTCCTGGTATCACGAAAGTTCTACAATGGTTGGCAATTAACTGTAGCTGACGTGGAATTAAGGGAACATGCCAGTCATCTGCCTGTTTGCCCAGATCCACTCCCTACTCTTGCTCTGCTTAGCTCTGCAGCATGAGGTAGGGTGAAATTTGATGCCACAAACTGTTTTCCAGGCTCCCTGGCTTCTGGTTAGGTTCAGCCAATGAGAGGCACTGGGATGGGAAGGGTGGAAAGAGGGGGAAGCCAGGGGATCTCTCCCCGATCCCTGGGTGCTGGGCAGCATCTCAACAGTGACTGGTGCTCCTCCATGGCTCTAATGACACCAGATAGCCCCTCTCTCTGTGGACGGGCTGCCAGAAGGCAAACTGTCCATTTCTCAGCTCTGCTCAGGTCTCGCTGGCAGTGTTGGTCAACTGCCTAATACCCACTTGAGCAGCATGGGAAGGATACAAATATGTTATTTCCCAAACCCACCCAAGGCCCACCAATGGGTCCTGGGCTTAAAGAGGAGAGACTGTGGCTGGTGATAAAGAAAAGTTAAAATGTTCAATCCCAAGATGCAGTGACCCAACGGGTCTCTGGAATCCACGCCCTGGGTGGGTTCCAGATGCTCTTCTGCTAGGATAGGCAGTTCTCTCTCAAGGTCATGGCTGGCGTTGAATCCTGTGATTCTGCTCTTCCAGGAAGAACAGTTACTACCAGGAAGCAAAAAAAAAGGGGGGGGGGGGCAGGGCTGGCACAGTGGCTCACGCCTGTAATCCTAACACTTTGAGAGGCCGAGGCAGGAAGATTGCTTGAGCTCAGCAGTATGAGACCAGCCTGGGCAACATGGCAAAACCCCATCTCTACAAAAATATACAAAAAATAGTTGGCCAGGTGCGGTGGCTCATGCTTGTAATCCCAGCACTTTGGGAGGCTGAGGTGGGTGGATCATCTGAGGTCGGGAGTTCGAGACCAGCCTGACCAACATGGAGAAACCCTGTCTCTACTAAGAATACAAATTAGCTGGGCGTGGTGGCACGTGCCTGTAATTCCAGCTACTTGGGAGGCTGAGGCAGGAGAATCACTTGAACCCAGGAGGCCACGGTGAGCCGAGATTGCACCATTGCACTCAGGACTGGGCAACAAGAGCAAAATTATGTCTCTAAATAAATAAAATTAGCAGGGTGTGGTGGTGCACGCCTGTAGTCCCAGCTACTTGGGGAGCTATGGCAGGAGGATCGCTTGGCCTGGGAGGTCCAGGCTGCAGTGAGCCGTGTTCATTATTCATGCCACTGCACTCCACCCTGGGTGACAGAGAAAGACCCTAACTCCAAAAAGGAAAGGAAAAAGGAAAGGAAACGGAAGGAGGAGAAAGTACTTTAACTGTCAGGCTATCCTCCTGGCACAAGGGAGAACTGAAATGGTCTCAGTTTTTCCAAAGCTTCTGTCTGTGATGGCCCAGAGAGGTCTTCCCTCAAAAACTGAAGAAGAAACCCCTTTAACCAGGCAGGTCAAAGACGAAGGCCTTGGAGAAAGGGAGAACCAATAAGGCCATTTTCCATTGCACCTAACGTGGCTGGGAGCTCATGCAGAGACCAGGTGACACCAGGACAACCAGACAACATGTGACCACAGTCCACTGACGCACTGTTCTTGCCCCAGGATGACTGGCTTTGATGTCTTAGAGGCAGAGATAAGGGTACGTTTTCTTTGCTTTTCCTTATGTCTTCACAGAAGAAAGTTGTCGTGGGAACAGGACAAACAATGATGTGAGTATAATTTTAATTACTTTAAAGAGAACTGTGACTTCTCTCCAAGTTGTCAGGAAACCTCTGGTTCCCCATTCTCCTGGAGGTGCAGCAAGCACTGTCAGTAAGTACACCGGAGCGCAAAGGCTGACAGGCATCCCTCTTCCCCCAACCCTCCAGGCTGCACACCCATGCTGGCCTGGCCAAAGCTGCTGCTGCCTCAAGTCAGTCACACTTACAGAGATGCCTTTAGTGGAACTCTTCTCCTCGGAACCAGGTAGAGTCTACCTGACTCCAGCACTTTTTAGGTATCCAGGAGACCTTTAGATTTGCTCTCAGAAACTAGACCAAGAGGAAAAAATAACAAAGAAAGCTCTACTGATCTTCCCACACAGCAGCTTTCTCCACTAGGAAGCCTTGTTCAACTCCGGTGCGCTCGGCCCCCATCCTTGGCTCCAGCTCTGTAACAGTCCCCAGTGCTACCTAGGGACAGCTCCTCGAGCTCCTCAAGGGTGGGGCTATCCTCATTAGTCCCCAGGCCAGAGTACCCAATAACCCAGATGACTCAATAATCAATGTGGAAACTCAGAGTTTGTGTGAGGCCACAGTGGGAAAGGGCCGTGAAAACAATCTAGGAGAGTTCCCATTGAGGCCGAGGGCGAGGGCAGGGTATTAAAAGAAGTGAATGGAGCCTAAGGCTGGAGTCAGATATGGGTTAGGATTACAAGTACTGAGGCGATGTCCAAGCACACAGACAGCTAATTGATATGCCTTAGCTCATTAACCCCTCAGCCAGGTGCGGTGGCTCAAGCCTGTAATCCCAGCCATTCAGGAGGCTGAGGTGGGAGGATTGCTTGAGCCCAGGTCAAGGCTACAGTGAGCTATGATGGCGCCACTGCACTCCAGCGTAGGAGACAGGGTGATATATGATATGATATATATATTATCATTATTCCCCATTTTTTTAAGTGAGGAAATGGAGACCTAGTGAGGTCCTACTGCCAGGTAGTGGTGGAGGCCCTTAGGGGATGAGGAGCTGGGGTTCCTCCCTGCTCCTCCAAGGTTCCGAGAGTCAGCATGGCATGGCAATTACCACCATGGCCTCTGGAGTAGACTTGCCTGGATTCAAATCCTGCCCGTACCCCTTCAGAGCCACGTGACCTCGGGCAAATTACTTAGTCTCTATGTTTCTCCATTTCCTCATCTGTAAAATGATGATAATGAAACGCCGGACAAGACACGGAGTAAAGGGAACCCTCGTACACTGTTGGTGGGAATGTAAATTAGTACAGCCACTATGAAGAACGGTATGGAGGTTCCTCAGAAAACTAAAAACAGAACTACAAATGATCCAGCAATCCCACTGCTGGGTACATATTCAAAAGAAAGGAAATCAGAATATTGAAGAGACATCTGCACTCTCATGTTTACGGCAACACTGAAGAACCAAGATTTGGAAGCAGTCTAAGCATCTATCAACAGATGAATGGATACAGAACATGTGGTACATATACACAATATTCAGCCATAGAAAAGAACAAGATCCTATCACTTGCAACAACATAGATGGAACTAGAGGACATTATGCTAAGTGAAATAAGCTAGGCACAGAAAGACAAGTTTCACATGTTCTTGTTTGTGGGAGCTAAAAATTAAAACAATTGAACTTATGGAGACAGAGAGTAGAAGGATGGTTACTAGAGGCTGGGAAGGGTAGTTGTGGGGTGGGGGAAGTGTTGGGGAGAGGAAGCGAGATGATTAATTGGTACAAAAATATAGTCAGAATAATCGTATAGAATACGATCTAGTATTTGATAACAGGGTGACTATAGTCAACAATAATTTATTGTACATTTAAAAATAACTAAAAGAATTGGGATGATTGTAACACAAAGAAATGATAGATGCTTGAGATGCCCATTTACCCTGATGTGATTATTATGCATTGTATGCCCATATCAAAATATCTCATGTAGCCCATATACACCTAATACACACCCATAAAAATAAAAAAGTAGGATTTATCACAATTCAAAAAAAAGAAAAATATATCAAAAATAAAATGGTGATAATGATAACAGTAGTTACCACATAGAACTTCTGAAGATTAAATACGTCAATACTATGTACATCAGGGGTTAGCCCATCACATGTTTTGTAAATAAAGTTTTATTAGAACACAGCCATGTTCATTCATTTACATATTGTCTATGGTTGTTTATGTGCTACCACAGAGGAGCTGAGCAGTTGCGCCACAGACCATATGGCCCAAAGGCCTCAAATACATAGTTACTAGCTGGTTCTTTACAGAAAAAGTTTGCTGACTTCCCTATGCATGAAGAGCTTAAAAGTTTGCTGACTCCCCTATGCATGAAGAGCTTATAGTGGTAGTACACAGAGGTGTCATAAGGGCTACTATTATTAAGCACTTGCCCCTGAGTCCCTCCATCAATGTCCCCCACTCTGAGATAAACTGACTGCCTGACATGCTATTTGCCTTCTCATTTCACCCAATTTTGAATTCATGGTTACGCTGGACTATCTTGCACTAAACATTTATTGATTCAGTCATTTTTTTGTAAATCATTTCTTTGCTGGGAACCTACCATAGGCAGACACTGATAAGGAAACAAAAATGCAGCACATGGGCCCAAATTCCCCACCCCCTGGAGCTCCGGCCCATTCTCCATCCTCAGCCCGGCAATGCCCCATCAACCTCTTTCTCCCCCTACCCCTCTCTCCTTCCCATTCCTGGCTCCAGAGCAGTGCCTGATGGAAACACACCTTCCAGGTGGCACCCACAGACCTGTGTCCTTTATCAGATCCCATCAGTGCCTCTCTGAGGCCTCCCTGGCCCTCCCAAGCTCATCTGTATTCTACCTAGAATAAGTCGGCAGGCCCAGATCATCTGGGGATGTGCTATATGAGGCCGTATGTAGTCTGGGAAAGCATATTATGTTAGTTTGATGATCTAAACTGTAATCACATCATCACACTTGCTGGCTAGTCTCTCCTAAATCACTGCCCTCCTGCCCTTTATGTGACATTTGGCACTTCCTTCTTGAAACTCCCTGATCCCTTGGCCCTGCGGTTCTATATTTGTTGGTTCTCCTCCCAGCTCTGAACCACACCTCTCGGTGGCTCCTTGTCAGCATGCCACTCCTGCAGGGTTCCCCAAGGCTAGGTCAGCCTTCTGCCCTTTGTTCTTGACTCAGCTCAACAACTTCTCCTCATTGGAAAGGCTTCTCCTCATTGGAAAGGCTGCCTACTGCCACCTCAACTGCATTCCCAAATGGGGTAGGTGTGCCCACTGCATGGAGCTATGGGGCTGTCATCTCAGACTCACACTTCTCTCCCCCTTCTCCCTTCCTGACCATCCTCCTTGCTTACAAAGAAGGTACAAAGAGGCCAGGTGCAGTGGCTCACTGTTGGGGTGATCAGACCCAGCACCAGGTTGTGGGGGTGACAAAGCCCAGCAGAGTCAAAGGATTGAGAAAAAGACAGTTGGAGAGATAAAGGTGGGACACCAGAGGGCCATCGCGATCGTGGAGGCTGCAAAGGCCCCGAGCTCTGGGAGCCCACGCTATTTATTGGTAATCCAACAGAGAAACAGGTGGTGAGAATGTGGAGGTCAAAAGGACACATGGCATTAAGCACATGATTTACAGCTGTGATGGTTTAGCATTTATATGGAACATGTTCTGCTACTTGAGATAATGGGAATAGGAGCCTAGGAGGGCTAGAAGCAAGGGGCCAGCAAGTCTAGACATATTCACGAGGATATAATGCAAGCCCTGCCTCAGTTTCCCTCTCAACACTCAGCTTTTTCCCAACACCTCACGCCTATAATCCCTGCACTTTGGGAGGCCAAGGTGGGCGGATCACCTGAGGTCAGGAGTTCGAGAGCAGCCTGGCCAACATGGCGAAACCCCGTCTCTACTAAAAATACAAAAAGCTGGGTGTGGTGATGCATACCTGTAATCCCAGCTACTCAGGAGGCTGAGGCAGGAGAATCACTTGAACCCGGGAGGTGGAAGTTGCAGTGAGCTGAGATTGTGCCACTGCACTCTAGCCTGGGCGACAGAGCAAGACTCCATCTCAAAAAACAAAAACAAAGACAGGTACGAAGAGCACAAACACTCGTAAAGTGAATGAGGCTCCAGTGGCCCCTCGAACCAACAGACAACAGTTTAGATTTAGCTTGGAATTCAGAAACATTTTCAAATGAGAACTGAGCCCAGGCTTCGCCCAGCCCCGCCCTCCGTGGCCTAAGGGTACTCTGAAGAAAGGGAAGAAACCTGAGACCACCCTACACGGGCTACAGAACAGAAATGCCAATGAGTTTAGAAACTGTGGCATGACCTTTTGGTGACTTTTAGCTACCAAAGGTTAACATCATTCTAGCAGTGCCCCACCTTCCCACAAATGCTCATCCACAGCTGACTTTGTGTAAGTTTATATTTCCAAAGCTGACCTCAGACGTGTGACATACTGCCAGCTGCCTACTGCCCAGAGCTGGGAGGACTGTGGCTGGGGTACATGTTGTGAGAGGCACACAGGGCAATCCCGTCCTGCCTGGCAGAAGGCCAGCTCTGGCCCAGTCCATGGAGGAAGCAGACGAGAGACGCTTCCTGGGGTGGGCTACCCCAGACACACCCCAGGCACACCCCAGGTGCCCGGCCCACATACAGGCAGGTATCCTACAGTCTGGCTCAAAAAATGCAGCCCTCAGGCTGTTGGGACTCAAGGGCCTGATCAGGGCAACAGAAGAGGGAGATCCAAGAGAAGTAGGTAGAACTGGGGGAGTGGATTCCCCCACCCCACAACTGAGCCTGTCAGCTCTGGAAGGACTTAAGGGATCAGCTATCCAAGGGTTTCACTGTTTCACAGCGAAACTTACCAAACCGAGTTTCATTCAGAAACATCAGTAAATAAAAGAGTATACAGAATACCTGTTCTGGTTGAAGCAGGGCCTGTTGGATTTGCTGCGATCCGCAGGCCTCTGGCTGCTCTTCTGGTTAGTCCTAGGAGATCCACAGTTTGGTTTCTCAAGATAATGATGATAACAATAATAATAAAACCTGATATGTACTAGTAATTTCCAGCCTGCACTTTTACATATAATATCATATACAGTTCCACACTAACCCTGTGGCAATACTGCTATCATCATCATATTCCCAATGAAGAGTCCAAGGCTTCAAGTTGTTAAACAACTTTCCCCAAATCACACAGCTAGTGCATGGGCACAGGGATGTGAATACAGACTTTCCGACTCCAAAGCCAGTGCTCTTCACTCTGTCACACCTGGGAGAAAATGCACCACATTGCAGCCAACACCAAACAGGAGGGCTTCATAGCAGGCAGTACCGCTTACTGGTTAGAGACCAGCTCTGGGGCCAGACTGCTGGGGTTCAAACCCTTCTGCCATTCACTTACCTGTGTCACCCCTTCCTCATCTAGAATATGGGACAATATGGGAGGCCAAGGCAGGCGGATTGTCTGAGCTCAGGGGTTCGAGACCAGCCTGGGCAACATGGCGAAACCCTGTCTCTACTAAAAATATAAAAATTACCTGGGCATGGTGGCACACATCTGTAATCCCAGCTACCTGGGAGGCTGAGGCAGGAGAATCACTTGAACCCAGGAGGTGGAGACCGCAGTGAGCCAAGATTGCACCACTGCACTCCAGCCTGGGCAACAGAGTGAGACTCTGCCTCAAAAAAAAAAAAACAAAAAAAACCAATAATAGTACCTGCTACAAAGGCTTGGAGTTAAGATTAAATGAATTAATCCATGTAAATTATTATCACACAATTCCTGGCACGTAAATAAGCACTTAATCACCATGCATGTCCACCCTGCCCTCCTAGACAGCTTTATTCAGTGCCCGTCACATGCAAAGGCTGCACCCTATTATATTATGGGAGTGGAGGAGTGTGGGTTACCAGACAGCTCCTGTCCTCAAGAAGTTTTCAGTCAAGGTAGGGACATGCGTATGCATATGCACAAAACTATAGCAGCAGCTCTCTGAGCAGTCAAGGCCCCAGATGCTCTGCTACAAATCTGTTCTAGAACAGGATGAAAATGCTGGCTTGGACATCTTACCCCAGAGGAAGGGGGACCTATTTGTTATAATAGTTTAGCCTTCCCTGATTAATACACTTCAGTATTATGATCTCTCAGTAGCAACTAGAATCTGATTTTCTAGCAAATTCCCAGGCTAAATTCTACAGCTCATGACAGTGTGAGGAGCACCAGTCAGATCATCGTGGCAGCTTCTAGGTCACCTTATCTCTTGGAGCTTCGGGCTGGTGCTGGACCTGCTCTCTTCTATCTGCACTCATTCTCTGGGTGAGCATGTCCCAGCTCCTGGCCTTACCAGCTATGGCTGACAATGCCCTGATTTCTATCTGTAATCTGGACCTCTCCCCTGAGCCCGAGACACACTCCACTGTTTAGTCTATGCCTCCACATTTAATAGGCATCATAAACTTAACACATCAAATCCCCACCCAACCTGCTCCTCCCATAGCCTTCCTCCATCTCAGTGAAATGGTACCACCAATCACAGCGTCACTTGGATCAAAAACTTTGGAGTGACCCTTGGCTCCCCTCTTACTCATGGCTCCCCAGTGGTTATTGCATCAGTCTCCTAGCTGGTCTCCTGCTCTGCCTTGCTCCTTTACAGCCCATTCACAACCCAGCAGCCAGAGTGATGCTTTTAAAAACAGAAGCTGTCTCTGCTGTTCCTCTGCTCCAATGGCCCCACTGCACTCGGGGTAGAAGCCAGTGTCCTTAGAGGTCAGGGCCCTCCATTTCTCTGCCTCTCCATTCTCTGTGTCCTTACTTCCCAGTGCCTTTCCCCTTGTCTACTCACTCTGGCAACACTGCCTTGCTTCTTCTTGAACAGCAGAAGAGGCTTCTGCTTGCTTTTCCCCTGCCTGGAATACTCTTCACCCTGATATCTGAAGGGCTTGTTCCTCCACCTTAGGAACCTGCTCAAATGTTATCTCACAAGGGAGGCCTTTGCTGACCACCCTACATGGAAAATGCAACATCCCTGGCAGACCCATCTTCTACTGCATTTTTCTCCAATACACTTATTACTGCCTAACATTACTTGTTCATGGCTTTATCTCTGTCTTCCCCTATCAGAGTAGAATATAAGCTCCATCACAGCAAAGATTGTTTCTTTGGGTACTGAGGTCCCAACACATAAAACAGTGCACAAGGCCATGTGCAGTGGCTCACGCCTGTAATGCCAGCACTTTGGAAGGCCGAGGCGAGTGGATCAGTTGAGGTCTGGAGTTTGACACCAGCCTGGCCGACATGGTGAAACCCATCTGTACCAAAAAGACAAAAATTAGCTGGGCATGGTGGCATATGCCTGTAATCTCAGCTACTCAGGAGGCTGAGGCATAAGAATCGCTTGAACCAGGGAGGTGGAGGTTACAGTGAGCCAAGATCACACCACTGCACTCCAGCCTGGATGACAGAGCAAGACTCCGTCTCAGAACAGAACAACAACAAACAAACAAACAAAACAAAACAGTGCACATGATAGGTGCTTAGTAAATACTTACAGAACGACTGTAACAGCTATTCTCCAGAAAGCAGGGCAGCCTCTCTCCTGCTAAGCACGCTTCTCACTGCCTAAACCTTTTCATTTCACCTGTTTGTAAGTCCTGAAATTCTACCAGTCCCAGCTGGAGAGGGCAAGGCTGGCTCATGATGGCTGACCTGGGGTAGGAGTTGGGGAGTCACTGTAAGTGGTAAGGGGACAGTGTGGCCACCTAGGACCGGAAGAGTAAAGCCTGGGCAGCGCTCCCTCTGACACACTAATGGGAGCTAGCCTCTGGGTGAGGTGCCAAGTGGGAAGCTTTAGCCCAAGGGTAGCAGGCACCTGGGAAAGGGGAAATGCTGAGAAAAATGTATATAGGTAGCCAGCCAACAATTCAATGCAACCAACATTTATGGGGCCCTCATTTAGGTGCCAGGCATTGTACAAGGTGCTAGAGATCTAAAATCCCATTTGCCAGAGTCTTTTTCCAGAGACTTCATCATGCCAACACAATAACATAGCACAATGACAGCTGTCCCCTCTCAGCTCACTCTGTTCAATGTTGATTTTAAACCTTTCTGTCCTCCACAAACCTGGACCACTCCCTCCAGTCTCACCAGGAAACTCTACTTCCTACTGCACAGCAAAAAAAAACAGAGATCATCAGACCAGACCACCTCTACTTCCTGCCACCACACCTGCAAATCTCCCTGCATGGGGCCCCTGCTCTGCCCCTTCCCTGCCAGGTTGGCGGCAGAGGTGACCTCTGAATTAGGCCAATCTCCCCAACTGTCCTCCACCTCTCCTGGATTCCTGGTCTTTTTGCCACTCCTCATATGAACAGAGAACCTTCCCTGCTTACAGCCTTCGCCCTAAGGCTGGGTCTCCCTTTCCTCAAGCTGTTATCTCTTCCGGAAACATCTTTTCCTCTCTCCCCACCTCTTGCTGAGCTAAACACATGAAGCCTCACATATGCAGCCATGCCTCTGTGTGCCTCCTCCATCAAGTGAGGGTCCTCCCCACTTATGACATGCCCTTTAACCACCTGTACTTCTCCTTAACAGCAGTGCCGGGAATGTAAATAATTGTTTATGTAATTAATTATCTGTTCAATAATAGTCTTCCCCAGCACGAAGAAAGCAGGGCTGGAATTGTGTCTTACATTTTTCAAGGTGTAGATGCAGAGCAAGCACTCAAATATCTAAGTCAATTAACAGTTGCCACTTGGGGTGCCATAATGTTCTAGATACCACAGGAGCTGTACATAGGTTGTCCCACTTAATCCACACAGCAGCCCACGTTTGCAGACACTCATTGTATTATTCATCTTCATATTTTACAGATCAGGAACCCAAAGCTCAGGGGATGAAACAATGTGTTCAAGGTACCACAGCTGGTAACTATGGGTAGGGATTCAGGCTTGTCTGCTGTCAAAGCCACCATGTCACATGCACATCTTACTCTCCACAGCTCACTCACTGCCTTAGATAAAGGAGGTGCTCGATCATGAGGGATCGATGGAATGACCAAATACATCATTTCCTTTGGTTTGTAGTCACCATTGAGACCTACAAGCAAGAATTACAATTCCTCTTTTCCCAACGAGGAAAATGGAGTTTGAGGGGTTCAAAGGGCCACACAGCAGTAGGAGGCCACGCTGGGCTGAAACCCAGGTCCTCTGGTTCTTTGTCTAGGGCAATCTTCTCTACAACATAACTATAGTTAGGCACTGAGAGGACAGGACAGATGAGATTATGAAGGAAAGCTATGCAGAAACAAGTTAACACAGCAAGCCTAATACTGCTATCTCTAGAAAGTTCTGCTCGCAAGGATGGCCCCTGGCTGGTGTCTGGAACATGGATTTCAGTAAGGCTTCCACCACCTGAACTGCTAAGAGTGGCTCACTGTGCTTAAACCATCTAGGTAAACAATGTGTTTTATTTTGTTTGTTTTGTTTTGAGACAGGGTCTCACTCTGTCCCCCAGAATGGAGTGCAGTGGTGCAATCTTGGCTCACTGCAACCTCCGCCTCCCGGGTTCAAGTGATTCGCCTGCCTCAGCCTCCCAAGTAGCTGGGACTACAGGTGCGTGCCACCAAGCCTGGCTAATTTTTTGTATTTTTAGTAAAGACGGGGTTTCACCGTGTTAGCCAGGATGGTCTCAATCTCCGGACCTTGTGATCAGCCCGCCTCAGTCTCCCAAAGTGCTGGGATTACAGGCATGAGCCACTGCGCCCGGCCAATGTGTTTTATGTGGAACACCTGTTTTTCTTCTGGAGTCTGGAATTTTGACATGTGCTAGATGAAGGTATCCACATGACCGGCCCTCAGTAAAAACCCTGGGCACTGAGTCTCTAATGGGCTTCCCTGGTAGACAGTGCTTCACACCTGCTGTCACAATGCACTGCTGGAGAAACTCAGCACATCCTGTGTGATTCCCCCTCGGCAGTCCTTTGCAGAGTCTTTTCCAAGACTCTTGGAAGCTTGCACCTGGTCTCCCCTGGACTTTGCCCCATAAGCCTTTTCCCTTTGCTCATTTTGCTTTGTATCCTTTTGCTGAAATGAATCATAGCTGTGAGTAGGACCATCTGCTGGACGCTGAATCCTGTAAGTTCTCCTAGCAAATCACTGAACCTGGGGATGGTCTTGGGGACCCCCAACACAGAAGCCTAACAGGAGATCAATTTTGCATTTGTTTTGAAAAGAGTGGCAGGGGTATGGATTAATGGTTTTGAACAGGAGGCATTCTAGGCAGGAGAAACGATGTAAGAAAAGGTAGGCAGAGGCAAGTCAGGTGTAGAAAGGCCTACACCTTTCCTTAGGCCGGGTACAGTGGCTTATACCTGTAATCCTAGCACTTTGGGAGGCCAAGATGGGCAGATCACTTGAAGGCAGGAGTTGAGACCAGCCTGGCTAAAATGGTGAAACCCCATCTCTACTAAAAATACAAAAATTAGCCAGGCCTGCTGGTGGGTGCCTGTAATCTCAGCTACTCGGGGGGCTGAGGTGACAGACTCGCTTGAACCCAGGAGGTGGAGGTTGCAGTGACCTGAGATTGCACCACTGCACTCCAGCCTAAATGGCAGAGCAAGGCCCTATCTCAAAAAACAAAACAAGGCCAGGCACGGTGGCTCACGCCTGTAATCCCAGCACTTTGGGAGGCTGGCGGGGGGTGGGGGTGGTGGATCGCCTGAGGTTGGGAGTTCAAGACCAGCCTGGCCAGCATGGTGAAATCCCATTTCTACTAAAAATACAAAATGTAGCCAGGCACGGTGGTAGGTGCCTGTAATCCTAGCCACTCCAGAAGCTGAGGCAGGAGAATCACTTGAACCCGGGAGGTGGAGGTTGCAGTGAACCGAGTTGGCGCCACTGCACTCCAGCCTGGGTGACAGAGCAAGACTCCGTCTCAAAAACAAAACAAAACAAAACAACAACAAAAAAAGAAGGGCCTAGAGCTATTTAACAAGGCTTGAACAGAATTGATGAGAAAATCTAGCACTGCTGTTACGAGGTAGAAGAGATGAGGGCTAGAGAGGTCCACTTGCTAGGAAGATCCAGTGTAAGTGAAGTGAAAGTGAACCACTTAGTCATACACAGGCCCTATGGGAACTGTTAGTATCAAGGAGGTGGGGAAAGAACTTAGCCTCTGGCTGTCCACAGCTAATACATGGCAATAAATATCTCTAAGGGAGGTCTGTGGGAATGATACAGAGAATTTGAGGCAACATCTCAAAGTACTGATTTTTGAAATAAAACACCTTAACATAAGGAAATCAGTCTGCTCCCAAATAATCTACCTCCCATTCATTAAGGGTGACTAAAATGTTCTTCATCTTTTTAAAACATCTTTGCTCAAGTCCAATATTCCCCCTCCATTTCTCCTATCTACCCCTCTCACTCCCTAGTGGGTTATTCCTGGAATAACTCCACCCAAAGTTTTAATCACTTCTTTCATTCTGCATCTGCTGAGCATGTCAGCCCTTGCTTTATATTAAATTATTCTGCCTTTAACCCAGGGAGGCATGGTAAGTTTTCCTAGGTTGCATCATAGATATCAACCCAGCCTCTACCTCAGAAATCCTAAAATCATGAAGACAGAAGAGGGGCCTTCATGGCTGCTGCTTAGCTTACCCCACCCATCTCCCTCCATCCTCCAGGGTCAAGGGTCTCCCTAACAGAAGCCTTAGAACACAGCCTGGCTGTTCTAAGTCATCAGCCTTAGTAGCGGAGAACAGGAAGGGCTCTGGGTGGTGGCTCTGCATCAGGTCAACCTTATCCTGCTGTGCCTTCACATTGGATCAAGCTAAAGTAACTGGTCTGCTCCTGGTGATCAAGCCAGAGTTTGTATTTTTGTTTCCCAAATCTGTTTTATTTTTTCCTGTGTTGGCTCTCTGCCAAGCACTATTCTTCCTCCAAAGCTGCTGCCTGCTCTGCCCACAAGTCCTGAAAACTAGACTCCTGCCCTTGAAACCTGGTCCATGGGGCCCCAGCCTCTGAGGCTGCCTGCCCCCTCTGCCTGCCAAGAACTCATCCCAGCTTATCCCACCATACCCTGTCCCAGCCTAGCTTCCCTACCCTGGCCCCTGAGGTCTACCTGGTCCAGAGATGGCAAAGTGGCAGCAATAGGCTAGTTTAAATGATGATCTACTCGCCCAGGTGCGGTGGCTCACACCTGTAATCCCAGCACTTTGGGAGGCCAAGGCAGGCAGATCACCTGAGGTCAGTAGTTTGAGGCCAGCCTGCCCAACATGGTGAAACCCCGTCTCTACTAAAAATACAAAAAATTAGCCGGCCATGGTGGCGGATGCCTGTAAGCCCAGCTACTTGGGAGGCTGAGGCAGGAGAATTGCTTGAACCCGGGAGGCAGAGGTTGCAGTGAGCTGAGACTGTGCCACTGCACTACAGCCTGGGCAACAAGAGTGAAACTCCATCTCAAAAAAAAAAAAAAGATGGTCTGCTCTGACACACAGCAATTCTTCCGCTGGTTTGCTGGTTTTTAATTTAAATTTGAATGCCTTTAGGCTAGGCATGCATTTTCCGGCTCCCCAGAAACCCCGCAATGCTCTGTGGCTATTAACCACATGGAAGGAGAAAACCAGTTTTACTGAATATCTGCCAGACTCCAGGCTCTGTGCATATATTGACTCATTCATCTTTCCAGCAACCCCAAGTGGCACACATTACTACTTCTATTTACCAGTGGGAATACAGACACTATGGAAGTTGGGCAACTTGCTCAGATTATATAACTACAACCAGCAAATCATAAACCCAGATTTGAACCCAGGCCCACCAGATTCTGAAGTCCACACTGCTTCTACTACACCATCATTGAAAGTAGCAGGTCTTGACTAGGCTATGTATTAAAGAGGCCCCTCTGCAGCAGCATGAAAAGGAAAATTGAATACAGATGGACCTGGAGCAGGAAAATGAGTCAATGCTTAATTAAGGTTGTCCAGGAAAGAGTCCCTGTGGCCCTGAACTGGGAAGACAGATCAGGACTGGCTGAGGGGGACAGGATAAAGGTGACTGAGGAACAGCAGCAATTTCTACAACAGAGAGAACACAGAGAAAGAGGCGGCCTGGGACAAATGTCTAAGGTGCTCCTGAAACATCATGATGAAGATTCCGAATATTGCAAATCATAGTGGCCAAGAAGAGAACTGGGTGAGGGATGGAAATTTGATCAGCCTTTCCTTAAAAGTGTTGGTTTCAGTCTTGGGAATGGCCAAGGGCTCAAGGAGAGAAGCACAGAGAATTGAAATCCAGCCTGAGGACCCAGCCTTGGCCCCATACCTGCACTTGCAGGACAGAGGAGGATAAGAAGCTGGAGGTCAAGGAAGGGAATGCTGGTGGGGACGGTGTAGCAACCTCCAAGGAGATAAGTAATAGCTGCAGCGTGGGCTGGTATGGGCTGGCAACTGAGGAGTACCAGGTCCTGGAAACCTACACAGGACAATCAGAGCCGTGCAGCAGGTGCACGGTGCCGAGTGAGGAGCGAGTGCAAGAGCTGGCCACTCTTTCCAGAAGCTTGTCAGTGAAAGAAAGAGAAGAGGGACTGGGGAAACATGGAGTCTTCTTATTAACAGAAAACTCAGCTTGTGGGGGAGGGAAGAAGTCTGTGGGAGGAAGGGAGGGAACCTGCCTCAGAGGGAGGAGGAGAGAGCTGACTTGGGAGTGTAGGTGGAAAAGGTGCTCTTGCCTTGATCTGGAGGAGAGCACTTTCTCCTTGAGAGAAAAAAAAAAAGCCATGGAAAAAAATTCAGAAGTGTTCTGAATTGGTAAGGAGGGAAGTTGATGGAGCCTGTGGTGTCAAGAAATGAGACATGGGGCTCTGCTGAAAGTAAGCGAGATGGCAGCCTTTGCTCCATACAGATATCCTGGGAGGGCACTCACTGGGCTCTGTCACTTAATACTGGGTCTCTAAGACCTGCTCATCACATGGATACTGCACAGTGTACAGACCATTTGCATTTATACTGCTATTGCTACAGCACAATCCAAGCATGCACCACCACCTGCCTCTAGGTACAGATATGCAAAATGTGCTCACCACTGTCACTGTAAACAGACTGAGTTCCTCTGTCAGGACTAATGAGTACTTTCACTTTTATCTCCCGCCTGGTCCTCCATGCCACTTACTCACAAGATAGCACTTGCTGGAGGCCATATGGGTCAAGGCTGCTGTGTGATCCTTCAAATAAAGCTTTCCTCTGGGCAAGGCAACAAATTCATGCTGGCCCCCTCCTGGGTGGTGGCAGCAGCGGCAGCAGTAGCGGCAGCAGCAGCAGCGGCGGCGGCAGCAGCAGCAGCGGCGGCGGCAGCAGCAGCAGCGGCGGCGGCAGCAGCAGCAGCGGCGGCGGCAGCAGCAGCAGCAGCAGCAGGGGCCTGCCAGCTCTGAGGACTGCCTCTGCCCTGCAGCATGTTCACCTCTGCCCCAACACACACAGATACTCACTTGCTACACCTCTGCTGGAGCTAGAACTCCTATCCAGAATCCCAGAAAAAGCCACAACCTGGGCAGAAAAAAGCTCTTAAGAGACTGAGTCAGACACTGACCTCTGATCAGTGACAAAGGTGTCAGGCAGCTTTTGATGACTGTCTCGCTGGTTCTCTCATCCTCCTCCTGCCCAGAATCCTGGCTTCCTTTAATTAAGATACTATGGGAAAAGCACAGGAATTGGAGAAAGAAGACTTGGGATTGGGTCCTGCCCCATCCCTACATGCTGTGAGGTCTTTCAAATCACTTCTGAGGCTCAGCTTGCAACCAGGTAAAGTGGAAGGAATAGCATGTGCCTCCCTCTTCTCCTGAGGAGGTAGTGAGAAGTTAATCAGATGAGATGGGCTTCTCGTAAGCTGTACAGTGTTATTCTAATTTCTGGATTTAAGCAAGTCCTGCTGGGAGCTCAACCTCTCTCTCCCAAGCCTACCCAGCACTTGTTCCTGGCAGCTCAGACCCCATGGGAGACGTACCCTGAATGAATTCAATTCGATTCAGCAAACATCTGTTTAGGCCTACTCCATGCCAGGTTCCAAGACACATGAAAACAGACACGGGTCTTGCCCCGAGTTTGCCTGGCTAGGCAGAGCTAACAGAGTGGTGGTTAGGCCAGAGTCTCCAGCAGAACTTGCTCCATGTTGCTGGGGACAGACCATAGAGGCATTATCAGAATCTGGGTCCCCTTGCTGACCCCTCAGATGGAGGAAGAGGTGGGCAGATATGGCTCTGTGAGAAGCCAGGGTGAGGGGCCTGGATCAGGGGGACCAGATACCTCAACGCTCTGAGCCTGGTCCAGCAGTGGAGCTCAGGGAGCTATTTACCCGCTCAGTGCTTCACCCTCACAATCTGAGAGACGTAGAGAATAAGCCTGCTGTAACTCATGAGGGCGTCATGGAGGACAAAAGGAGAACAAAACGACAAGAACAAAGAGAAAACGCTTTGCAACGGAACGAGCTTTACACACAAATAATTATTTTTCCTTCAAGGTCCTCCCCAGTAAAGCTGAGCTAATCAGAGAAGGTTTGTCTAAGTAATGAGGTGCCTTTCCCATTGCTAGCCTAACAAGACTGACTCTGAGGCATCTAGCTCCCCGACTGTGCAAATCATCCCCACTGAAACATCCCAGTCCCTATCGTTAGGACGTTCAGTGGACAGCAGCTCTTTTCCACATTCTTTCCATCGCCCTACTACCCAAGTCCAGCGGGTACTCAAGTGATGCTTCCTGACAGAGGGAAATACCACCATCCTACCCTGCCCGTCACAACAGGCCTCAGCCCAGAGGCCGTGGGAGAAGTCACCTTCTCCATCACATCCCCTGTTTCAGATGCCGGCTCAGACAGTTTCTCCTGCCTCTGTCCAGGAGCCAGGGATCTGAGAGTTGATCCATTCCATAGAGTTACAACAAAAACAGTCACTGTAACAAAATCAAAAACCTTTACAGAAGCCAGGCGTTTTCCACTTCCATCTTACATCCATCGTTCCTGCAGCAATTTCTGTCTTTCTAGTTCAAATTAGAGTTAGGGATGGAAGTGTTTCCACCCAAACCATCAATTACATCAACACCCCTGTTTTCAGCTTTGTGAATACATAAGGCAGAGCAGCTGCACTGGGATCTGAGAGGTCCTAGCCCAGCCTTTTGCTGCCTAAAATTATCTCGCACACACCCAGAACTGTTCTATTCCCAGAAATGGTTCAACTAATTTCTTTGCATCTTAGATCTTCCAGAGCCCTTTTAAAATGCAAGCATCTCTGGAGGAAATAATTATATTCCGTTGGCCCCAGCCCAGTTCTCACACAGCACCTGCCCAATAAATATTTACAGAATTAAACTGGTTACCAGATGCCTATCCTCACAGGAGGTGGGTCAGAGCCCAGGGCTCTGGAGGGTGGGGACTGTAGGGGCAGCCCCGGCAGGGAGCCTCGCCTGGTTTCACCAACCTCAACGCTCGCCTGGGAGGGAGCCTCGCCCTGGCAGGGAGCCTCGCCTGGTTTCACCAACCTCAACGCTCGCCTGGGGCAGCTCCGCCTGCCACAGCGAGATAACTGAGCTCTCATGAAAGTAAATCTGAAATACCCAAAGATGGAAACTTAGCAGAAGGAGGCCGAGTGAGCAGAGAAAGTCGGCCGGCCAGAGTGGCCCAGTGGGACCCGCGGCAAAAGCGTGGCCCCGAAAATTCTCAGAACCACCAAGACCCTGCAGAACAGGAACAAAGTGGAGACAATCTGGTACGGAGAACTTAGAATCTGCGAATTCTCTGGGTGCCTCTGGGCAACTCCTTCCACCTCTCGGAGCTTTGGTTTGCGTCAAGGCTCCTTAGATAAGCTCGCCTTCTGGGGGAGGGGGGTAGCTGCTTTCTAAAGGAAGACGCGCAAACGAACAGCTGGTGGAGGCTTCCATTCCTTGCAATCCTGAAGTTTCATTCTGGAGTTGCTTTGATTGGAAAGCCGTGCAAAGGTGGAGGGGGTGCCTTCGGGTGCGGAAGGGGGCCAGGGCCTGGTTTGCAGTGCGGGTGTGGGGGACGTGCCTGAAAGTCCTCCAGCCAAAGCACCCGGATGGAACCCGGTCCCTCCGGTCCACAGCCGCCCTCTGGACCAGCTCCCCAGCTCGGGACCCCCAGTCTCCGCCCTCGCCACACCTCTCCCCGGCTAAGAAAACCCGCTCCGCACCGCTCCCGCTGTCCCGGGGCCGTCGGCGGTCACCTGCGAGCCCGGGCCCCTCTGCCTCCCCCGGCCCAGCCGCCGCCTCGCGCCCTCCCCGCCGCGTCGGGGACCGGCCGGACGCCAGTAGGCGCTTTCGGTTTCAAAGTAACTGGGACGAGATGCAAAGCGCTCGTCGGTGTCCCCACCCCGGTCCTTCCGCCGCGAGGGTGCCCAGGGCCCCCCCCCCGCCGGACTCACGTGGGGCTCGGCGCGCGGGCTCCGCGGGGCCGGTCTGCAGGCGAGCGGCTGCTCCTGGCTGCGGCCGCCGGCGGCGAAGCGGGGGCGAGGCCTGGGGCGGGGCCGGGGCGCGGGCGGGCGCAGGGGAAGAGCGGACGCGCAGGAAGGGGTCGGGCGGAGGCTGAGACAGTCATCCAGGAGGTTGGAAAGCTTAACCTACCCGTTTCAGAACCGTTAGTATCTACAAGTCCAGTCATCTGATTTCCCTCACGTGCGTCTGAACTGTGGCCGTCTTGCTCTTCCGTCAGGCACAACGAGGCTCAGCCAGTCCTCTCCTGTGTTGACGCATTTGCGCAAGGCCTTGAGATCCGGCTCAAATCAATCCTTCCCGGACTTCCCTTCCGGGTAGTACAAATCTGCCAGCCCTCCTCTTGCTGCTGGCCCAACACCAGCAATCTCTGAGAGTTGCAGAGCTCCCCGTTAGGTCAAGGGTTGGCTTCCCAAACATCTCCTGTGGTCCTCAAAACCAGCTGGTGAAGTAGGCCTGGTCATCCCCATTTTGCAGATGAGCTGTCTCAGGACCAGAGCAGCAACTGGAGTGACGTACCCAAGGTTAGACACTCAGCAAGCTCTGCAGCTGGAACTTGAATCCGGGTCTGTCTGTCTGTCTGTCTGTCTCTCTTTATGTATTTTTTTATTTTATTTTATTTTTTGAGACGGAGTCTCTTTCTGACTCCAGGCTGGAGTGCGGTGACGCGATCTCGGCTCACTGCAACCTTGGCCTCCCGGGTTCAAGCGATTCTCCTGCCTCAGCCTCCCGAGTAGCTGGGATTACAAGCATGTGCCACCACGCCGGGCTAATTTTTGTATTTTTGGTAGAGACGGGGTTTCACCATGTTGGCCAGGCTGGTCTCATCTCTTGACCTTGTGATCCGGCCACCTTGCCCTCCCAACAGGCGTGAGCCACCGCGCTTGGCCTGCGCACTCAAATACGGGCTCTTTCGTACAATATATTCTCTCCAAGGGCAATACCTTCTATATAAATGAAATGGACCAAAATTCCAATTCTATCTAGATCCTTTACTTTCAGTTAGGCCACCGTGGGAAAAGTACTTAACTGCTCTGAGTTTCAGTTACCGTACTCATCAATAAAAGGGGAGAATAATATACACCTTGGGAGTCAAAAACTCAGATATGCACAGGAGCTCCGCAGGAAACATACAGGAGGGAGGCAGAGGTTATGGTCGTGGAGAAAGGAGGGAGGCGCTGGTGCACTGAAGAGCAGGAGGAGGATCTAGTGGAGCAGCCACCACCCAGTGCTAGCCTATTGTTACCTGATCTCTTATTTCTCAAAAGAGCCAGAAATCCAGATCCAAACCTTTTTTGGTTGGTGAGTTAGATGAACCGCTCCGTGGGGGAGATACACTGGTGGGTGTTGCTTTGGGACTCTAGATCTGTCTCATAATCTTCTCATGAGAATTAAATGAGATGGCACTCCTGTACGCCTGACACAGAGTAGGTGCTTAGTGAACCCAAGTTCTCCTCCCTGTTCTGCCACACACTATACTTTCCCTCTCTTTTTGTGTGTGTGTGTATTTTTTGAGAGAGGTTCTCACTCTGTCACCCAGGCTGGAGTGCAGGGGCATGATCACAGCTCTCTGCAGGCTGGATCTCCTGGGCTCAAGTAATTCTGCCGCTTCAGCCCCCAGAGTAGCTGGGACTACAGGCACACACCAGTACGCCCAGCTCCCCCAGCTCCTTTTTTTTTTTTTTTTAAAGAGATGGAGACTTACTATGTTGCCCAGGCTGGTCTCAAACTCCTGGGTTTAAGCGATCCTCCCACCTCAACCTCCCAAAGTGCTGGGATTAAATGTGCAAGCCACTACGTCCCACCCACTTTCTCTTACAATTGCCTGCTTCTTGCCTCTCTCCTCATTACTTCCAAGCATGATAAAGTTGATACTGTTTTTTAGAAGTTATATCTCCTTTCACTGGCTGGAACATCAGTGTCTAGTATGCATACATCCAGGTATGCTCAGAATCCCTGGTCCTGTCATTGACTGTAATTTGCTTCTCTCTCCTACTCCTCTCCCCACCAACTGAATAAAGCAGTCAATTGTTCCAAAAATTACATCCAAGCCTTAAATATGATGGAATAAAACCTGGGATAGAGAGGTGGATCTTTATTGTGGTGGGAAATGGGGGCCGCATAACTCGAGGGCTGAGTCTAAGTGGAAAGGGTAAAGGAATTTTAGACGGGTATTAGTCAGAAGTCAGTAACATAGTCCCAATTCCCTTGTTGATCATAAAGTGGAATTTGAATCCTGTATTTACATAAATGCACATATAAAAAACATTAAATACCTTCAAGTGATAACTAACGTTTATTAAGGTTTTTAGGTTTTTTTTTTTTTAGATGGAATCTCGCTCTGTCACCCAGGCTAGAGTGCAGTGGTGCGATCTTTGCTCACTGCAACCTCCACCTCCTGGGTTTAAACGATTCTTCTGCCTCAGCCTCCGGAGTAGCTGGGACTATAGGCGTGCACCACCACACCGAGCTAATTTTTGTATTTTTAGTAGAGATGGAATTTCGCCATGTTGGCCAGGCTGGTCTCAGATTCCTGATCCCAAGTGATCCACCCACTTCGGCCTACCAAAGTGCTGGGATTACAGGCATGAGCCTCCACGCCTGGCCTATTAAGTTTTATATACCAGGTACTGTGCTCAGCGTTTTTTTGTATTAACTCATTTAATAATCAACTCCATTTTATAGATGGAAAATCTTATCTATTGAGCAATTTGCCCAGAATCACAAAATTCTTAGTTTGAGAGAGGCAGAATTTGAATTCTGGGAAGTCTGGTTCTGGTAGGGTATCTCCTAGCCACGATACCCTACCCCTCAAATAAATGACGGGTGTGAATTCAAACAAAACAACTTAAAGACAAATTTTAGTACTTTTAGTGTTTTGAAAATATTCAGCATTAAGTTCAACATTATATCTAACATTGAACAGAATCCAACCTTCAAACTAAATTCAGCTACAAAATAAGACCAGGGCTGAACTATACACTACAGTTTTATGCAGAAGAAAAGCGCTAACCCTTTTGTCTGTTGCTTCTAGACACCGTAAGATTGCCCCAGACGCCCGAAGACATGGATTTCAGCTGTTTAATTTGCTGTATAAATTAGGATGAGAGACTGCAGCCCTCGCTGCCAATGTAAAGATGGTGCTGATGGAGAGGTGAGGACGCCGCCTACTGGAATAGTAGATGGATGCATTATCTTCCTCAGCCTGCTCCTCTGTGACGAGACTGATCAATGTAGTGAGTTAGTTAGCAGGGCAAAAGTTCATACTTCCCATCACCTAGAGATCAGTGAGATCAGATAAGGAGGGAAAATCCTCTCCTTGGGCCATAGATTGCGACTCTGACTCCATTGCAAGTTACAATGGAAAGTCTTTGTCTGTAATAGAACCACACGTGGAAAATGTGATACACTGTAGCAGCAAACCACTTCCAGGCAAAATGCAGATCTCAGGGTCTTGTGCACAGAGAATACTCAGCTTGCTCACTAAGTAGGTGTTAGATTGAGACAATAAATGAATGACTGGTCCCTCTGCTTCCATCAAATGACCTTTAGTTCAGCTCTGCCTGTCAGTGTGCTGACCACCACAAGAAGGAAGGCAGGGAGTACTGGGATGGGGCAGGGACCGATGTAAATTTTTTAAGCCTCCCTTTGCAAAAGAGCCTGTGTATGTGCATTCAGCAGCTGCACCTTTAACTTAAGAGCTTAAGAAAAAAACATGTTTCTTTTGTTCTACCTTGTTTTATTCGATTGTCATTTACTGTGTTATAGGGTCAGCACCAGTTTGAAAAAAGCAGACCTGTACTGTTCCTATGGTCATATATTATGTATTTATTCCAGGGGATCCCCTGCTTGATACACAAACACACCCTTCTTTATTCCTGTTTATGGTTTGATTGTCTGATGGTCAGCCTTGGCTGGAGAAATGAGATTTTTATTGTTTTTAAATTAGGCCTCCTGTCTTCATTGTACACCTGGCTAAGTATGAATTCTGTCCTCTTTGCCAGTTTCTTTAATAAGATTCACACATGCAATTCCTATCCCTACTAGGAAAACATTTTAACATATTAATTCTGCATAATCACCAGAAGCCATTACAATATAGATTTAAAAGTTATTGTTTAGCCTTAGGAATCATGAAGTAAGATAATAGGTTTGATTGGCACAGTTTGGTCTTAGATTTTGTAATAGGTTGGTAACAAGGAAGACCATTTATTTGGTATTTATTTTTGAGAATGGTGCTTACTCTATATGCTGAGATTTCAAGCAATGATCTTGGAACCCTGGTTAGTCACATCTTCCATTTCACAGAAAACAGGACAGAAGCATTAGAAAGAAAGGCATAAGCTCAGGAAGGGCCCATCCTAGGAAAAATCACAAAGTTCAAGGGTCTTTGACTCTAATCACACCTCAGTATTCCATGACCTTGCCACTTCTATCCTGTGAAATCCCATGCTACTTTCTGTTGGCACAAATGGGGGCCTCTCATTGTGATACAGGTTTTGTACAGCCCTTCCAGTTCCATACTTCTTCTTCCTTGTTTAAACAACTTTACTGATGTACTTTTAATAAGATTCACCCAATTGATGAATTTTAGTAAATGTATACAGTTGTGCAGCCATAACCACAATGAAATTTTAGAACAAATCCATCACCCCCTGTGTCCATTTGCAGTCAGTCCACAACCCCAGCCCTGGCCTCAGGCAAGAGATCTCCTTTGTCGCTATAACTTTGCATTTTTTTGAAAATTAATATAAATAAGGCCAGGCGCCGTGGCTCACGCCTGTAAATTCCAGCACTTTGGGAGGTCGAGGCAGGTGGATCACAAGGTCAGGAGTTCAAGACCAGCCTGGCCAACATGGTGAAACCCTGTCTCTACTAAAAATACAAAAAAGTAGCCGGGCATGGTGGCAGGCACCCATAATCCCAGCTACTCCGGAGGCTGAGGCAGGATTATCGCTTGAACCCAGGAGGTGGAGGTTGTGGTGAGCCGAGATGACACCATTGCACTCCAGCCTAGGCAACAAGAGCGAAACTCCATCTAAAAAAAAAAAAAAGAAGATTAATATGAATAAATATGTAGCATTTTGTGTCAAGTAGGAAAATACTTTTGTCATTGATCCATGTTGGTGCATAAGTCATTAGTGTGTTCTTTCTTGTTGACTACCTCATACCATGCATAAAAATTAACCACATGGAGCATAAGATCTAAATATAAGAACAAAACTATAAATTTCTAGAAAAAAACCACCTGAAAATATATCACCAAAGCATGATCCATAATAGAAAAATTGTATTGGTAGACCATTTTGTTTATTCCCCAGCTGATAGACATTTGGATTATTTCTAGTTTTTACAATTATAAATAATGCTGCTGTGAACATTTGAATAGAAGTTTTTGTGTGCACATACATTTTCATTTCTCTTTAGGTAGATGCCTAGGAGTAAAATTAATGGGTTGTATTGTAAGTGTACATTTAGTCTTTCAGATGTTGCCGAATAGGTTTCCAAAGTAGTTGTATCATACTACATTTCTACCATCCATGTAAGAGGGTTCCAGTTTCTTCACATCCCTGACAACACTTGCTATTGTCAGTCTTTTTAATATTAGCTATTCTAGTGGGTGTTACAGGTAGCTCATTGTGGTTTTACTTTGCATTTCCTTTATGACTAATGATGTGATCATCTTTTATGTACTTATTTTCCATTTGCATATCTTCTTCAGCAAATGTCTATCCAAATCTTCCACCACCCCACTCTTTTTGTTCTATTATTGATTTGAAAGAGCACTTATATTTGAATTGTAAGAGTTCCTTATATATTCTGGATACAAATCTTTGATCAGACATATGTTTTGCAAATATTTTCTCCTGACCAATGGCTAACCTTTTCATTTTCTTGTGTCTTTTGAAAAGGAACATTTTTAATTTTGATGAAATATAATTTATCAATTTTTTCTATTATGGATCATGCTTCAGTGATATATTTTCTTATTTTTTTTCTAGAAAGTTATATTTTTGTTCTTTTTTGTTTATTTTTTATTTATTTATTTTTTTTGAGACAGAATCTCACCCTGTCGCACCCAAGCTGGAGTACGGTGGCGCGATCTTGGCTCACTGCAACCTCCACCTACTGGGTTCAAGTAATTCTCCTGCGTCAGCCTCCCGAGTACCTGGGATTACAGGCGTTTGCCACACACCCGGCTAATTTTTGTATTTTTAGTAGAGACAGGGTTTCACCATATTGGCCAGGCTGGTCTCAAACTTCCAACCTGAGGTGGTCCGCCCGCCTCGGGCTTCCAAAGTGCTGGGATTACAGGTGTGAGCCGCCGTGCTCGGCCATTTTTGTTCTTATATTTAGGTCTGTGTTCCATCTCCTGTTTATTTTTATGCATGATGTGAAGTAAGGATCAAGGTTTATTGGAGGTTTTTTTTGTTTTGCATGCAGATATTCTATCATTTCTGCCATTGAATTACACTGACACTTTCATTGAAAATTAGTTGATCACATATGTATGAGTCTATTTCTGGACTCTATTTTGTTCCATTGATCTATATGTCCATCATTGCACCAATATCACAATCTCGATTATTGCATCTTTATAACAAATATGGAAATCAGTTAGTGCCAATCACCCAATTTTGTTCTTCTTCAAAATTGTTTTGTCTATTTTAAGTTAGGAGTTGATGCCTGTTTTCGTAAATAAAGTTTTATTGACGCATAGCTATGTCTATCCATTTATGTATTTTCTCTGGCTGTTTTTGAACTAAAATGGTAGAGGTCAGGAGTTGCAACAGTTTGTGGACCACAAAGCCTAACATATTTACTATTTGGCTATTTATAGAAAAAGTTCACTGGCCCCTGTTCTAGGTCCTTTGCATTACCATATAAATTTCAAAATTAGTTTGCCAATCTGTGCAAAATAAGCCTGCTAGGATTTTTATACGAATTAGATTGAATCTATAAATCAGTTTGAGGAGAAATGCCATTTTAACAATATCAAGTCTTCCAATCCATGAAGTTAGTTATTTAGGTCTTATTTCTCTCAGCAATATAGTTTTTTGTGGACAAGTCTTGCACATTTTTGTTTATTCCTAAATATTTTTTCTTTTTGATACTATCATGAATAAAGTTTTCTTAATTCCATTCTCAGATGACTTGTTGCCATTATATAAAAATACAATTGATTGTACATTGATCTTGTATGCTCTGATTTTCTTAAGCTTGCTTACTATTCTAGTTTTTGCAGGTTTCTTGGGATTTTTTACATGCAATTTCATGTCATCTGCACATAAAAACAATTTTAGTTTTTGCTTTCCAATCTGTATACTTTTTTCTTGCCTATTGCACTGGCTATAACCTCCAGCAAACCACTGAATAGAGTTGTGAGTGCAGACATCCTTGCCTTGATTCCCATCCTGAGGGGAAGCATTCCTAGTTTTCTAAGTTTTAATCATGAATAGGTGTTGGATTTTGTCAAATATCTTTTCTGTGTCTATCAACATAATCATATGGCTTTTCTTCCCTTATTTTATTAATATGATATATTGCAATGATTCTCAACTGGAGGTGATTTTGCTCCTTATGGGACATTTGACCATGTCTGGAGACATTTTTGATTGTCAAACTGGGGAGGTGGGTTCTACTGGTATCTGGTGGGTAGAGGCTGAGGATTCTGTTCAACATTCTAAATGCACAACAAAGGATTATCTAACCTAAAATGTCAGTAGTGCTGATATTGAGAAATATTTCATGTGCACATGAAAACAATGTTTATTCTGCTGTTGGGTAGAATGATCCCACATTTCAATTAGGTAAAGGTGTGTTATTCAAGTCATAGGCTGCAATCAAGGTGTTAGCTGGGTTCTGGTCATCTCAAGACCCAGCTGGGGAAGGAGCCATTTTCAAGTGCACATGGTTGTTGGCAGGATTCAGTTCCTGGCAGGTTGTTGAACTGAAGGCCTGAGTTCTTTGCTGGCTGTTAGCAAAAGGCTGGCTTCAGCTCTTTGTCACATTAGAGGTTCCTTAATTCTGTTGGCTTTTGTCATAAATGTATCCCCATCTGCTGGTAGCTCCTCCTCTGGCTTCGTAGCACTGCTATGGGTTATTTTGGTTTTTCTATTTCTTGTCATTTCAGTAAGATTGGCGGGGGGAGATTATGGGTAAGAAAAGTAAAAGACTATGTCCAGTGTGTCATCTTGAACTGAAATTAATGTCTCCTTTTTGCACTGCACTTTAATTTTTTTAAAAAAATGAGCTGAGATTGCGCCATTGCACTCCAGCCTGGGTGACAGAACGAGACTCTGTCCAAAAAAAAAAAAAAACGCAAAATACATTTCCCTTATTAAGAAGGGTATGGTATAAGTGGACATGTAAAAACCTCTAACATACATTGGGCAGGTACTATATGCCCCAGTTTATATATTCCTCCCCAAATGAGGAAAATGTGGCTCACAGAGGTTAAGTAACCCGTTTAGTGGAGTTGGAAAACTCACTGTGTTAAAGGTTGGTGGGCAACTATTTTGCATATATATAGGCCACAAGCCCTCAATGATTCTGATTATTTTCAAACTCTTTTGGAAAAGATTAAGAGGCAGGATATCAACAAAATGGTCTTTGGATTAAAGGCCTCTTCAAGCCAAATCCTGTCAAATAAGGAAGCTGCTCCAGGTAGTAAACTAGACAGATCCCCCAAGAGATGCCTTGTGTTGTGGTGTTACTCAGCATCTTCTTAGTTATTGGTAACTGTACCTTACAAATAAGATTAAATTGTACAGAATAAAAATTTCACCTTTCTTAAAATAGTCCAAAGGAAGGAAACATATGAAGCATTCTGAGACATCAACTTTGACGTCATTTACATTGTGAAGACCATTCTTAGATCTCTCCACTTCACATCACCAGCGTTTTTTCCATAGAGACCCTGCTCACCCAGATTCCTGCTTTAGGATTCTAAAGTTTAAATTACTGCATTGTAAAGACTGTTCCATTTATTAATAAACAATTGTCTACTTTAAACCAAGTAATGGCAATTGGCAAACATCTCAAGCCAATATTAACTTCTGATCTTCACTGTTTCTCCCTTAGCTACATAGGACTTAGGAGAGCAAAAAAGGGCAGATAAAGCCACACGGCCCTTTAGACACAAACACACATCTAGGAGCATTCCTTGTCATGTTTAATTCTCAAACTCCATTGTCACTAATATACTGCTGCAGAACATTCGTTCCCTAAGGCAGTTATGATAAAGAAGTTGTGGGGAGTTACACATGACCTACTTTTTCCTAGGAGAAAACAGTTTAGGTACTACCATAAATCAAATGTCAAAAGTTTCGTGTAGACATTTTCTAATATGGAATGGTTTCTCAAACTTGATTCTTGGGTTCTTTCTGTATTCATTTATTCTGTTATTTTCTTATAAACGATGTAATCTATAATGAATAGCTAAATTTAAAAACACACTTTTTTTCTTGTGTGTCCTCTAATAAGAATGTATTTGTCATTTATTTTGGGCATGCACAAAGAGAAAGATAGATTCTTCTTAGAGTTCTAAGTCAGATTATTCTTTTTGAGGAGATCCTGACACCCCAGTGTTAACTAGTTAGCAGTTATTAATATTCATAAATAACCTTTTGATAACAGGAGGGAACATAAAATTAATACAACATACTTAATAACTAAGCTAGGTACTTTAACCCAAGTACAGTCATGCACCACACGACACTTCGGTCAGTGACTGCAAATACACTGATGTTTAACATCAGCAGGGCGCGGTGGCTCACACCTGTAATCCTAGCACTTTGGGAGGCCAAGACAGGTGGATCACCTGAGATCAGGACTTCAAGATCAGCCTGACCAACATGGTGGAACCCTATCTCTACTAAAAAAATACAAAACTTAGCCAGGTGTGGTGGCGGGCGCCTGTAATCCCAGACACTTGGGAGGCTGAGACAGAATCGCTTGAGCCTGGGAGGCAAAGGTTGCTAAGCTAAGATCCCGCCACTGCACTCCAGCCTGTGCAACAGAGTGGGAACGTGTCTCAATAAATAAATAAAATACTGTATTTTTACTATACCTTTTCTATGTTTAGATACACAGATATTACCACTGTTATAACTGCCTATGATATTCAGTACAGCATATTACTGTACAGCATAGGACTGTTGCCTAGCAGCAAAGGCTATACCATATAGCCTAGGTGTGTAGTAGACTTTGCCACCGATGTTGGTACAAGTACAGTCTGATTCACAGCACAACAAAATCGCCTAACAGCACCTTTCTCAGACCGTATCCCCGTTGTTAAGGGACATGACTGTACTTGCAATTTTTAATATTCTTAAAAATGATAGTCACGTTCTCGGCTTGCTCTCTACATCTATTCCTAAAAAGAATGTAGGCCTACATTAAGACAAAATTTTATATTATTTCACCTTTATTTTATATTCTATTTTACTCAATTGCAAGCTTATTAAGAACATAAAAAGTTTGATCATAACTTACCCTTACCTCATCCATATTACACTAGAATTAAATCATATAGAAAAACATTTTTTCCATTAGTTTTATAAGATGTATCCACAGTGTGATTTATTTTTAGTTATGTAATTTTAAAAAACCACTTTGGTGTAGATTTTTCAAAAATGATAACCCTGAAATTAATGAAAATTGTCATTAAAAGATTTCTAGTTTTGCTTTTATAAAAATCATTATTTCGAATTTCACAGTGAAGAGGTACTAAATTCCTCACAGAACATGAAATTATATAAAAATAGAAGACATAGACATCTTTAAATCTTTAATCCTTTGATTAAGCAGCAAGCATATCACTCTTCCAGGCCAAACACTGCTTAAACAAAAAAGAAAAATAATGACGTGCAAAATATTTACAAAATATGCAAAGCACACAATAAAGACATCTCACTATATACATGTGTCATATTACCAATGAAGCTAAGGTTTTTCTACTGTGTGCTCTAATGCATGTAAATCAAATTACAGCACATCCCTCAGATACAGCACCTTGGCCCATGTCTGGGATAGAACAGATTTTTTAATGAATCACAATATACTGAACAGCTGGACAGATGCTGGTGCTGACCAACTTGACTGACATATCCCACATACTGTGTACTGAAGGTCTACTGACAAGAGACAAGACAATAAACGCTGTAAAGGTATAGTATGCACATACGTAAGACAATGTAAGCGCTCTAAAAAATGCTTTAGATATTTTAAGATATATAACTGTCCCCTGTGGCTTTTAAAGAAAAAATAAGTATAAATTCTTGAATATTAAGAATTTTAAATCAGCTAAATTCAGGGCCAAGAACTATCTAAGATGATTCAATGAGAAAGAAAAGGACCTAACCTGGAAAAAGAGTTTCAGATATGCCAGTACATAGGGTATTTATGGAAAGAAGCAGTCTAAAATTAAAAATGAAAACTAATCAATGAATTTAAATCTATAGCACTTTAAGGCTGTGGAGACAATGATAGGGAGTATTTTGGGAACACATGATCTTTCAAAACATAAATTAGGGCCTTAGATGTTGACTATTTTGTGAAGTATTCTACACGTGATAAGAATGTGAATGTGCAAACATTTAGCCTATGTCCACTAGTATAGCAATCTAAGTGATCTGTCTGTCCCTTTGCACAAATAATGATTCCAATATGAAATCACTGTATCAAAAATATTAATTACACATTGTTGAAATACTATCACTTGTAAAATATTCTTTGTTAAGTACTTAATGATTATGGGTTGAATTAAGAAGACTTGATGTCTTTTTGTTTTTCTATAAAAAGGGGTCTCAGCATTTTTAGTTAACAGCACAACTGTGACAATATACTGATACATCTTTAGATAATACAGAACAAATTCTTAAATTTATTTTATGAAATAATGTTGATGATTTAACCCTAAACCAATCCCACGAATACAGGTTGGCTGCAAGGAATACACAAATGTATCCAAATAGTACAACAGATTTATCAAGAAAACACCTTTCATATTAAATGCAGACCATATTATTACGTATGAGGGCAATTTTAAGTTCAGAAACCAAACACGAAAAGGGTACTGTAAAGAAATGCTTCCATAGCCACTGTGTCTACATAACTAACAAAATATAATTCTTCTCTGAAGTCCCCAGATGTAGGCAACTACTAGTTAAAAGCAGATAGCATTCAGAAACAAAAAAAACCAACTCCATTTTCAAGGAACTTGAAGAGATTATATTTCATCAAATTAAGTCCTCATTTGTATGCAAAATTATTCTTCCAATCCTCTCATTACTGATAGATGATGAGTCAATGACCTTTAAACAAGGACTCTGCGCTAGGACCCTAAACTCTATGTTAAAGGGTTAGTAGGTTCAGTACATTCTTTGTGGTTTTATATAATTGCTTTGCAATTGATTAAATTGCTTTCTTTTAAAGGAACATATTAAAATTCCTTTAGAAAAAAAGCAACATTTTTTGAAAGAAGGGATATGCAGCTATAATTTCTTAAATATGCATAAAATGAACATATGTCAAAATCTGAAATGCTGGCTATTCTTGCACTCCTAACATAGGAAAATGGTTTTTAAAAAATTAAATTAAAGAAAAAAGCCAAACATCCTTAACTTAAGAAATTTAAGGAGTTTTCACAATTCCTAAGTCAATATTCCTGTACTAAGAGCCTTGACTATGAAGAGGCAGGAATATAAAGAACCTCAATAAAATAAATACAGTAAAAACAAAACAAAAACTTGGTATATAGAATACTTAAATCTTTTTTTTTCCTTTTATGAGATCAACATTGCTGAACATATACTGTAGAAAGGAGGCTAACTGGAGGCTTTTTGTTGTATAGCATTTTAGTCTAGTGAACTGAAAAATTTCTTAGACATCCACTTATGCTAGTCCACTGCCACAGAACTAGTTCGCAGCCTCAGTATCTAGAAATGATTATTCTTTCCTCGTTTTCATCAGTCAGATGAGCATTGGTATAATGATGGGGTGAAAAGTTACTGCAGCTGTGTCCAATTTAATTTTTAGTGCAGTGAGGACTGTGAATCTGTCTGAATTCCAATAAGTGATGGTGGCTGTTGACCACCAACCGTGGACAACACCGGCCTTGGGTTTAGACGGGGTGGCATAGAATTAGCAGGGCGAATAAGAGGTGGTGGAGGCTGATTTAAAGTTGGCCGGGGCTGGATGAACCGAGCCTGCTGCTGGAGTGGAGGAGGCTGCCGGTGAAGAGCGGGGGCAGCAGGCAGTGTTGGACGAAGAAGTGGTGGAGGCTGGTTCAGAGTGGCAATAGGGGCTGTTGGTGTTGGAGTGGATGATGGGGCAGGAGGTGATGGACCCAGTGTCCGAGGAGCCTGTGGGGTCTGTGCCTAGAGGTGAGGAAACAAAAATACATGTATGAGATGTAAGTCCTAATGAACTTAATACAATATAGTTTGGGCTGTCACAGGAAAAACAAAACAAATCAAAACAAAACAAAAACATAACACCAGTGTTTATTGGAAGCACAAGCTTCTTTTATTTTAAACAAAACAAAATAAAAAACCAAAAACCAACGAGGCTACCAAACAGGCATCTTTATTTGTAAACAGCTTAACACTGAAAATAAAAATAAGACTATGAAAGAACAATACACTCTCCATTCTTCTAGAATCAGAACTTAGCATATCATTATGACTTAAGAGTCACGAGAGATGCACCACTGAGTAAGTGTATTGTCAACCTTTCATGCTCAATTTAGCTAGTCCTCTTGACAAATTAACCTTACAGAATACCACACAAAATGGTGATTCCTCAACTCATATTAGCTCAAATTCCATACACAAACACACCTCCTCTTCTTCATCAGTGCTCTTCCCTGATGGCACATTAGAAGCACTTTTTGTCTCCTCCCCTAAAGTAGAAGCATCACCATTAGAAGCCTGGGTTCCTTGTTCTGCTTCCCACTCCTGCAATACCTCCTCTAAGTTAAACCGACGCCTGTAGTTTACAAAGAAGTTCTTCACTTGGCCAACAGTCTTGTTGCCAATTACATCTGCAATAGCTTGAAAATCTTTACCATATTTGCGGACACCTGGAAGGCAAAGTAAATAATACACCTGTGAAGGATCAGTAAGGAGAGCTGTGTGTACTATACATCATGCACACACAAAAGATACCAGCAATGAAATTCCTTTCTGATAAACTCTGCTCATTTCTCAATTCTGAGATAGAGGCTAAGATATCAGGGTCACAGATGAAAACTATCAGTTATGTCATTTCATCGAGCCAGCCACTTGCCTTCAACTGAACAATCAGAAACTTACCATTTTTTACATACTCAGTTATTTTCTCCAATCCTCTCTTGAACTCTCAAATACAGTCCATTTATTGTAAAGCATTGAATTCTTTGTTCCATCCTCAATTCCACATTCATTTATTTCCCTAGTAGCCAGTCACCTAAATTTGAGCAACATCGTTTGTAAACAAAACTGGATGGGAATGAGCCATCTCTCTTATCCCCTCAATGGACTGAGTGAGTAGCCTTAGGGTTCCCCCATTAAGAAAAGCATTATAATTTTGGTCTTAATACTAACTTCAACATGAATACTTGCCTATACCACCAGGGTACCAACAAATTGAAATTAGATAAGAACTTAAACATGAAAAGCAGGAGAATCATCACAAGTTGGTGGATTTTAGAAAAAGGGAAGATATTTTTTTCAGAGTCAGTTGGATTTTAACTCATCTAGTAGTTTTAAAGACTGAATGGATGAAAGATCATAGCTTAAAGAATAAGGTAACAGTAATGACTACCTGATGAGCACTTGTGCTCATCATCACTACCTTAAACTTAAGAAGGGGTATTTATTGTTAACTGAGAACCTAAACTTTACACTAAGGAAGTTCATTATAATGAAGGATAATAATTGATTTAAGAAGTTTGAGATTGTTTACTATAGAATTTTAAATAGATAATAATTTCCTCTTAAGGGAATTCTAAAAGAAGTTCACAGACTCATTCTAGAAGGAGATGCACTTAGCTCAAAATAGAAAAGTTGTTGAAATTTTCTATAATTTGATAACTGCTTTTAAAAATACCAGAAAACAGTAACTAATTAATGAAAGAGATGAGAAAGGAGACAAAAATATGGGGGCTTAAATAAATAACATGTATATGATCACAGACGAGAGAATAATATATGGATATGTTAATACCCAGCAGAAATGCTATTCTTACCAATACCAATTAATATGAAATACTCAATTACCCTAAAGCACTATCATGATGTAACAATCCCACTTTTAAATTCTGCTTTATTTTAAATTGAGAATTTGGAAATAAGCATTTCTGACTACATTAAACTAGCTGGGCTTGACTCTAAGGGGAATTCCTTTATCTAAGAGCATTCTGGACAGGAGGTCTGACATTATTATCCTCTAATTGTATCCCATTTTTAAGGTAGAGTTTTGGGTTTGTAAGCTATGCTCATTTGCTGTGTTCTCAAAGGAAAATACATGTACGTGACAATAAAGTAACAATGATAGACATTGTTTATAATGTTTTATCAGCATAAATGAATTTATACTCCCTTTAAACCCATGAGGTTGATTTCCAGTTTGAACTTCACAGTTAAGTATAAATTATAATAGTGACTAGATTCCACTGAGAGTTTATTTGGTAATAAAAATCCAAGGTTATTTCATAGGAGTTACTGTTATATATTCAAGTACTTTCTACTACTTTTACATTTTAGAAAATAGCAACTCTTAGAAGGGTGAGTCTCTGTGCCATTTCTAAATTCTAAATTTGAGTTTGCTGCAGTGAAGAATAACTACTAATTAGAAACCAAATATAGTGTTCTATCAGTTACTAATTTTCATAAGGGATGCTTAATTTACATTCTAGCAATGGCCAAACCTACTGAATACATGAGTTTAGAAGTGAAAACCTTAAATAAGTCTAGGATTAGACTGTATTCCTAGGAAGAAGTCACATTGAAACTAACTCTGACTCCAAGTCTAAAGATACTATAAACCTCAGAACGCTTATTTTGCAAAATATATTCCAAAACGCTGTTGTCCCCAAGTCTGATTCCTTAAATAAGTGCCCCTTCTTCTGACTATGCTCCTTTTGATCTTCCACTTCTTAATTTTCCCTTGTTCAATGGACTTTACCTTGTCACCAATATTGTTACATTTGTAAAATTATACACCTTAAACTCAAAACTACTTCCTATAAGAGCTTTAGTGTTTCTAGAGATGTGCAATGTCAATAACTTTTTCTAACTCACCCAAGTATGCTTATAATTAACTATAATATGCTTATAATTAACGCATGTATGCCAGTCTAAACTCTTAAAGCTCAGACCACACTGTAGACTTCCGTAGTTTGGCTGAAGATTCCAACCTCAGATATTCCAACCTAGATATTCCAACAAATATCTAGGCACATTTGTTCTCATCCTGTTCTCATCCACATTTGTTCTAATCCCCTCATCCTGAAGGATGGCTGGACAGGGTCTAGGATGGCTGGAGCTCCTTGGCAGTCTCATTTGGACAAGAGCAGCTTCATCTGCTTGCCCTAGTGTGTTGTGACAAATTTCATAACTTTCTCTGTGTACCATGATGTGAAAAAGGTTGGAAAGTACTGTCCTAGAAAATACAAAGCAGCACTAGCATTACTACAATGCTGAGTACACAGGAAGTGCTTAGGAAATAAGGAAATACGATTTTTCTTCCCTGTAAAGCCTCATTCTATTGTTCTTCCCTAAACCACAAGAGGTATTAGACGTATATGGCTGAATTCTTCATCACCTTCACACTCAGAACAGCATGGCTCAAGAGCATTTTGGTTAGAAGATGGAACTCTTAAGCTCTATACTGTTGCTAGCAACTAGGCAAACTCTAGTGAAACCCCAACTGACTCAATGAGACTGCTCCTTTAAAAGAACCTCCAGTGAGGCTTCTGAAACAACTAGCAGGTGGTAGTGATAAGCAGCAACTAACTTTAACAACTTATGGCATCAGAGCTACCCTAGGTTCAATCTGTCCCTGGGGGAAGGGCACTCCATTATTTTTTCATAGTTGATAAAATCTGATTACTTTCTCAGGAAGGGAGTTAAATATGATTAAGTCAATCTCTCTTCCTGAAGATGTAAAAGGTATGCTTGAACCATAGTTGTTAAAGTCTCATGTCTAGGAAAAGAGGTCATTTTCAAAGGTTAGTGGAATAAACAGGCAAATGGTAAGTTTCCCAGGAAGAAAAAAATTGTTTTCAGTCAAATTTCTAAATTTCATTTGAAAGTTACAATGAAACAACTTGGCTTTCTATGCTGGCAGATGATACCTTATAATCTTTAATATGTAAAGTTTTATTTGGGAATTAAAAATATAAGTCATTAGGATATTCTTGTTATCATTACATTTTATGAAAGCCCACATATTCCAACCAGGAATCTATATTACCCAACGCAAAAACATCTTTTTAAACATTTCTTGTTAATACTTTTAACTTGCTAAAGAAGATATATTTATTAGCAGTAGAGACTTCAGCATAGCCATTATCTGAATTATCAGACATCCTGAATTAGTGGAGTCTGTCCATACATTTTTTTTTTTTTTTTTTTAATCTTTGGCTAGTAAGATGGTGGTAACTTCAGGAGATTTTATGCAGTATTTCCCAACTGTAAAAACGGAATCTGAATCTTTTTTTTTTTTTTTATGTTTAGCTAGAAAGGATAGCATGGATAGCTGCCTTTGGTATGTTTAAAACAATTTTTTAAAATTTGATTTTGGGGCTGGGCATGGTAGCTCATGCCTGTAATCCCAACACTTTGGGAGGCCAAGGCAGACCACTTGAAGTCAGGAGTTCGAGACCAGCCTGGCCAAAATGGCAAAACCCAGTTTCTACTAAAAATACAAAAATTAGCCAGGTGTGGTGGTGAACGCCTGTAGTCCCAGCTATTCGGGAGGATGAGGCACAAGAATCGCTTAAACCCAGGAGGTGGAGGTTGCAGTGAGCCGAGATACTGACACTGTGCTCCAGCCTGGGTGACAAAGTGAGACTCTGTCTCAAAAAAAAAAAAAAAAAAAAAAATTGATTTTGGACTACAAAAAAGAAAACAAAAAACAAAAAACACACCCAAAAGACGAAACATGGTAAGCTGCTTATGGGTGGTGAAATTTCAGAGGATTTTTTTTCTGGCTTTCACAGCAAAATTTCTTAAAGTGAACATGTACTTAGTTTAACTGGGAAACATTAATTTTTCAAAAATATATTTTTGAAATAATAGGAATACAATAACATCTAGAAACTCCAGCGATATGATTCTTTTCTATCATTAAGACATACGTTTTAAACTCAAGCCATTTGGCAGCATGTATTTCTTTCCACTTCCTGTAAATCTCTTCAAGAATTCCATATTAAGAGGTAGAGAAGGTAGCAATAGCAGCAGAACAGTGACTGATGTATATATGGAAGGCGCTAAAAGTCAAAATCACATTATAAGTTACATTCCATTACAAAAATGCTGGAAATTTTGAATCATTAATTATTTAATGTAAGTGTATCAGAGGGCTGACAATTATACTTTTGAACCTCCGTTCTTATGGTGTCTGTTATAATAGAAAAATAATCTCTAAAGCAAAAGGGTGCTTTTCAGATGGAAATATATGAATCTCCTCGTTCCACTTCCTTTTGATCATTCATGTACTATGTTACCATCCTTTTATTTTTAATCAACTGCCAAATCTATTTTTTCTCATTTACAAACCCTTCTATCTTTTTGTTAGTAAAAGATAGAAAGAAGACAATTTCTAGACTTGCAACTTCATTTATCTTAAAAAGGTGAATGAACTACAAGAAAAGGTAACTTTTACTATAAGCATAAGTCACCTGAACATAGTTCTGTCGTTTTGTTTTATATAAAAAGGTAGTAATTATAAAAAAATAACTAATTAAATATAAAAAATAATTATATAAAAAATAACTAAAGTTGACATCTTTATACAATTGGAAAAAATTTTGTTTATCCTAAAGTAGCATAAATTTCAGTTGGGAAGCATTTTTTTTTTAAGCACTAATGACTAGGAAATGAATGTATTTAAGAGGCGGCTTATAATTAAAATGGCAAATACTGTATACCATGCTTCTAGCCTCTACACACTTTAAAAGGGTGTTTTGTACTATAATTTAAATGTATTGTTTTTTGAAAACAGCTAACCATCATTCCATTTTACATGGAAAAAAGATACACCTAGAATAATCTAATTCGTTTTTAAATTCTTTTAAATTCCTTTTTAAATTCTATTTTTTTTTTTTTTTTTTGGAGCCAGAGTCTCGCTCTGTTGCCCAGGCTGGAGTGCCATCTTGGCTCACTGCAACCTCCACCTCCCAGGTTCAAGCAATTCTCCTGCCTCAGCCTCCCAAGCAGCTGGGACTACAGGTGTGCACCACCATACCTGGCTAATTTTTTGTATTTTCAGTGAAGAGGGGGTTTCACCATGTTGCCAGGCTGGTCTCGAACTCCTGGCCTCAAGTGATCCACCTACCTCAGCCTCCCAAAGTGCTGGGATTACAGGCATGAGCCACCACACCCAGCCCCTTTAAAAATTCTTAATTTCTGAATTCTGTTTATCATATGAATATCAAGTTGGATTTTAGGATAACTTCTAAAAGCATTATAGGTTAGAAAAAATATGTATATATGTATAAGCTACAAACAGGAATATTTTATCATTAACACAAATATGGAAAGATCATTATTGGTCATAATAAAATTTGGTCATAATAAAAATTTAAATACTTAGGGTTTGGAACACCTGATAGAAACTGTAGAAATACCTTTCCTGGCAAATATTTTAAGAGGATTAAATTAGCAGTATTAATGATATCCTACCTGGAGACTCTTGAGGAATTCTATTAAAATTACAACATAGGTAGAACTAGAATTAACATAATAAAGTGACTGATTACAAAAGTGGAAACAGACATTCCTATTTGATCTAAGCATGGTTCCCCTCTCTTCTAATTAAGAGAGAAAGAAGGGAAACTTATTTAAATGGTTAACATTTAGTTAACAATATGAGTAGCTGGAACAGGAAAATAAGGTGGGAAATACATATTTAAGCCCTAGGACAGGAAATGATCTCAATATGTTTGGTTTCAAAAGAGTTGTAACAAAAAAGCTTATTTAATAGTAAAGTTGTAAATCTCACTAGTTGCCCAGAATCAATATTTTTTTCTGCAGGTCAATGTAATAGACTTCTACTATGAGCCAGATAAAATAAAGCATTTAACAAATAAGTGTCAAATCAGAAAAATATGTGTAAAATGTCTTGAATATAAAGTGCTATACAAATTAAAACATGTTAATATCAAAACAGTTTATTATTACTTTGTAAAACTAAATTGGTCATTAGAATAATATGAAGGTTTACCATACTTTTTTTTTTTTTAAGAAAAAACAAAAACAATTGCCTGCTAAGATAAGTACTTCTAGATAGTAAACTGTGTATTAAAAGACCCTGCAATTACGTCCCTTAACTGCACTGAAACTCAGGTACAGGGGACGTTACTACATGATTATACTATTTATAAGACACACTTCTGAGCACTATATAAATGCATGGGCACATAAGACAATATGACACTTTAAAATTCTCTTTAAAATAGCTATTTTATATAGGGCACAAATAGCCTTATATAGTTTCATTTTATGTAACAACAACAAAAACCCAAAAATGAAAACAAAAAAATCCAAAGAATAAATAAAACAGAGACATTAACACCATTAACACATTATTAAGAAAGTGCCTTTGAAATCCTGCGAACATGCGTACTTCCACACAAACTGCTGCATTAGTGTAACTTAAAGGGTTACTTTTTAAATATACATAGTATAATACTGAATTACCTCAGTACAGAGGAAATGTTTGGTTATATATATGACTACTCCATTCTTTTATTTTAATATTTGTAAGTTATGTCCACATATATAGTTCAAACTATATATTTAGATATTACCACTGCTCTTCCTTTGAATGCAGCTCTGGGTAATATCCAACCCAGCCATAAGATTCAATGGACTCTATAACTTAAAGTACTCTGTAGAGCAATATCAAATACTGAGTGCTGTGTAGAGAAGTATTAGCCTAGATTTTCCTATGACATTCTTTTCAGAAAATCCTTTCACTGGGAAAATTTCTTAAAAATACAGAGTTAATATACTAATCTTTAAACAACTGAATACTGGAAATCAGGGTTCAGTTTTTACCAGGCTACTAGATAGAGGGAAACATAGGCTTTACATGAATAAAAGCAATGCCTACTCAAAATGACTATATTAAACATGTAGGCCATTGCTCTAAATGAATATAAAGCAGCCACTGAAAATGCTCACTAATTTTTTAAACAATAATTTAAGTTAGCAGAGTCTAATTTAAAAACAGCTATTTTTGAACATTATGAACTAACTAAACCTTGTTTTGACTCATTCAGAAACTCAGTTCTATAATTACAGATGTGCCCAATGCACATCCAGCACCCTGTGTCAAGTATCAATTCTTTCTGAAATGACTGTGCTGTGCTGCATAGGCCAAAAGCAAGGGCTGACATCATCCTGCTGGCACCCTCCTGTGACATTTTCAAATCATGCTGGCTGGCTAATTCTTACTCTCTCTAATCCAAACTGCGGAGTCATCTATCAGTCGATCAATCGGAATGATGTCTGCACAGCATTTTTGTATTAAATATGTTCTCTGAAGACTATTTGGCAACATTTTAAAAGGTATGCTTATATGTTTCCTTGGGGCCCCACTCTCTCACAGTAGGTAACCTAGATTAAAAAAAAAGCTATTAGCACTCAACACAGAGGTGCTCAGCCAGGAAGAAACAAAATGTAGACCAAACTTTAAATTGAACAATCAGACCTGCACATAAATTTATCATGAAGAGGAAACAAATCTGTAACAATGAATAAAAATATACAACTTGTCTTTAAGTCATATAAACATGAGAAAATCCAAGTTTATGCTTCCAGTTTGCCCATGGGTATTCACAATACAAAAAGTCTTCTACCATATAATTCAACAAAACATTCTTAGAAATAGTGCATTTAAAATGCTGAAAGTGATTTTTTGATATCGCTCTTAAATCTCCTTTAAAAAATATACCTATTTAAAATCAGGTTTCTAAGCATTCAGTGGTACATCTCTTAAGGGAAGTATGAAACACTGAAAGTTAAACATGTAGTTAATATTTTCAATCCTGACATTTATCAGATAAACACTATTTTGCAGAGTAAGGAAATCAGAAACATCTATAGTTTATTGATGCTTTTAACTATGAGTTATCAATGAATGATATATAGTAAGAACGAACCCAATTGCAGGAATACCAAAGGAGAAGCACAGAGAGCCCATGTGATTTTTTCATGCTTAATTATCACCATCAATTATTTAGTGCTGAGAATGCATTACGTGCTGTTCAGGACTCAAAATGCACATAGACTTGAGTATATGTCACATCCACAAATACAACACAGAATTCCTGGTCACCAGGACTTTGTGATAAACACAAGAGCCCTTTCTTAATCAATTTCTAAAAGAAGGGAAGAACTACAGTAGTCACCTTTCATGACAAATTAAATAATTATTAACAACAACTGCTTATCTTTAATATACCTTGCACTGCTAGAAGCTGCTCCTCTGTGGTCCAACGGGCATTAATTTTCTGATTTGACTACAAAATTAAAGAGAAGTTTCCTAATGAGGATATGAAGACAGACATTTTCCAAAGCGCTTATTTTTTTAAATTTTCATCAAGTCACAGATTACTACAACTCTGATTCATGAAGATTCCATTTTTAGAAAGATTAAAAATATATATTCTGAGTTACCTTTTACCCATGCAGAAAGATAATGAAAGGGAAATGTACCAATTTGCGAGAAGGAACAACATTCGCATTTATGCTCTAATTAGAGATATTAAAACATGAGAAAATCTATTAGTTTCCCATTTCCCAACTATAATATTCCTATCACACGTTGCAGATATTAATTTTAGCCTCGTTTTAAACATTTGAGACTTTTTTTTTTTTTTTTTTTTTTTGAGACAGGGTCTTGTTCTGTTGCCCAGGCCAGAGTGTGCTGTGACATGATCACAGCTCACAGCAACCTCAAAATCCCGGGCTCAAGCAATCCTCTTACCTCAGCCTCCCAAGTAGTGGCTGAGACCACAGGCGCCTGCCACCACACTCAGCTGATTTTTTTTTTTTTTTTTTTAGAGATAAGGTCTCGCTATGTGGCCAGGCTGGTCTCAAACTTCTGGCCATAAGCAAGAAACTTTATTTTCTTTATCCCTCTGATGCCCAGGCTGGAGTGCAGTGGCATGATCCTGGCTCACTGCAACCTCCGCCTCCCACGTTCAATTGCTTCTCCTGCCTCAGCCTCCTGAATAGCTGGGATTACAGACACCCACCACCATGTCCGGCCAATTTTGTATTTTTACTGGAGATGAGGTTTCACCATGTTGGCTAGGCTGGTCTCAAACTCCTGACCTCAAGTGGCCTGCCTGTCTGGGCCTCTCAAAGTGCTGGGATTACAAATATGAGCTACTGCACCCAGCTGAAACTTTATTTTCTTTAGAGAGGATCTATGACTCTAAAATTTCTTCCCTTCATATTTAAGATTAAACCTATCCTTACTCCCTGAAAACAGTGGTATAAATTATCATAGGACTACAGAACAGGCCGAAGTCCTAAAATTTTTTTCTTTTCTTTCTTTCTTTTTTTTTTTTTTTTGAGACGGAGTCTGGCTCTGTCGCTCAGGCTGGAATGCAGTGGCATGATCTCGGCTCACTGCAAGCTCCGCCTCCCAGGGTTCACGCCATTCTCCTGCCTCAGCCTCCCAAGTAGTTGGGACTACAGGTGCCCGCCACCACACCAGGCTAATTTTTTTGTATTTTTAGTAGAGACGGGGTTTCACTGTGTTAGCCAGGATGGTCTCAATCTCCTGACCTTGTGATCTGCCCGTCTCAGCCTCCCAAAGTGCTGGGATTACAGGCGTGAGCCACCACGCCTAACCAAAATATTTCTTAAAATTTCTGAAGCAGAAAGTGATCCTGATAAGAATATTTTTTCTCCAGACCCCCCAATATTTCTCCCCACAAAAATCCTAAATTTAGGATTTTCAGTATGGTAATATTACAACAGCAAATATCTAATCAGACTTCATTAGTGTATACCCACTGACTGGTAAATCAAGGACCTTTGACAGTAGATGGACAGAAATAACTACACCAGTGTGCAGGGGTTTGCAGAAGGAACTGCCAAGATAAAGTGGCTCGGTGTAATACCGGGGCATGTTGGGCAAAATAGAAAGAGGGCTTCCTTTGAGAAGGGGCGTTTAGGTCTTACCTCACTCATGGTCTTAGCAATAAGTTTCTATAGCACACAGAGGTTCTAGGTAACACCAGCTTTCTCACCAAAAGTAAGGAGGTGCAAGTACTCAGAATGAAGAATGAAACAAAAATCCAAAGCTAAAAAAAATTTGTTAGAGGAGAAATGAAAAAGTAAAAAAATGGACTTAGAATTAAGGAGAGAAAAACCTAAAACAAACCACTGTATTCCAGATGAGGAGATTAAAAAGGGACAGCAGGGCAGGCAAGGTAGTAGACAGTGGATACGCCTCAAGGTTAGGAACCTGGTGATAAGACAAAGGAAAAACGGTAAAAAGGAAAAGATAAAGGGGAGAATAGGACAAAAACTATGAGACATAAAGAAACAGTAATAAAAGAGCACAACAAATCTAAAAAAGTTAAAAAAAAAAAAAAAGAGGAAAAATTAGGTAAACATATGTTCCCCCAAAAGGGGAGTAACAAGAATAGAGGAGGAACTCTATTCAGAAGGGATATATATTGTTAATTGAGACCCTAACTTTACACTAAGGAAGTTCACACTGAGTTCATGCACAGGCAATCTGATGCTACCTTGGCTGTGGAAGGTGGATAAAAAAGGCCCTTGGTACCCAAGGATAACTGGTACTGAAATCAGTTTAAAACAGGTCAAAATATTTTATAGTAAATAGTAAATGGTAAGAAAATAAAAGGTTGATTGCAGTTCAATCTGCAATGTGAAACTAAAACCTGTAGAAATTAGTTCTTTTTTAAAATAGTTAATGATGTGTTTAATACACTTTATTTTTTGGCATATCTTTTCTGACTATACAATGGTGCAACATCCTTTGGCTTTGAAATTTACATGATCATAAAATGGGTCATTTTTTGTTTTAAAGGCTTATTGAAATAATTTCAAGGGCCTCTCTTAATACTTGGTTCTCAAATTATTCTTTTGTGAAGTGCTTGCCTGTGAGTGATCACTTTTTTCTTTAATGGTTACTTCTGCTGGATACTCATCTGTCAATTCTGTAGGTGACTAATGTCATTCTCTTGCAGTTTAACAGACTTCATGAAGTTTCTCATCTTTTGCAAAGTATGCAATTTCATTTTGGTTTGTGCTGTATTTGCATTGTATTAGCAAGAGAGTGACAGAGAAGGATCATGATGTAGTGAATGGGACAGATAACAGCTACAGCTAAAGTTAATTAGGAAGAGTTGGTGAGTAGAGCCTAATTTTATAAATGATTGGTTTATTAGTCAATGTTCTTGTTTGGCAATTTTTGCTTCTCCATGCATTACGTGGATTAATGACCAGTTGGATATCGAGGATCTTCTGTACATACAACTTGCAGTAACTATGTTGTAGGTTGCTCTAAGGATTAAATATAACTACATATGAGGATATATTTAGACTATATCTAAAAAGGCATCTGGTACACTGCCTAAGCAAATAAAAGTTGATCAATTCATGTTTACTAAATCTGAAAGAAACTGGAGGGAAAGGTATCATTAATGAAAAGGTAACAAAAAATGAAAGAACACGCATTATGAAAATTTTTTTTCATCTAAACTTCAGAAAGCTTACAAATCAGAAGATGAATGAATACAAATAACTTTAAAGTTAAAAAGTACAGAGTATACAGGGGAATTTCAAGACGGGAGAAAAAGTCACAATGATTTAAGTGGGGACACAGAACAAGGAAAGGTTGGAGACTGAGATGGGTTTTAGAATAGGAAAAGCTTCTGAAAGGCAAATAATGGGAAGGCAATCCACATGTAAGGGAAAACAGGATTTGTGTCAGTAAGAAGTGATAGCCTGGAAAGTTGGTGATATTTAACTAAATTAAAATATGATAAGGGCCATCCACTTTTGGAAGGGTAGTAAAAATCAAGGTTGATAAGTTCACACCAAATTTAATAAGCAATAGTTGTGTTTTGTTTTGGGGGGCAAGGGGTCAGGCATATGATCATAACTAAAATAAGACTTTAATCCTGGAAAGCTGGGAGAGGGACAATGCTGTTAAGAACCTGAGAAATCAAGAAATGCTGATGTGGGAGATGTGGGAAGGTGAGGCTTACATTTAATTTAATTTGGGATGCAATGAGAATGAGGTATTAGACATTCAGGTGGAGTTCAGGTTCCACTTGAGGCTAAAATCAGATTCATTTATTTAAACACAGTTTTGAAGACTCTGGGAAATTTTTATAAGAAAAAACAATGGACTCATATCTTACTCAGGTCTAAAATTGGCCTACAATTTTTTTTTAATTTTTTTTTCAAGATTACTCTTGAAATGTCTTTAAAAAGGTAGCCTGAGACAGGCACAGTCTCTCCACACACCCACACAGCCAGGTATTCCTCCAGCATTGGAATAGACCACTAGTTTTTCAGTTAAACCACAGATGAAGCTGTTGGCTTGAATTTAGGGTAGTGTTGTTTTTTACACACACACACACACACACACACACATACACATGAGTCTCTCTCAGTTCAAAGAGACACACAGAAGGCATGCAGAAACTAAGATTGACTAAAGAAATAGTGGATTCTCAATTCTCAGCTCACTACTGTTCACTGTGGGGCATACATTCAATAAACGGAGTGTAAGCAGAATTGCCAGCACTACTGCACTTGCTATAGCTAAATATTCTTTCTCTCTTTTATTTGACTGAATGTCTGGATAAATTTGTGTAATTTAAATGAACATATGATATGACTTTAACACAGTAAAATAATGAGATTGTGCATCCAAGACAGGGGAAATGAATTTTGAGAACAACTTGGAGAATGCCTATATGTATAGAAGACAAACCAGGGAACAGAAGAAGAGTTATAAAAGAGAACATAACCTCTCAAAAGTTAAAGGAAGAAAAAGAAGGGTAGTCATCTATATCAAGGGTTCAGAAAATGGCAAGGGGAATCAGAAGTTAAAAGTTGTGGAATGTGGTCATCAGTGCCAATGCTAACCTTTATAAGAGGCAGCTCAGTGGAAAAATGCAGAAGGGGCTCAACGTGGTGGCTCACACCTGTAACACCTGTAATCCCAGCACTTTGGGAGGCCGAGGCGGGTGGATCACTTGAGCCCAGGAGTTTGAGACCAGCCTGGGCAACATAGCAAGACCCTGTCTCTACTAAAATTACAAAAAATCTGCCAGGTGTGGTGGTGTGCCTGTGGTCCCAGCTACTCAGGAGGCTGAGGTGGGAGAATCACCTGAGCCCAGGAGATGGAGGTTGCAGAGAGCCGAGATCACGCCACTGCACTCCAGCCTGGGTGATGGGAGTGAGATTGTCTCAAAAAAAAAAAGCAAGAAAAGGAAAAATGCAGAAGGGATGGTTGAAACCGTATAGGATTAAACAGTCAAGTGTGTGACAAGTGGAAGCAGAAGAGGGGGAAGAGTGAAGAAAAAATAGGGTCAAAAATTTTAAATATACAGGACTCACATAAGTTATTGATTTTAATACTGTCTTTTAAACCTGAGAAACTTTGGTAGAGATTAAAGAAAGAACAACTAGAATATATCTAGGAATCTAAAACTGCGTGGTAGCTGTAGTTAGCTACATGGTATCACAGAGTATATTCTTCTACAAAAACACCTACCTGAAATGCTGTTGATTTAAAAATAACATAGTAATATAAAATAAGACAATCTAATATATAATAATACGAAAGGTCCCAAAAAGCCTTCTAGAACTATCTATGACATCCTTAGTGAATTCGGCATTTTTACTCCATCCTTTCTCTACTAAATTGTTTTCACATCTTTCCCATTTTCGTCAGTGGCAGATTCATACTACCTCTGAGTTGAAAGAGATGGAAAATGTCACCAAATTAAACCTTCTACTCAATGCTGAAAATTCCACCCAACATCCATAATGAAAGGATGTCGCTGGGCGCGGTGGCTCACGCCTGTAATCCCAGCACTTTGGGAGGCCGAGGCGGGCGGATCACAAGGTCAGGAGATCGAGACCATCCTGGCTAACACTGTGAAACCCCGTCTCTACTAAAAATACAAAAAATTAGCCGGGCGAGGTGGTGGGCGCCTGTAGTCCCAGCTACTGGGGAGGCTGAGGCAGGAGAATGGCGTGAACCCCGGGGGGCGGAGCCTGCAGTGAGCCGAGATCGCGCCACTGCACTCCAGCCTGGGTGACAGTGAGACTCTGTCTCAAAAAAAAAAAAAAAAAAAAAAAAAAAAAGAAGAAAGGATGTCATCTACCTTTACAGGAAAACAACTATAGATGGGGAATTTACAGCTTCAAAAAGCCCTCCTTTTTCAGTTACACTTATTCTTCCTTCTGGATTCATCAATCTTTCCTCCACCTACCCATTTACCTCCATCCAAAACAAATCAAAGCAGAAGACAAGCCAGCGACACCCTCAACACTCTCACACACTTTCAAGGAGATATATTAATTTCCTACCTTGCAATGTTCTTTGGGTTTACTACTTGCTTCCATTCCTATAACTAATACTCAACCCTACTGATACCCCTTTATCATTGATGACTTACATGCTTAATATTTTAGCAGCTATCAAGTTCCCCTGTTCTGATTTATCCTGTATAATGATGTCATAACTTTTCTAAAATTAAAAATTTTCTTTACATCCTTCTGTACTAAAGAAACTACAGGGTCTTTCCATTTGACTTAATTTAAAAGGCAAACTTCTCTTTCTGGCTTTCTTTTGTTTTTTTGTTTTTTTGAGACGGAGTCTCGCTCTGTCACCCAGGCTGGAGTGCAGTGGCGCGATCTCAGCTCACTGCAAGCTCCACTTCCCGGGTTCACGCCATTCTCCTGCCTCAGCCTCCCGAGTAGCTGGGACTACAGGTGCCCGCCACCACGCCCAGCTAATTTTTTTGTATTTTTAGTAGAGATGGGGTTTCACTGTGTTAGCCAGGATGGTCTCAATCTCCTGACCTCATGATCCGCCCGCCTCGGCCTCCCAAAGTACTGGGATTACAGGCGTGAGCCACCACGCCTGGCCCTTTTTCTGGCTTTCATGAGGACTTTATACTCTGGCCTTGCCCACTGATGTCTATCACAAAGATGCCCCCACTCAACCCTGCTAACATCTCTCATATACCATGTTCATTCCTTCTCTGCATCCAAGTTTGCCTTCCTAAGTAGACAATATGCTTCTTGAGAAAAGACTGTTTTACATTTCCATGGAATCCTCAATAGCAATTAATTAGCACAATAATGAGCACATAATAAGTGCTCAGGTAATACCTGCTGACTCATTTTTTAAAGTGCTTTTAATTTTCCCCTACTAGATTTATATTTTTGAATGTACTGTTCAACACTAAACCATTGCTATTATTCCCTCTGCCTGGAATGACCTCTTTGGTCCTTTCTGTATGTGCAAAAAATCCCTCTTATCCTTCAAACCTCAGCTGCAGTATTCCCCCTCTAAGAAGTCTTCTCTAACTGTCCTTGCCAGAATGAACAATGCCCGCTTGTTTCCCTGTATACTTTGCTTATAAATCTATCATACAACTTTTATCAGTTTGTCTTATAACATCTAGACTGCAAGTTCTTTTTTTTAAAAAGCAGGTGGAAAAATCACATCATCTTGTCCACATCTTTGTGTTCCCCCTTCCCACACACTTCTCACAGGGCCTAACACAGTGCCTCCTATGAAACAGTTAATCAATAAATACTTGTGGAAGTGAATGGACTTTCTTCAACCCATTTTTCCCTAAATGAAAATAAGAAATACAACCAAATTAATAAGTACTTTAGTAACAGCTTACTTTTAGTAGAGTTGCTTCATTTGACGGCTTACTGTAATTATTCCAAAGCTTATTAACATTCTTTGATTAGATATGGTTTAAACTAAAGGTAAGGAGATAGATTACCTGATTCTTCAAGTTCTTTACTGTAATTGTTAATCTGAAACACATCTATTCAAGTTGCCTTCCTCCCCAAAGCAGTAAGAATAATATGACAAATGTAAGTATATCCTGGGGACTCTCTAGATGATACAACATATATACATTTTTCACATCATATAAGTTCAATAAATCAACCCAAAGTAATATCCAAACTTCAGTATATGGATGGTGGAGTGTTAACATTTTGGTTATTTTATTTTGATCATTATTTTTATAATAAATCAAAAATTACAATAAATGTTTGATAACTTCTCACCCAATAACTGCATTAAAATGTGGAAATGTAATATATAATTTTGTTATTACATAAAAACTTCCAAATGTAAGAGGCAACATGACATATACTAATATAGAAGTCCAACTAGGACTCTGAAAAGATGAGCTATAGCCAGTTTCATTATTTACTAGTTCTGTCACCTTGAACAAGTTGGTTAACCTCCCTGATTTCCAGTTTCCTCATGTAAAATAATAGTATCTGGTTCACCTATTTGTATGGATTTACATAAAAATCAAATGAGATAGCACATAGGGAAGCTATAAAATGCTACTGGACTTTCACATCTTTCTTTATATAAAGTTAATGAGTGAGGCTGTCCTATAATTTTATGGAAAATCTGAGATTAGAATTATCCTTTTCTTGAAAACTTAGTAAATGTTTTCTGTAAAATTGTCTGGGCCTGGAGTTTTCTTGTGAGAGAAAAATGTTAATTATTCTTTCGTTTTATTTAATGATTACCAATTATTCAGCTTTTCTTTCTTTTTCAAGCAATTTTGGTAAGACACATTTTCCTAAGAATTTCTGTTTTATTTTTCACACTTACTAGTATAAAGTTCTTCCTGCTATTCCCATAATGTTTTTAATATCTACAGTATTTTATTTACATTTTAGATTACAAAATTATAGACATATAAAATTGTTTGCTTTCATGCATTTTAATGCATAATACAAAATTAAAATAATTTTTGTTGCAATAATATAACAAAATAGTAATTTTGGGTATTATATTATCCTTAAATAATTGTTACTAGAATGTTTGTCAGTCTACCTGTGGGCCAGGAATGAGATATCAGTCTTCTGCTATTATTTTTCACACTTTTCCATAACCTAACCTTCTTGAAAAAGATTATTCAAAACAGTGAAAAACAACTTTTTTCATAAGTCTTCCTTTCTGAAAGACACTGATGACTAAGATGGCATATGGTACATAATTTCTGAAGAACTACTGTTCTGCCTCCCCATAACCTCTCACATAAATTTCACCTGTAGATATTTTAGTCAACTACGTTCTTTTCCCCTTCTGGGGAAAAAAAGTCCCAATAAGACCAAATAAGATTATTTGATTATCACAAACACAGAAAGGCAAATCCAGGATATGAAGCATAATAAGGAAATGTTAAAGAGAGAAAAAAGATATAATAGAAGCTTCTAGAAAAAGACCTGATTGGACCTTAAGGGAATGTAAGTACCCCTATAATTACCACAAGTACCAAAAACATATTTAGGTTTCAACTGAAATAGAAGACTTGAGAAAATGGTCAATCTATACCTTCTTTTTGTAAGTACAAGAATGTAAGTCCACATACTAAAATCGTAAGTGGAAGCTGAGCCAAAGACAATTATCTTAAATTAAAATAAAAATTTGTTAAAATAATCTAACTTGTTTTCATGATATTTTTCTTGCTGTGTTACCAATTCATACAAGCAGGAAAGGGCTTTCAGCAAACATTGCTGTAGACCCAGAAATACACTAGCTTGCTCATCAATGAGCTTCTAGTTTCACATACACTGTTCCTACTACTATTTTCCCTAATTGCTTTGCTTGCTATGAATTTCTAAGGGCAGGAAATAAATAATTTAACTTAAATACAAAATGATTAACCAAGCCTCATAAGATCATCTAAATAAAAAGAGACATAATAAATTATCCATATTACGAAATCTTCAAAGTAGTAATGATGCATGTGACCAAAATAGTACTTGGACACTAGATAACTGAAAAAACAAGTTTTCACTATACTTAATCACATGTATCCTTCAATAACATACCTCAGGAGGTTTGAATTCTTCAATTCCACCTTCCATTTTCTGTTTAAGTGCACTGTTTACTTGCTTAGCATTCTGAACCTTCAACAAAATAACCCCAAACGTGAATCAGATCGTGTACTTAGGTAAATTTGTGAGTACTCAATTAAGTGAAAAGAATATATTCCAAATCCCTCTTAAATTTTATTTTAGGAGAATAGTCATACTAATCACACTTGGGGTATGACATGCCACTAATTCAACTTATACATGTATGAACTAATTAAACATCTAACAGACTAAAAGACTCTGAATATCTTTGAATATCATGGTTTTGAATATCTTTTAGCAACAACTTTTATAACCAAAGACAACTGGCATATATAGGAATTAAATTCCATCAATTTTTCTCATTACCATAGTGTTTTGACTAAATAAGAATTTTTCCAATAATAGCGATAATAGTAGCTAACATTTATTAGGTATTTATTATGTATAAAACATCATTCTCAGTCCTTTATATGTAATAAATCACTTAATTCTCAAAACCACTCTATGAGGTAAGTACAATCAGTTCTGCTATAACATGATAAATACATTAAAAGTCACTGAACTTGCCAGGTACAGTAGCTCACGCCTAAAATGCTAGTGTTGGGAGGCCAGGAGTCTGAGACCACCCTGGCAATATAGTGAGAACCTGTCTCCATGAAAAAAAAAAAAAAAAAAATTAGCTGGTCATGGTGGCATGAACCTGTAGTCTTAGCTATTCAGGAGGCTGAGGTGGGAGGATTGCTCAAGCCCAGGAGTTCAAGGTTATAGTGAGCTGTGATTATGCCAATGCACTCTAGCCTAGGTGACAAAGCAAGACCCCGTCTTAAAAAAAAAGGCCGGGCGCGGTGGCTCACGCCTGTAATCCTAGCACTTTGGGAGGCCGAGGCGGGCAGATCACAAGGTCAGGAGATCAAGACCATCCTGACTAACATGGTGAAACCCCGTCTCTACTAAAAATACAAAAAATTAGCCGGGCATGGTGGCGGACGCCTATAGTCCCAGCTACTCAGGAGGCTGAGGCAGCAGAATGGCATGAACCCAGGAGGTGGAGCTTGCAGTGAGCTGAGATCGTGCCACTGCACTCCAGCCTGGGCAACAGAGCGAGACTCCGTCTCAAAAAAAAAGAAAAGAAAAGAAAAGAAAAGTCAGTGTGCTATGCAAAATTCATAATAAAAACCACAGGGCTTGTAGGGAAAAGGAGGTTGGGACACAACATTAAAAAACTTCAATGACACATAAGACAGGAACCTAACAAAAATGGCAACACAGTTTTACACAATCTTAATTAATTTTTTTTAATCCATAAATGCTACAACAAAGACAGTACTTTACCTTGAAAATAAACCTGAAGGTTGCTTATGGAAGTGGGAGTCAAAATGGTTGTAGTTTGTGAATTATTGTGGAAGTGGTAGGAGGGTTACTTGAAATCAGATGAAAAGGTTTAACACCATATATGTATGGTTCATAACACACAGTGAATTGAGGTAGCTGGTACATGTTTGAGATGTGTGTGCGCGCTCAGTTCAGCTGGGTACATTTTGTTTTGCTGACAAAAATCATACATAAACAAACAAAAAATTCATGTTATGCTCAAATTGTTCCTGAGTATATTAACTGCATTAGGACAAATCTACATGTTCAAAAAAAGTTATAGCAGAACAGACTCTACTTATATTATAACCATTTTACAGATGAGGAATATAAGGCACAGAGAAGTTAAGAAACCTTCCTAAGGCTAGGAGATACAACCTGAATTTAAACCATACCAAGTTTTTAACTTCTACTCTACTAGCAATATTATTAGTCTCCATTTAGACTGTTAAGGGTTAGGACTGTTTACTTTTTTCCTCTGTTTTCCCCCCTAGTGTGGACAACGAAATACTTATGAGGTAATTTATGAACTATTTTCACTAGAGATCTTAAAACCACAGCTAAAATGCATAAAATCTAGGATGGTTCAAGGGTAGTCAGCTGGCCATGTTAGATAGCCATATAGAGATAAAATGTAAAGTGTGAATTCTCGAGGATTTCATAGACTAGTGGGGAGATAAGTAAATACAAAAGTAAGATAAACGCTAAAACACCTAACATAGACTTGGAGAGAGAAAGAGAGAGAATGAGAGAGTAAATGTGCTTCTGTATATGTTGATGAACAGGTGGTGGGGAAGATTAGGGAAAGTGTTCCAAAGAAAAGGACAGCTAAACTGAGTTTTAAAGAATTAAACTGGCAGACAAGCTTGGGAGGAGGGACTGCATTCCAGGCAGAATAACACTTAGGAAGACAGAAATGCCCTAAGGCAAAGGCAAGAAGTTAGCCTGGGGCCAGACCGAGGAATTTTAATTTTGCCTAAAGATTGAAGGAAACCTAAAGGATTTTTAAGCAAGGGAACAAAATGACCATATCTGCCTTTTAGAAAGACACTTCTGGTAGTAATATGAAGAAGAAAATAGGGTAAAGAGGATGGAAATTAATTTAACAATCCAGGTGAGAAATAATAAATAAATAAGAAAACTTTCATTAAAACTGTAGGAATGAAGGATGGTAGTGGTATGCAGAGATTAAAGAAATACCTTGGAAACAAAATTAAGACTTTTTAATTTATTTATTTATTTATTTTTGGAGACAGAGTCTCACTCTGTCGCCCAGGCTAGAGTGCAGTGGCGCCATCTTGGCTCACTGCAACCTCTGCCGCCCGGGTTCAAGCTATTCTCCTGCCTCAGCCTCCTGAGTAGCTGGGATTACAGGCGCCTGCCACCATGCCTGGCTAATTTTTGTAGTTTTAGTAGAGACGGGGTTTCACCATGTTGGCCAGGCTGGTCTTCAACTCCTAACCTTGTGATTCACCCGCCTCGGCCTTCCAAAGTGCTGGGACTACAGGCATGAGCCACTGCACCCGGCCAAGACATCTTTGTAAACACTTGATTGTGGAGAATTAGGGGGAATTGAGGCTAACTGGTCACTGGCTTCAGTAATTGAGAGTATGTGGCACTACTCACTGAGACAGAGAATACAAAACGTGGAACAGATATCTAGGGTGAGTGTGGAAGAATTCAGCTTGAACACTGCATATGAGATGTTTGTGACATAAAAGTAGCAGTGGTTAACAGGATTGTAAACCCGTGAGTGCAAACCTTTACTGTGTCACACATCAAATGAATAACCAAGTTAGGAAGTTAAAGCTTAAAGTGCCTTCTAAAAAAATCAATAAAAATAGTCCCTAAGTGTAGGAGTAGTAGTACTGAGAATGAAGTATGAATACAGGTGACTGAGTACACTTTATTCCTTTATATTTTTAGTGCATTTAAAGTATTACAGCAAATGATTTAGAAGTTTTCTAAAGAGGATTGCTGTGGTTTGGAAGATAGGCATCTTGCACTCATAGTTTGACTAAAGGCTAAGCATTTAACCAAATATGAGATGCGCTGGTGGTATAGTGGTGAGGATAGCTGCCTTCTAAATATGTACTATACACACACATACTCCAGAGAGTCACAAAGTCAAGTGAAAGAAATTCCAAAAAGAAAGACATGGCTGACAGTGTCAAACATTACTGAGTAGTCACAGGAGTTAAAAACCAAGAAGGCAGCATTAAATGTGGCCACTTGTTTATAAGTGATTTTTTTTTTCCACTGCAAACCTTGAATTCCTAGACTCAAGCGATCCTCTCTCCTCAGCCTCTCTTGTGTTGCTAGGACTACACTACAGATACACACAACCACGTTTGGCTATTTTTTAAATTTTTCTTATAGAGATGAAGTCTCACTATGTTGCTCAGGCTGGTGTCAAACTCCTGGCCTCAAGTGATGTTCCTGTCTTGGCCTCCCAAAGTGTTGGGATTACAGGCATGAGCCACCATGTCAGCCCATAAATGATCTTCGGAGAGGTGTTTCAGTAGAACTGGAATACCATACGGGGCAGAAACTAGATTAGAAAGGGTTGGAGAGTAAGTTTTGGTAAGAAAGCAGAGGAAGCAAATGTGGCCTATGTTTAGGAAAAGAGAACCAGAAAAGCAGTTTGGGTGAATAACCAGGACCAAGGAATAGAAAAATCTGCACATGTTTTAAGATAGAGAATCTTCATCCCACACTATACTGCTGCAAGGTTCTTACATTTTGTAAGCAGAATATAGTAGTCCTCCCATATCTGCAGCGGATATAGTCCAAAACTCCCAGTGGATGCCTGAAACTGTGGATAGTACCAAATCATAACATATACAGGTTGAGTATTCCCTTATCCAAAATGCTTGGAACCAGAAGTGTTTCAAATTTCGGGGGATTTGGGGATATTTGCATAATATATACCAGTCGCACATCCCTAATCCGAAAACCCAAAATCCAAAATGCTCCAATGACCATTTCCTTTGAGCATTATGTCAGTGCTCAAAAGGTTTCAAATTTTGGAGCATTTCAGATTTTCAGATTAGGGATGCTCAACCTGTACTGTTTTTCCCTATATATACATACTTATGATAAAGTTTAACTTATAAATTAGGCACAATAAGAGAATAACAATAGCTAATTAAAAATAAAACAATTATAACAATATACTGTAATAAAAGCTATGTGAATATAGTCTGTTTCTCAAAATATCTTATTGTACTGTACTGCAAGTAACTGAAACCATGGAAAGTGAAACTATGGATTAAGGGAGGACTACTGTAATATTAACTAAATATGCAGTGATAAGCTAAGGATGAATATTGTAATCACTAAAGCAACTACAAAAGCAAAAAAAACAAACAAACAAACAAGAAAATGCAAAAGATATAGCTGAAAAATGTAAATATGACCATGTTCCACGTTTCCTTAAAGTCCTTCAGTAGTTTCCTAACTCAGGATGAATTTCAAATTTCTTAACATGATTTTCTTATAATCCCTGTCTACCTCTACTGTAACCTGCTAAGGGCAAGAAGAAACTAACAAACAGCTTTAAGATGAATGACAGTGATCAGCCCAGTGCTTTAAAAAGATAACACTGGCAACAATGTGTAACCTCCAGCTAAAGAGAAATAACAGAAAGAATTAACAAGAGGCCAAGTGTGGTGGCTCATGCCTATAATCCCAGCACTTTGAGGCACAGGCAGGAAGATTGCTTGAGCCCAGGAGTTCGAGACAAGCCTGGGTAACACAGCAAGAACCTTTCTCTACAAAAAATTAAAATAAAAAAATGAGGAAAAAAAAAGAATGAACAAGATAGTTATTGTCAGGCAAGCGATAGCAAGAGCCTAAATGGGCAGTAGTGATGAAATAAAAAAGAGGGAATTGATTTAAAGGAAATTTCAGAGATAAAACTCACGTAACTTGGTTACCACTTTGGTTTACATGTGTTGGGAAAGGGGTAACAGCGGGGGATGAATAAAAGATGATTCTGATGTTTCAACAGACAGGAAACGGAGAAAAAAATCTTTTACAGGAAGACCTAGCAGGCAGCTGGAACTATAGCTAAGGAGCTTGAGAAAAGTCACAGCTTGAGAAATAAGACTCAGAAGTCACTGGCATAGAGTATAGGGTTGGTTGATATAGACCAAGGGAGTACAGATTTAGAAGAATATCTAGATTAAAGGGATAAGAAAAAAATAACAAAACAAACAAAAAATAGGAAAAGACAACTAAGGAAGGCCAGAGATCTAATAGCAACGAATAACTGGGTACATAATATGTGCCAGGCACTGTTTTAAGCACTTACCATATATTATCTTGTTTAATTTCTCTCAACCACTATACTATTATCCACATTTCCAGATGAGAAAACTGAGGCTGAAAGAAGTTAAAGAGCTCCTCTAAGGTTACACAGGAAGGAGATGGTATAGCCAGGGTTAGAACTTAACAGGTTCACTGACTCTAGATGCTGATTTTTAACTACTATCTGATTCTGATGATGCTGCCCTTATAATACTACTAGTACTACTGATGATGATGATGATGATGATGATGAAGACAACAACCATTACTCACTGGGCACTCAAAATGTGCCAAGCACTACTAAACAATCTACATGTATCACTGCAAATAATTCCCAATAACTTGCAAGAGAAGAATGATTATCATCCCCAGTTTTATAGATAGAACATTGAAGCTTACAGAGGTTATATAATTTGCCCAAGACCACAGAGCTAACAGGCAGCAATGCTGGGATTCAAATCCAGAACAGGCAGAGGTATCTTCTAAGTTGGACATAAGATGAACTTTAAAAAATGAAACCTGCATAAGTGGATGGCTGAGAAAAATCTGCAAACAACTGAGCTCAACCTAGGTAAAAGCGGATAGCCAAAATGCACAGAATCATTAAAAATATTATTTTTATAAAATACCTGACGTTTTAGAGAGATCAACTCCATGTCCAGTTGCCTCAGGATGGTGTTGGCTGCATTAGGACTACAGGAAACTGCTACCACATCTTCCTGGGTTAAATACATGCCCTTAGGTGGACGGCACTTAGAACGCTGAGAATGATGGCGATGTTGTAAACTCTGATACTCTCTTCTTCCAAGTCCAATCTTGCTAGTTTGGACAGGTTGTTCAGTATTACCCTAAGAGAATAAAAGCAGAATAACAGGTCACTTGGTTTTCACATATGTATAAAGTGAAAACAGTCTGTTAATATTAGAAGTATCTGCTGCAATAAGTACACAAAAAAAAACACTTCTAACCAATTATGTATTATGTACAAGTCCACACACACACACATAGCACTCACCAAGTGGGGGGAAAGCATACAACATAATATATCCTTGCTTAATCCACTCAATCAAATATCTGATTTTTAGGCCCAGAGGACTAGGAATAAGTGAAAGAATAAGTTAAGACTCTAACTTTCCTATGTACTTCAAGATGTGATGTATTTTCCCTTAGCAATAAAGGGGGGAAAAAGCCAACTTATCAAATGCAAAGTTCCTCTAAAAATAAAAATTAGAAAGAAAAATGGGGGTAATTTAGAAATTATGACACATAGCAGATTAGATAGCTGGTTAAAGACAGGTAACATTTCATTTTTACTTTACAGTTGCTGAAAGAAAACTACGCCTCTAAAGGTTAAAAGGGGCACAATTATCTTAACCCTGAAAATATTTCTAACTTCCAAATCTATGATTAAAATAAAAGTAAATTTATGCTTCGGAAGAGTTAGAAGTATAACAATGATGACTGTGAAGTTTTAAGCATTATTTCATTGTAAGTTGTTCTTAAAGTATGACATAAAAACACGTTATTCTGAAAGAATAATCTATTAGAAACTATATCTTTTAGGTTGAAGATTATTTCAATGAATATATTTAATAATCCAATTTTTTTTTTTGAGACAGGGTCTCACTCCGTCACCCAGGTTAAGTGCAGTGACATGAGCACTGCTCACTGCAGCCTTTTGACCTCCTGGGCTCAAGTGATCCTCCCACCTCAGCCTCCTGAGTAGCCAGGACTACAGTTGTGTGCCATTATGCCCAGCTAATTTTTCTTTTTTTGTAGAGACGGGAGTCTCACCATGTTGCCCAGGCTGGTCTCAAACTCCTAGACTCAAGTGATCTGCCTACCTCAGGCTCTCAAAGTGCTAGGATTACAGGCATGAGCCAACATGCCTGGTCTAATACTCCAATTTCTTAGAAAAGGAACTCTTAGTAAAATTCGTTAAAAAAAAATTTTTTTTTTTTTTTTGATCCCCGAGGCTGGAATGCAGTGGCGCGATCTCGGCTCACTGCAACCTCCACCTGGGCTCAAGCAATTCTCCTGCCTCAGCCTCCGGAGTAGCTGGGATTACAGGCACCCGCCACCATACCCAGCTAATTTTTGTATTTTTAGTAGAGATGGGGTTTCACCATGTTAGGCAGGCTGGTCTTCAACTCCTGATGTCAGGTGATTTACCTGCCTGGCTACCTAAAGTGCTGGGATTACAAGTGTGAGCCACTGCACCCACTAAAAATGTATTATGAAGCATAATCCACTTAATTGCTTGAAGTTAACTCCAAGCAACACATGGCAGATCTGATGTTCAGAGAAACTCCTTCCAGTAGGGCACTACTAAAATTGCTGATCAAACATTTTTTTAAAGTCTTTTAACATTCACTTCTGAGCTGGCAGGGAAGTGAGGAAATTCTTCCGAGGCCAGAAATGATGAGAAAGCAAGAATCCAGAGGGAGAATCAAGTATGCAGTAGTTGTCATTTGCCTAAAGCCAGGCTTCAATGGACAACAGGTGCAGGGCACAGGAGACAAGTCAGAATGCTAAAAGGGGAACTCCATCACTTTGTGAAGTAGGAAAAAAACACCCCTGCTCTGCAGAGGGAGGGGGTGATTAATGGGAGCCATGCCCATCTCACTCTTGGCTGGGTGGAAAGAAACCAAAAAAAAGTCTCCCAAGAGTGCCCCAACCACAGTCCTCCATTCAGGCAGGTTTGGGGCCTAAATTTATATGATCTGTTTGCCTGAAAAACCCCAAATCAAGATTTTAGTTTAAAGTGTCTTAGATTGGTAGTGCCTAGAGACAAATAACAGAAGCAAATGCAAATCCTCTCTAGAACAATGCACTTTAAACCCAGGTCTCAAAAAATCTGTTTATGACCAACAGGTCTTCACTAAATGAGCTTCTGAAGGATATACTGCAGGAAATTATTTTCAAAGAAAGCCCTTAGATTCAGGAAAGAAGGGTGGGCAAAATAGAAGTTAAAAATGTGGGTAAATCTAAACAAAATGGACTATATGTTTGATCTGTGAGATTTAAAAAACCAAGATGTAACAAACTGTGGACAAAACTAGTATATAAATCAGGATGGTAGTGGATGGAGTCAAAGCATTCTAAGGGCCTTCTATTAATCAGAAAGTCAATAAAGACATCAATATTAGATTTTAAGTTAAATATGCAGGATAAAATTTTCAGAGTATACAATAAGAATAGAAATATAGAAACATCCTGGCTGGGCACAGTGGCTCATGCCTGTAATCCCAGCATTTTGGGAGGCCGAGAGGGGCGGATCACGAGATCAGGAGATCAAGACCATACTGGCTAACCCGGTGAAACCCCATCTCTATTAAAAATACGAAAAATAAGCCGGGCGTGGTAGCATGCGCCTGTAGTGCCAGCTACTCAGGAGGCTGAGGCAGGAGAATCGCTTGAACCCAGGAAGCGGAGGTTGCAGTGAGCCGAGATCGTGCCACTGCACTCCAGCCTGGGTGACAAAGCAAGACTGTCTCAAAAAAAAAAAAAAAAAAAAGAAAGAAAGAAAGAAAAGAAATATAGAAACATCCCAAACAAGTAGAGACAGAGTGGGAAAGAAAATAGAGTAACAGATGGGTTCTTAATCCCCAAAAATAGGACATGAACAAAGGGAAAGAAGACTAGGAAAAGCAAGTCAAATAGAAGGTAAAAATAAGAAAGAACAAAAATACATCAGCTAAACATGATCAATATAAATGGGCTAAACTCTTCAGATAAAATATTAATACATACGCCCAGCTATCTGCTCCTTATAAGACACATACTTAAAATGTAAGGACACAGAAATGTTGAAAGTAAAATGATAAAGATAAACCAGGCAAATACTTAACAGAAGAAAAATGGTGGAGCTATCAACATAACAGATAAAATAATCTTCAAGGCAGAAGCCAATAAAAGAGACCCTACATATTGATAAAAGGCTCAATTCAGCAGCAAGATAAAACAATTTGTATGCACCTAATAACACTAACTTCAACAGATAAAAAACTACTTTTCAATAATTGAGTGATCAGAATAATTGATCACATAAGCAGACAACAAAAACCAAGCTATCAAGTAGGCAAGCAGTAAGAATACGGATTTCAACCACAGAACTGACAAACCTAAATTAACGGACATATATAAAACCTTGTTACCAAGATAATATCCCTAGGCACACATGGGAAAACATTTATGAAAATTCCATGCTCTGGGCTTGGAGGTTTAAAACATGTCAAATTCCTAAACATTCCTGCCATGGGGAAGCAGGGGTCTATATTCCTTCCCCTTGATTCTGAACCAACTTTAGTGACTCACTTATAACCACTGAATGCAAGAGAAGTGACTCTGAGTAACTTTCAAGGCTGGGCCAGAAATAGCTGAGTAGTTTCCACTTAGTGCTTCCTGGATTGATTACTTTGGAGGAAACCAGCCATTATGGCAAGAAGTCAGATTACTCAGAGACCACCAAATTGGAGCGACCAAATGGAATTGCTCCAACCTACAGCTAGCATCAACTACCAGCAATGTGAATGAGTTAAAAACCTTTAATAACATCCTACTTGATGTTGAAACAAAAACCATTCTCTTTACGATCAGAAAAATGTTCCCTATCATATCTTCTATTCAAATTATATTGGTGATACTAACCAGTTCAGTAAGAGAAGAAATAAGATACAAGGACTAAAAAGAAACAAAATAGCTATTATTTTCAGGTAATATAAATCACTATATAGGAAATCAAAAGCAATACAAATAAGTTATGAAGAGCAAAGGTCCAAGAATAACCAAGGTGCGCACTCCTTAAGAAGAACCACCTATTAGCAGAACTTACCCTAGCAACTATCAAGACTTATGAGGCTTATTATAAGTAATTGAAAAAATGTGGGATTAGCAAGGAATATTTAACTGACGACAGAAGCAGAATAGAGAGCCAGGCATATGCGTAAGCCTCATATATAATAAAGCTGGTATTGCAGACTAGTTGAAAAAGATATTCAATTCCGTATTAAAAAATAAATAGCCAGGCATGGTAGGGCTCACACCTGTTATCACAGCACTTTGGAAGGCCAAGCTGGGAGGATCACTTGAGCCCAGGAGCTCAAGACCAGTCTGGACAACATAGCAAGACCCCCATCTCTACAAAAAGTTTTTTAAAAAATTAGCTGGGTGTGGTGGTGCATGCCTGTAGTCCCAGCTACTTAGGAAGCAAGACAATGGCTTGAGCCGAGGAATTTGTGGCAGCAGTGAGCTATGATTGTGTCACTGGCACACCAGCCTGGGTGACAAAACAAGACCCCCAACTGTTAAATAAATAAATAAATAAAGGATCTCTACCTTACAACATGAACTTATTTACTGCTACAGCAAGGACTTCAATGTAAAAAGAGAAAAAGTTTAAAACTTTCAAAAGAAAATGTAAAAGAATACTGGAATTTAAATTTAAAATTGACCGGGCATGGTGGCTCACGCCTGTAATCCCAGCACTTTGGGAGGCTGAGGCGGATGCATCACAAGGTCAGGAGATCGAGACCATCCTGGCTAACATGGTGAAACGCCGTCTCTACTAAAAATACAAAAATAAAAAATTAAAAAAAAAATTAGCCAGGCTGGTGGCAGGTGCTTCTAGTCCCAGCTACTCAGGAGGCTGAGGTAGGAGAATGGCGTGAACACGGCAGGTAGGGCTTGCAGTGAGCTGAGATCACGCCACTACACTCCAACCTGGGCATCAGAGCGAGACTCCATCTCAAAAAAATAAATAAATAAATAAATAAATGAAAATAAAATAAATAAATAATATTTAAAATTTATATGCTTTTGATGAAACAGCTGTTTACTTCCCTGTAGAGAGTAAAAAGACAAAACACAAACTGGTAAAAGATATTTGCTGTTAACCGAAGTACTCGTATCCAGAATATACAAAGAATTCAATACGAAAAAACTTTTTATATTCAGTCTTTAAGAAAAAGACAAATATGCAGTGGAAAAATAGGTGAAAAAATAAAAAAATACAAGCCAGGCATGCTGGCTCACGTCTGCAATCCCAGCTACTTGGGAGGATGAAGCAGGCGGATCACCTGAGCCCAGAAGTTTGAGGCTGCAGTGGCTATGATCACACCACTGCACACTAGCTTGGGTAACAAGCAAGATTCTGTCTCTAAAAAAACAAAACAAAAACCTCCACGAACGAAACATGTAACAATAGCTAATAAACAGAAAAACATTCAGCCTCAGTAGTTACCTGATGAATGAAACTGAGGACACAATGAAATGCCATCTCATATTGCCAGATTTGGAACATTTTAAAAGTCTGAACAAGCATTGGCAAAGAAGTAGACAATGGGTATTCTCATAGCCTAGTGGAGGTATATCAGCTATAGAAAACAATTATGCCATTACCTAGGAAAGTTTAATGTGGCTATTCCCTAAAGTAGAGTGACTCCATTCCAAAGAATCCTGGGACCCTGTTACTCAATAAATCACTGTTGGCATTTTGGGGAAACAATCTGTGCTTTGCATTTCAGTATAGTTGTCATCCTTTTCTCCTGCCCACTCGAAAACTGAAATGCCCCACAATCACTGTTAACAATGAAAACACCTCCATAATTTCTAAATGTCCCCTACGGGGTCAGTGCTAAACCTAGCTGAGAACTATTGTACCAAAGGAACTCTTAGACATGTGTATCCAGAACATGTTCATATCAGCAGTGTCCATAATAAAAAGCTGAAAATTAAGTTTATTAATTGGAGAGTGAATAAGTTGCAGTATATGTATACAATGGAACACTTTAATATAGCAATAAAAATGAATCGCAAAAATAATAAAAGGCAATTATTGAAGAATACATACAATATGATTCCATTTAAATAAAGTATTAAATAAATGGAACTAAATGATAATCATATCATTATATGTGATTATATATATGTGATAAAACTATAAAGAAAGAAGTGAATAATTAAAAAATTTCATTATAGTGGCTCCCTCTAGAGAGAAGGTGAGAATATGCAATTGAGGCCGGGCACGGCGGCTCATGCCTGTAATCCCAGCACTCTGGGAAGCTGAGGCGGGCGGATCACCTGAGGTCAGGAGTTCTAGACCAGCCTAGCCAACATGGCGAAACCCCATTTCTACTAAAAATACAAAAATTAGCCAGGCATGGTGACGCATGCCTGTAGTCCCAGCTACTCAGGAGGCTGAGGCAGGAGAATTGCTTGAGTCCAGGTGGAGGTTGTGGTGAGCCGAGACCGCACCACTGCACTCCAGCCTGGGAGACAGAGTGAGACTCCCTCTCAAAAAAAAAAGAATATCCAATTGAGGAAACACAAACAGGACTTCTGTTTCTTCAGCTCAGTGGTAGATACACTGGTATCTATTATTTTTCTTTAAACCGTACATATTCTACAGTATATATAGTTCACAATTTTTAAAAGTTAAAATTAAAACTTTCTACGTAATATGTTAACAACATGCAGAAGCAGCTACAAAGATCTGCATTAAAAGCAATAATGTAGTTTCTTTCCCTGCCTGTTATCCTTATTGTTTGGAATGAGTGGAGAAATGAATGAAGCTGCTGACACATAGTGCTAGTCTTGGACCACACCTCTGCAAGTATCCTCTTAAAACTTTTTAACTTATACTCCCCTCATATTATTTTCTGGTAAGATGAGATCATAAGCAAACAAAAGACCAAATGAGTATGCATCATCTTGCATAGTTGGGCAAAACTATGTATTCCATATATATATATACATATATACACATACATATATACATACATATGTTTTCTAGGTAGCAAATTCCTAAGTTTTCAGGTTTATATCATAATTAAGAGCATATAGAATGTATTCTCATTCATTAAAATTTTACTAAATGCTTACTATGTATCAGTCCCTGGGAGTGGAAAATAGTTAAAATATATTCTTGCTCTTAAAGAGCTCACCATGCAGGGACAGGAAGGCAGGGAGGGGAAACTATGAGTAAACAAGTACCACTCAGTAGACTTAGTACTGCAACAGATTTAAGGAGAAATAAGGAGGTTGTCAATTCAAGATAAGGCACAAGATTTCATAGAGAAGCTACATCTTGCAGAGTTGTGAGGAATTTCCTAGGCAGATTTGGGAAGAAAGGAATTCCAGAAAAAAAGGGACCAACATAATCATAGGACAAAAGCCAGGGAACTAAAAGACATATCTAAAACACTGTTAGTAATCAGAAATAAATGGGGAAGGGTAGGGAATGCCTAACTGGAGAGTTTGTGTTTTATCCTATAGACAACACCATGTAAGGACTGCAAGCAGTGAATCGGCAACTTTACAAAGGATTGCTTTGGCAACAGGGCAGTCAATGGACTGGAAAGGGTGGTGTGGAGAATGTGGAAAGGGAGGCACGGAGATAATCAGAGAGAAAACTGTTAGGATAATTCAGAGAAGAGATGAGAACCTAAGAAGAAGGCAATCACACAGAGAAGAACAGAGAGATCAAATCTCACAGTTTTTTGAGAGACAGAATTAAAAAGAATAATGATAAAAGGAATAGAGTAAGTAAAAGATGCTACTAAAATTGAGACACAATGGTTAAAAAGGTAGACGGCAATCAGAATGGCATTACGAAAGTCAAAGACAGTTTTTCAGGAAGGGAGGGGTCAGTAATTTGATACAGAAAGCACAAGTAGAAAACAACTGATCACTGGATGTGGCATTTAGGAAATCATTGGTAACCTGTCAGCAGTTTCAGTGAAGTGGTGGGACAGAAGCAGCCTGACTAAAGCAGACTCAAAAGTGACATAGTGCTAAGAAGGATGATTTGTTTTCTAGAGTGGTTAAGACATATGCTTTTTTTTTTTGAGATGGAGTTTCGCTCTTGTTACCCAGGCTGGAGTGCAATGTCGCAATCTCGGCTCACTGCAACCTCCGCCTCCTGGGTTCAAGCAATTCTCCTGCCTCGACCTCCCAAGTAGCTGGGATTACAGGCATGTGTCACCACGCCTGGCTAATTTTGTATTTTTAGTAGAGACGGGGTTTCTCCATGTTGGTCAGGCTGGTCTCGAACTCCTCACCTCAGGTGATCTGCCCACCTCGGCCTCCCGAGGTGCTGGGATTACAGGCGTGAGCCACTGCGCCCGGCCTGAGAAATGCTTTTAAATGGAAGACTTGAACATACTTTTTGGCTGCACTGAAGGCTTGAAAATATGGGAAAGACAAAGGATAACTGGTGGAGAAAGTCTCAGAGTAGATACGAACGGATGGATAGGATCACACAAGCAGTGAAATTGTATAGGAAAAGAAAAAAGATCCTTCCTACTGTGAGAGAGGGATATTAAGGCCCAAGACTGTTCATTCAACAACGATTTATTGAATCAACATTTATTGAATATTTGCCATATACCAGGTACTGTGCAAAGTGTTAGGGGATACAAATGAATAACTCAGTCCCTGACTTCAAAGAGTTCGCAGCTTAGTGGGCAAATACAGTAACTGTAATATGTTCTAAGTACTAATATACCACAGTGGAAAGGCCAGTATGGTAGCACAGAGGTTAGAGGAAGGGCTGGAATTTAAGGGAGCTTCTTACTGACACTTTCTCTGTGACATGGATGAAGTTATCTGCCAAGTGTTTTTAGGGGTGGAGGGGTATTAGGCAATGTGTAGGAAGGGAAGAATGTTCAAAACAGCTGCCCAGATAAAACAACAGCAACTTGTATCCAAGATTTCTATGTCCTGGGTACTGTAAAAAGTGCTTTTATACATATTACCTCTTTGATTCTCAAAACAATCCTATTATTTTCATTTTACTAAGAAAAAAACCTGGAACTTAGAGATTAAAAACAGAGGCATTTAAGGACTACAGTGAGACTGGAAACTTTTTTTCATAGTAGCAACAATTTACATAATTGTATCATTTTCTCCTGCTGCGTCTCTTAGACCGTGAATAGCAACAAATCCAGCATCCTAAGTTTACAAGGTTAGGGATGGTATAGCAGAAGGATAAGGGAAGTGGGGAGTTAAAGGAATGGGGAAATGGGAAAGAAAGAGATTCGAATAGTTGATCATTGGGACCATGGCTCTGTGAAACAAAGGTAAGGCAGACTTGGGGGAGAAAATGAAGGAATTAAGGAATTTGAGAATATTTAGCAGTAGACAGAAAATCAGTAAAACACAAAATTACAGTAGAATAGAATTTTTTAAATAACATTGATGAAAGAGTTTAAGGTGATGAATGGCCCATGGCATTGAGTTTCTTCAGAAGAATGAGAGTCACTAAATTGATTGCGGTCACATAACTAGTAAATGCTAAGTTTAAACAAACTCAGATCTTTTTCCAGTTTCAGTGGTATTTTCAACTTTCAACAACTTGGTTAACTGGGGTTCTAGGTACGACCGTATTGCTAATTAACACTGAAATTTACTATCTCATAAAACATCACATTAAAAACTTTTTAATATGAAGTACTGTTCATTCTTTTTCAGCAGATTTGTAGAACAATCACAAGCACTTCTAATGATCATCATTACCTCTTTTTTGGCTTCTTTTTTGGGATCATAATCACTATCATTCCCATCCATTGGATGTGTTTCTTCTACATCATCATCACTGAGAAGAAACAAAAATTAGTACACTGAATTCCCTTTTTTTTTTTTTTTAGACAGCGTTTCACTCTTATTGCCCAGGCTGGAGTGCAATGGCACGATCTTGGCTCACTGCAACCTCTGCCTCCTGGGTTCAAGCGATTCTCTCACCTCAGCCTGCCAAGTAGCTGGGATTACAGGCGCCCATCACCACGCCTGGCTAATTTTTGTATTTTTAGTAGAGACGGGGTTTCACCATGTTGGCCAGGCTGGTCTTAAACTCCTGACTTCAAGTGATCTGCCCGCCTCAGCCTCCCAAAGTGCTGGGATTACAGGCGTTAGCCACTGCACCCAACCAATTCCCTTCTTTTTATTGTATTTTAGTGCTCTTAACAAACTGTAATATATATATCTAAATAATTTTACTAAATATTATTTAACAGAACAAGAGTTGTACTTGGGAAGATGAGCTTTTAATTCAGATTTCTGTAGTGTTCAGAAACATTTACCTCATTGAGTATACAGAATTCTTTTAGCAAACACTTCTAGCTCAAAAACAGAGACCCAGTGAGAAAGGGATTTAAAAAGAAATATCATTTGGGAAATGGGAACACATACAAATTGATATAATACTTAAATTTCATTGGAGAATAAAGACAGACAAAAATGAAACAAAATGATTTTATACTATCAAAAGATTTAGCCTCAATAATAAGGGTTTCAGTTACTCAGGTAATTATAAAAAGACTTTTTTCATAAAACATATTTTTAAATATATTCTAAATATGTGTATTAAATATATCAATACTAAAAGGAAGCATTTGTTATTAAAATTAAAAGAGGTGGAAGAGCTCTTAATATTAAAACTTCTAACCACTTGGCTCTTCTTGTCAGAGTAGAAACATAAATGTAATAAGGAATATTGACAATGTGTTGTGGTAACTTTTCTGCCTTAGGAAATCCAGTGCAGTGTCCCTAACAATGTAACTATATGGAGGTAACCAACCTACCTGTCACCCTGATTATGTCTATTAGCTAGTTTACGAGCCTGGCGATCCATCAAACTTGTCCTAGAGCGAGTTTTTTTCCAAGAATAGTAATATTTTACAAGGCTTGCAATTGTCTTATCTGGAAGCTTAAAAAAAATCATGTTAATATCAGCAAGTTTAATTCATAAACAAAATGAATAATTTTGATGATATTCTTTACTACTTAGTAAAGGCATAATTAAAAAATATTTCATGGGTACCTTTATGACTTATAGAGCTAAAAAGTACTACTACAGTCAGTATCCCATATCAATTTCACTGACATTTCTGAATGAATATTCCTATTTGTCCTGGGAGAGGAGGGGAAGAGGTCACACACTAATTTGGTGAGAATGTCCCTAGAAGTTCCCAGCGCAGCCATGTTAGTATTCAATATATGTAATTCACATAAAATAAAATTCTCTATTTTAAGTGTACATATTAGTGGTTTTGGTGAATTCACTAACTTGTACAATCACCACCTCTAATTCCAGAACATTTTCACAATCTCAAAAAGAAATCCTGTACCCATTAGCAATCATTCCCTATTCTCCCCCTTCACCAGTCCCTGGCAACCACTAATCTACTTTCTGTCTCTATGGATTTGCCTATTCTGGACATTTTACATAAAGGGAATCATACAATATGTGACCTTTTGTGTCCTGCTTCTTTCATTTAGCAAGATGTTTTAAAGAAAAGCTATTCAATTCTTAACAAATTTTTTTGAATAACTTTGTTTTAAATCCAGGTCTTAAAATGGTAAATAATGCAAACAGGCTTTGGCCATCAAATGAAGTCTCTGAGTATTAAAATGACTAATGATCATGCACTGATGTGTCAGAGTGACAAACAAGGATGCAACTTCCCCACCAAAAATGTTCTCTTTCATTATGGAAGACACCTAGATATATTTGCAAATATTATCTAATTTTCATCTACTCAGGTTAAAATCGTTTAATGCAGGAACTTCTCGGATTTACATTATTTTGACACAATACTAAAAATGTAGGAACTAGAAATACAGAGCAGTTTCTCTCCATTAAAAAAAAAAAAGAGAAAGAAAAAAGCAGCACCATCGGGACAATATTGAAATAATATGTTTTTTGTTTTTTTTTTTTTTTTTTTTTTTTTTGAGACAGAGTCTTGCGCTGTTGCCCAGGCTGGAATGCGGTGGCGCAATCTCGGTTCACTGCAAACTCTGCCTCCCGGGTTCAAGCTATTCTTCTGCCCCAGCCTCCCAAGTAGCTGGGGCTACAGGCGCATGCCACCACACCCGGCTAATTTTTTATATTTTTAGTAGAGACGGGGTTTCACTGTGTTAGCCAGGATGGTGTTGATCCCCTGACCTCGTGATCTGCCCGCCTCAGCCTCCCAAAGTGCTGGATTATAGGCATGAGCCACCGTGCCCGGCCTAATATGGGATTTTTAAAAAAGGGTCTTCCGTATCCAAAAATATATAAATTGGAAAAAATCCTCGTGTCAAAGAGTGAAACATTTAAAAATAAAGTTGAAATTATTTTTTTTCCTGGAACAATAAACATAAGAAATAACTCTTATTACATGTATATTATTACATGTTATTTAAGTCAAAATAAAAGCTAATTTACTATAATGCAATAGCACATAACTGTCATTTAAGAGTGGTTGCAGAAAATAGGATTGTATAAAAATATACCTATTTACAAATAGTTTTTAAAATTAAATTGAAGAATGTTTTTGTATTTAATAATTAGGAAGTGTTCAACAGTAGCTTAACATATCATTCACATATGAACCACAGTAAGATTAAAATTACCATACCATTTGCTGAATCCTGTGAAAGCTCTTTCCATGAAAACTAAAGGCTTGTTCAAATAGGACTTTATCTTCCACTGTCCACTCATCCGGAAAGGGAGTGAAATTAGGGAGATCAGCAAGGGACTTCTCAATGTTATGTTTATGCCAGAACAACATGCCAAGTGCCTTTGAAGAGAAATCATTCCCCTTTGGTTTTAATGGACTTATGTTCCATCACACTTAAGAAAGTTAAACACAAATTAGATTAAAATCTTAAGCCTATGACTTCAACTGAAGATAGACTCACAGTTTGGGACTTTAAATCAGGGGCGCCCAGGTAGCAGACCTCATTTATTTATTTCTTTTAAATCAGGGCCTCAGAACAGTGAATGTTCTTATATACCATATTTGCTGCAGAATCTAGGAAAAACAGTGAGCTGAGGAGAGTGACTACAAAGCAGATTTGTAGGTTCACACCGAGTTTAACCCACATTTTAAAATTTGTCAATATGTAGGAAAAAATTTGCTAAAAGGAAAATTTCCAATAAATCCATACTTGAATGAAATGATCAGATGCCACAAAGCCAGAAATGCTCAGTTGGGGCTTAGTAGAGAGGTATTTTAAATTTTAATCTTTTACAAGTGTATCACAGACTAACCACGTCCAAGAAGTAAAAGTACCTCCACTGCAACTTTAACAATTTTTTTAACCACATTTACTATCAGAACATATAAATAGAATTATTAGGAGGCATATAAATAACTTCAATGACTTGATTACCAAATCATAACAAAGACTGAAATGGACAATTTCCAAAAATTCCATAACTTCCCCTTTATTTTTAGTAGGCCTTTCTCTTTATTATAAGGTATTAAGCATCATTTAGGACACAAACTTTTATTTTCCAAGAGATATAGGAACTTTATAAATAGTGCGTTTGTTAATTTCTGTACTCTGATAACAGTCCTTTAAAATACACAGGAAAATGAACATATTAAGGTATAGTCCTATTTTAAAGGATTGACTTTCTCATATATTAAACAGAAAGACAAGGCTTAAAAAAAAAATAGGCAATCAAAGGCTTCAAAATCCACAAAAAAGTTAATTACCTTTAGATAGATATAAATAAAATAAACATCTCAATTTCACTAAAATATTCCTTTACCATGTAATTGGACTATAAAGTTAGCTCTTGATAACCCAGGTTACAGATAATTTACCTTTCTTACTTATCTTAAAACAAATCTACCTATTTTACTATTAATTCTGATAAAGGTTGAAATAATACTTAGTTGAAATGAGATTTAAGATCTCTTTCATTTCATTATTCCATAATTTCCATTCCCTCATTACTAAGGGTAATGTACCATATATTTGTCTCTCTATATATAGTATATTATATTATATATAATAGAGTGTATTACATAATAAACATGTAAATACATCATAGTCTATTTAATATAACTTATCTCCATACTATGTATGTTATACTTACTAAATTCAATGACATTACTATATTTTGTATGCAGAAAAAGACCAATCTGTGGGTAGTCAATAGATCTAATTATAGTGTAAAATATTAAGATAATTTGATTTTGTTACAATTTTTATTTGAAGAGACAACTCTACATACAGACATATATCATATATAGATATATCCTTTTAAAGTTATCTAACAAAAAAAGCCTTTTGTGATTTCATTCAAAATTTTAAAGTCTTAAATATTCCTTTAAATGTGAAGTTTAACTTTTAGATCCTGTAGAACAAAAAGTCAAGAGAATTACTTGTATCATTAAAATTTTTTATAAATAAAAGATTTGTTTTAAAGTTCTATCTGTGTACATTTACTCCAAAATACACCAAAACCTTAACTTTTCATTTTGGTAAGCATTTGCCAGAGGAATACTGAAGGCTTCCAGAAACTTCCAGAACTCGAAGTAGAATAAGAAACAGATATATTGAAAGAAAAATATTTAAGCCTTTGAGATGAATAATGTTTATAAAATCAAACTCCTTAATATTGAAAGGTCACACTTTGCTAGGACTTTTGTGGTATCTATAAAATAGCTGGTCAAGCTTATGCACGTTGTTAGGACAGAAACTATCATGAGATACTCTAGATTTGGTAAATATTGGGACAAGCCTTACTACTGAAGTGTTTCTCTACGTACCTGTTCCACATTGTAGCCATGCTTTTCCTTTGCAATTGCAATGTATTCATCCACTGCAATGAAATAAGGTTATATAATTAATTATTCTCATTTACTTCATTTACCTTAACATAGCAAAGTAAAACGATTTATATTCCAGGGTAAAAAAAATAGCCAAAGGCACCTCCCATGAAATGTTACAAAAAGAGACTTATCATAGCAAGATCAGATGCTCACCTGGTTTAAAATTGTATTTAGTATAACTTATCTCTATGACTACACATTATACTTACTAAATTCAATGACATTACTATATTTCTGTATGCAGAAAAAGACCAATCTATGGGTAGCCAATAGATCTAATTATTGTATAAAATATTAAGATAATTTCTTTTCTAATAGTCTTTATTTGGAGACTTAGCTGTTTAAGACACTTTCACATATTTCAAGTTGATCCAAAGCCTTTACCATTCCATTTTTGATTGATGTATAAAGGATAGTTTATCTATAGCTTTGCCAGCTATACATAATGACACATTTATGTATGCTTCAGTACTCTAAATTTTCTTCAGCTCTTCCTGCTTGTTACACAAAGCATATTTGAGTATTCCACTTTCATTTATCTTCCATATGTAATTAAGCCAACAGAATTATTTAGATAAGCAGTTTCAAGATGATAAACTGGCTATTATTTCAAGGCCTCATTGCTAAGAAGTCCGACACATTCACCAGAACTCAGTTTTATGTGAACTCCATATAATCACTCTGCCTTGATTCTAATTAATTTACATATGTGTATGTATGTATAAATTAATTTTGGAACTATTTCTGAGGAGCAGTGGTTAAGAATCCTGATTCTGGAACAGCTAGTCTACCTGGGTTTATCGGCTTATTGCTATTTTTTTGACCTTGGTCAAGTAACTTTGGACCTTTCTGTACCTTAGTTTCCTCACTCTAAATAGCTGTTAAAAACAGTACCTTCCTCCTATGATTAAATGAGTTAATAAATGGAAAATGCCCAGAACAGCACCTGGTCCATTTTAAGAATTTTTAAAGTATTTGCTGTGATTATTAGTCTGTATAGTCTAATATATGAATATGCTCTTATAATAATGCTATTAGAATAAAATGGTTAAATGTATGCTATCAAATCTCCCCCCAAAGGGTAAGCTTTTTGTGTAGAAAACCCAAATATTATATTTTGTTTACAGCCGAAAGCACTTAAATACATGACAGGTCTAAATATATGCTGAACAATACCAATTGGCCTGTGGTTTCCAACCCTGGCTATGCATTACAATCAGTGTGGGAGCTTTTAAAAAGTAAGACATCCAGGATCCACCCTTGAAGCCTCTAACTTAATTGGTCTGAGAAAGAGACTAGACATAAGTACTTAAAAAAAAAAAATTCCCCAAATGATTCCAATGCACACCCAGGGTTGAAAACTATTGCACTAGGCCTTCATTTAAATATTCCACATGAACACTACACTACCAGGACACTCTGGCTGAATTTTGTTTTCCACTTTGCTAAGAAATGAACCATTGTATAAAACAGAACTAAGCCAGCAAAATTCAATGATACCCTGATGCTGAGTTTGTGAATGAAAACCTTTGTCTGTAATGAGGATTGAACCTGGGAAACCAATAGTCTCTTTCAGGTTCTCATTAAACAGTCTCAGGCCAGATGAATAATTTCATGTTTTCTGTTAGGAATGCTTTAAAGGCACACAATTTCTAGATTACCAGCTAGACCTTTAGCTGGTGTTTTATAGCTCTTAAATAGAAAGATTTATCAGGTAAGCAGAAACATACTCAGTTTTCAATTTTTAGCTCTATTGTATCAATAAGCATGATTCAACTTACTATACACGATAGGATATCATTAATTTTCATGGGACTAAATAAATCAGACACCTTTAAGATGTTAGTAAATATTCTAAAAAGACAAGCTTATCTTAAAGCTGCTAGAATTAACTGTTCAGTGTCGTTGTTGTTGTTGTTGTTATTTAATAAACTAAATGATAACTGAATGGAGGGGTGGGGATCTTAGTGTTGTTACCTGCACGTTTCCTATATCTGATGTGCCGCAAAGGATCAGGTCCGCTACATCACATTGAAGTCTAAAGCCACACCATGATTCAAGAAGTGCATGGTCAATGATCCAGAAGGTCTCCGTCCAGAAATGGAGAGCACAAAGATGACCTGATGGCTGCTGAAGTCAGTTCTTTCCCCTTTCCTCTTTAAAATGGTAATGATAGTGGGCTCTTTGAAGTTTGAAGGCATGTCTTTACCGCTCCATATACTGAGGAAAAGCCTGGGCAGATGTCTACATAGTAACTCCCTCCCCTGCTTGAGGATTTAAGCAGCAATGCCATCAGATCCTAGGTTTTTTCATTCTTCATGGGCCTGACACAAATTGGAATGATCAACCCACTATCTTCCAAAAGGAAAAACATTCTAATATAACAACCTCCATTAAAAAAAAAAATTTAAAAAATAAAAAAAAAACAAAGACAAAACTGTTTTCTTATGAGAATCTATAAGACCCAAAAACAAACATAAGTCATATTTTGAATTGGCTGATAAACTCCTGCTGACATTAACATTCAATTTCAGAAAACTTACATTTGGCATCTGGGATACTGTGATATGGAGACCATACAAGCATCCCTCCATTGTCTTTATCTGTGTACTTTGTAGCACCTGGGGGAAAAAAATAATTACTTTGAATATGAAGGATTTTGTTTACACTGAAAATAAGTAGAAACAAAGTAAGCTGGCCAGGCACGGTGGCTCATGCCTGTAATCCCAGTACTTTGGGAGGCCGAGGCAGGCGGATCACAAGGTCAGGAGATCGAGACCATCCTGGCTAACACGGTGAAACCCCGTCTCTACTAAAAATACAAAAACAAAATTAGCCAGGCTGGTGGCGGGCACCTGTAGTCCCAGCTACCCGGGAGGCTGAGGCAAGAGAATGGCGTGAACCCGGGAGGCGGAGCTTTCAGTGAGCTGAGATGCGCCACTCCACTCCAGCCTGGGTGACAGAGGGAGACTCCGTCTCAAAAAAAAAAAAAAGAAAGTAAGCTTTATTTATGTTTTAGTACAGTACCTGCAAAGGAGGACAAGTAAAGAAAATAAAGGAAAACGGATTTATATTACATATAGTAAATATCTTGCTTAAAAAAACTAAGGAAATTTTGCAAATGCCGGTTTATCCCTTTTAAACTAAAAAAGACTGTCTTCAGTACCTACCTCCACTTGACAGAAGGTAATAAACCTGATTTAAACTTCCATACATTACTTAGAGATCATTATTAAAAATTCAAGACTTTTAAATGAGAAAGAATGCCTCAGGTTTGTTTTTTTTTTGCCCCATACTAAATGGGCCAAGATTGCTGTAATTTTTAAACACTTATGTCTGCTTTTTATTTATTTCTTGCTAAGGGTCTGCCAGCTATTCACTTTTACATTACGTTCATTTATTACATCTTATATTTATAAAAACTTGTGCTCTACATTAGAAGAAAAGTCAAGATAAAAAGATAAAAGGCTGGGTGTGATGGCTCACGCCTGTAATCCCAGCACTTTGGGAGGCTAAGGCAGGCGGATCACCTGAGGTCAGGAGTTCAAGACCAGCCTGGCCTACATGGTGAAATCCCGTCTCTACTAAAAATACAAAAATTAGCCAGGTGTGGTGGCGCGCGCCTGTAATCCAGCTACTCAAGAGGCTGACGCAGGAGAATCGCTTGAACCCAGGAGGCGGAGGTTGCAGCGAGCCGAGGTCACACAGCTGCACTCCAGCCTGGGTAACAGAGCCCAGGCTCCATCTCAAAAAAAAAAAAAAAAAAAAAAGTCAAGATAAAAAAGTTAACACAACTTCTTAATATAATCTGAAAGTCTACTTCTGACCTGGAAGGATAGTAACATTTTCTACTTTCTTTCTTTCTTTTTAAATATGTGAAGTCTTGGCCGGGGGCGGTGGCTCACGCTTGTAATCCCAGCACTTTGGGAGGCTGAGGCGGGTGGATCACGAGGTCAGGAGATCGAGACCACGGTGAAACCCCGTCTCTACTAAAAATACAAAAAAATAGCCGGGCGTGGTGGCAGGCGCCTGTAGTCCCAGCTACTCGGAGAGGCTGAGGCAGGAGAATGGCGTGAACCTGAACCTGGGAGGCGGAGCTTGCAGTGAGCTGAGATTGCGCCACTGCACTCCAGCCTGGGCGACAGAGCGAGACTCCATTTCAAAAAATAAAAATAAAAAAATAAAAATAAATAAATAAATAAATAAATATGTGAAGTCTTGCTTTGTTGCCTAGGCTGGTGGTCTTGAACTACTGGCCTCGAGCAATCCTACTGGCTCAGCCTCCCAAGTAGTTGGGATCACAGCTGCATGCCACCACACCTAGCCTCTAATTTATTTCTAATATTTTACAGCCTAGAAAGTCAGAAAAATCAAGCCCTATTAAAACTTCATATAAATTAAGAATCAACAGCATGAATGAAGGCCTGAGACAGCTATGCCAGAGCCAAGTTACATGCCTGTAGATTCTATTATTTTAATCATTCAGTGATATTTTTCTGGTCTACCTAATTCTTAGTTGCATTTAATTCATTAAAACTACCAACAAATGAAGCATTGCTGCCACTTTTTTTTTTTTTTTTTTGAGATGAAGTTTCACTCATTGCCCAGGCTGGAGTGCAATGGCACGATCTCAGCTCACTGCAACCTCTGCCTCCCAGGTTCAAGCGATTCTCCTGCCTCAGCCTCTCAAGTAGCTGGGCATGCACCACCACGCCCAGCTAATTTTTGTTATTTTTAGTAGAGACAGGGTTTCATCATGTTGGCCAGGCTGGTCTTGAACTCCTGACCTCGTGATCCGCCTGCCTTGGCCTCCCAAAGTGCTGGGATTACAGGAACGCGCCACCATGCTTGGCTAACTTTGTATTTTTAGTAGAGACAAGGTTTCTCCATGTTGGTCAGGCTAGTCTCAAACTCCCAACCTCAGATGATCCACCCGCCTCGGCCTCCCAAAATGCTGGGATGACAGGTGTGAGCCACTGCACCCGGCTCATAAATGACTTTTATGTGGTATTGATAATTACCATTAATAGCCAGAATTCGAAAATTACTGACATATTAAAATAATTCCGAGGTTAAACTGTAATCCTTTATAAAGTTATAAGATACTTGGAATGAAGAACTGGGGGGGGTCAGAGAACTACTACTATAATCTCCAGCTAGGGAAGTTATCTATCAGGCAATAATATAATATCATTAAATATTTTTATTTTTAGAGAAGCATCATATATCATTACTGATCAACAAATTTTAGTTAAAAAATCATACAATTGCTATAAAATATAAATTTATCTTAAAATTCTATGTATGTTATAAGGAAAATTAAGAAGAAAAGAGAACTGAAAGAAGAAACACTACCAAAGTATTCGAAAGCCTTTTGTATTTTGTCATATCTTTAATAAAAGAGGACACAAAAGCATGAGCTGAGAATTTAGGAAAATGCCAAATTAAGGTTCATTATGTAAAATTTATATTCAATGAAAATAAACTGGCCAGGCCCTGTGGCTCAAGCCTGTAATCCCAGCACTTTGAGAGGCCAAGGTGGGCGGATCACCTGAGGTCGGGAGTTCGAGACTAGCCTGACCAACATGGAGAAACCTCATCTCTACTAAAAATACAAAAATTAGCCAGGTGTGGTGGCGCATGCCTGTAATCCCAGCTACTCGAGAGGGTAAGGCAGGATAATCACTTGAACCCGAGAGGCGGAGGTTGCGGTGAGCCGAGATCACGCCATTGCACTCCAGCCTGGGCAACAAGAGCGAAACCCCATCTCAAAAAAAAAAAAAAAAGAAAGAAAGAAAGAAAAGAAACTTTAATGTATCTTTTTAAAACTTCAATATTAAGATACATATTTAAGTTTTAACCCTGTAAAATAACAATACAAACACAAAATAGCCAACTCACTCTATGGTAATAAAACAAAAATCCTATTTAAGTTGGTCAGAAGCCTTTACTTAATTCATAAAATCTAATGTTATACAAAGTGAATATCCTAAACTTCAATCCTTTAACATGGAACTCATTATTCTGCACAATGGAATCATGACAATAAGATCATTTAAATCCTACTTAATAGAACATGAAATGCAACAAAGAAAGTTTTTCATTGTCTCGAGTCTTAATGGCATATCATGCTAAATATTTAAACATAATTTCCTTGCACCTCATTCTTGCCTTACAGAAAGTCTGAATTAAAATATCTTCATTAAATGGCCCTTCTCAAGACAGATATTACACTTTTTTTAAATTTTTCCCCATAAAAAGTAACAGCTACAGGCTGGGTGCAGTGGCTCTTACCTATAATCCCAGCACTTTGGAAGGCCAAGGAGGGCGGACGGCTTGAGCCCAGGGGTTTGAGACCAGCCTGGGAAACATAGTGAGACCTTGTCTCTACTAAAAACACAAAACATTAGCTGGATGTGGTCATGTGCACCTGTAGTCCAAACTACTCAAGAGGCTGAGGTGGGAGGATTGCTTGAGCCCAGGAGTTCAAGGCTGCAGTGAGCCATGACCACACTACTGCACTCCAGCCTGGGCAACAGAGCAAGACCCTGTCTCAATAAATAAATAAATAAATAAATAAGTTTCCAAAAAATTATTAGCATTGTAATTAAGGGTCCCATCTGACAGAAACTGGTATCCAAGTTGTGGGAACTAACAGCTCTTCCAATATCGGTGAGTATGTAGAGGATAGAGGAGCAGCATACATAGAGCAATCCTGTCTGATAGCAAAGAATGCCTAATTAAGCATTTCACAATTTTCCTTCCCTAACTCTGAACTGGACTCTACTATTTTCAATTACATATGTGTCAACTAGGCCCAAGAGATGACTGATACAGGAAGTAAGGGATATTTCAGTGCAATGGTTAAGAGTATGAACTACAGAGCCCAACTCCCAGAGTCTGAATACCAGCTCTGCTACTTGGCAGCTGTGTCACCTTGGATAAATCTATTTAATCTGTCTGTGCCTCAGTTTTCCTTATCTCTAAAAATATGGATGATGAAAGTACCTACCTGACAGAGTTGCTCAAAAATTAAATGAATTAATGTAAGTACGTGGCATATGGTAAGCATTACCTAAGACTTAATTATTATTACTAGTATATGCTTATTGAAGACAGTTCTTTTTTAAGTTCCTTCCTTCTTTATCCTAAAAAGGCTTCTTCTCACCTTATCAACTACAAAATAAATGAATAAATCAAGGGGCTGTATCTCAAAAATGGCTGATGTCCTCTCTCACCAACCCCTTGAAAATGAAATTGAATAGCTGTAATGACCCTTACGTTTTTCTCACAATTCAGACGTGATTCCTTTCCTATAAAATAGGAGAAAGTAACATGTGCTATTAAAAATAATTTATCTACCTCTTGGGATGCTTTGTGTCCAGTAAGTTTTACCTTTTTCATTGTAAAAGTCAGAATGAACTAAAACATTTAATAGACATTAACCCCATGTTTATCGTTTTTAACAGTAACAATATTTAAGATTATACCTCAAAACTATCTGATATTTAGAAACAGTACTGAGACTCAAACCTGAGTCACCAACAAAACAACCATGCCTTAGAAGTACCTTATCTTCTGAACAGATTAAAAAACAAACCAAAACCTGGATAGCAAGCTATCATAATTTTAAAAGGCTATACTAGCATATCAGTTCTGAAAATGAAATTGTTGAACAATCAGTTGTCTTCAGTTTTAGATAAAACATTTAAAGGTTAATCCCTTTGAAATTATTAGATCTTTAAACTGGAGTCTTACGTTTATAAGACTACTGGAGAAAACCAACAACTAGGAAAGGAAAATATAATTCAATAAACTAGGATTTCTACATCAATAAAAATAAAAATCTAGACATTAAAAATAAGGACTTTGATGAAGATCATGGAACAAATACACCATATAAAGAACTTAAATATTGAGAATATTAAGCTGTACTAAATATATTTTGACATTTTACTATTTATATATACTAGGTTCTAAATTATATACTTAATATGTACCAACTTCAAACTTGGGTAAACAAAGACTTTCCCAGGGTACATGCGCATGAGAAAGTTTTAAGAGAATCAATTTTCAGAATTTTAACTTCCCTATTTTCTCTTTCCCAAGACAATCTGCCTGAAAACTCACCTGTGGTCAAATGATAAGAGGTTAGACTCATTCTACTTCCATCATCTGTCTTCACAAATACCCTTCTCTCACTTAAAAAAAATAAAAAATAAATCTCTCATGTATTTCAAATCTTACAAGAGTACATGGCCCAAAATTTTAAACCCTCCAGGGTTTCAAACAGGGTGTCAGGAAAACCCTCCTTTACTCAAGGCACCATAACTACTAGAGTTTTAATCAATTAAGCACTAATTGTAATAACTCAAGCCAGAAAAGATTTAACACTCAGAACCTTACTCACAGGTGATCAATAAAGCACTTTAATTTAATTTAATTAATTAATTTATTTATTTGAGACAGAGTCTCGCTCTGTCACCCAGGTTGGAGTGCAATGGTGCAATCTTGGCTCACTCCAACCTCCACCTCCCAGGTTCAAGCAATTCTCCTGCCTCAGCCTCCCAAGTAGCTGGGATTACAGGTGCCCACCACCACGCCCAGCTAATTTTTTGTATTTTTAGTAGAGATGGGGTTTTGCCATGTTGGCCAGGCTGGTCTTGAACTCCTGACCTCAAGGGATCCACCTGCCTTGGCTTCCCAAAATGCCAGAATTACAGGCATGAGCCACCGCACCGGGCCCAATAAAGCACAAAAAAAATTATATACGATAAAATTTTGTGGAGAAAATGCATGGAAATGACTTCAAAGACAAAAAGGAACAATGTAAACTTTGAGAATGTTAGAAGCTTGTCTACACATTTTACAAAATAGTACTATCACATCACTGTAGTATTTATATTTAATTGGATATACTTAAAATACAGAAAAAGACTTTATTATCAAAGTGCTAATATTTTCAATACACTGCAGATTATATTTTTCAACTATTTAAACTCTGACAACAGATGTCGACTAAAAATACGTGAATCTTTTTTCAAAATTATTTCATGGATACGTAAGGAAAATATTTTGAAAACCACTACTTTATATACATGAATTTTAACTTAATCTTGTGACATACTTAACATCATTACCCTTTTACAAACGAGAAAACTAAGGCCTAGAGAAGTCAGGTAGTTCATCCAAGGTTATTATGCCATATTAGATTAAAGGCATATGATAAATAATTAGGCTCTACACACAAAAATTGTTCCTCATGATGTAAGTACAGTTAGTAGGCACTAAATAAAAGGTGGGAAGATCTAGTGAACAACGGAAAGAAAATAATCAGAAATCTAGTTAGTAAAGACATTATCATCAATGGTTCCATAATTAAGGTAAACTGTTCCTAATCTCTTAACTTCAGAAATTCCAATATAAATCTCAATTCTTCTCATATTTCCTAAAATAATCATTTTAATAATTCTTTTTTTTTTTTTTGAAACCGAGTCTCATTCTATCACCCAGGGTATAGCACAGTGGCGCCATCATAGCTTACTGCAGCCTCAACTTCCTGGACTCAAGTGATCTCCCACCTCAGTCTTCTGAGTAGCTGGAAGTACAGATGTGGTATGCCACAACACTTGGCTAATTTTTGAATTTTTTGTAGACGGGGTCCCACTGTGTTGCCCAGGCTGGTCTCAAACTCCTGGGCTCAAGCGATCCTCTCACCTCAGCCTCCCAAAGCGCTGGGATTATACCCATGAGCTATGGCCCCTGGCCAATTCATTCTTTACCTGCTTAATTTTTATCATCATCACTATCACCTTTTCCAATAAAATTAGTCTCCATAAAAAATCCTCTTAATTTTTCTAGTCTAATCATAGCAGATTTTACAGTCTCAGCACCCAAGGAATTTTTCTTCCAAATGACTTCCTGAGCTATGGGTCAACAATCTCCATAAAGATGGATTGAGTGGTTTAGGAGACAAAGATAATGAGAAAGAGAAGAGAGAGAAGCTAACCATTTCTCAATTTCCATAATTAATAAATATCTTTTTGGCAGGGTGTGGTGGTTCAACCTTGTAATCCCAACACTTTGGGAGGCCAAGGCACGCGGATCACCTGAGACCAGGAGTTCAAGACTAGCCCGGCCAACATGGTGAAACCTTTTCTCTACAAAAATACAAAAAACAAAATTAGCCGGGCCACGGTGGCACGTGCCTGTAGTCCCAGCTACTCGGGAGGCTGAGGCAGGAGAATTGCTTGAACCCAGGAGGTGGAGGTTGCAGTGAGCCAAGATCGCACCACTGCACTCCAGCCTGGGGAACAGAGCAAGACTCTGCCTTAAAAAAAAAAAAAAAAAAAAAAACCAACAACTTTTCATCTATTATTTTTCCCAAGGTAATGTGTTTACATTCTCACCTAATTATACTGATGTGAAAAACTTCACACAACAGCACAACACTTATAAATAAGAATAAAATAGATCAGCAGTATAATGTTGAATGGCAGAGGCCCAGTATTTCCCTGTAAAAAATGCCCAATAACTGATAATCTAGATTTGATTGATAAGATTAGCTTTTACCAGATAAGAAAAGCCCTCCTATGTTTAAATGGTAGCTAGTTTTAATTGTGTCCTTAGGTTTGGTATGCTTCTGGAGAAGACTATTAAGCAGAAAATGAGTAAGTGAATTTACAGAAAGTGATGTTTATCCTTATTCTAATAATAAAATTCAATTACAGTCTGAGTAAATAAATTGAAAATACGACTTTAATGACTTTAAAAATAGTAACATTTCAGTGATTTTTTTCCTCCTCGAATATTCTATTTAGGTTTCAAAATAAGCAAAATATTATCATCAATTAAGTTGGCTAACAGTGTTGCCATGTAAAATCACATTAATATTATTCCGTTTAAGTGTTTATTCTCAAAATTTTGAAATTTGTTCGTGTTTAGTTTATCCTGAAACAAAAAAGATGCTTTCCAATTACCAGATCAGTGCTTTCCAATGTAATGCTATGGGCATGTACAAGTTTGTTCCAGCATTAAGTCTGGCTCTTATTAAACATAAAACCCCTAATCAAACTGTATATAGTTGTCTATGAAATAAATATTGACTCAGAAATCTACCCATTGGGGCAAAAACATAGGTATGTTTATTAACTTAGGAAATAATTGTAGCTGCTGAGGTATAATTTGGAAATAACTATCACTACCAAAAAAAAAAAAAACAGACTCTCAATGAAAGCTCCAAATCAGAAAGGTGTGAATATATCCAGAATAATTCTTCATAATTACAAATTTTAATCTTTATAGAATAACTGCCATATGCCCATCATTTAATCCTGGCAAGAATTCCATTAGTTTTTATAGGCTGGGCGCGGTGGCTCATACCTGTAATCCCAGCACTTTGAGAGGTCGAGGCAGCAGATCACAAGGTCAGGAGTTCGAGAGCAGCCTGACCAACACAGTGAAACCCCATCTCTACTAAAAATACAAAAATTAGCCGGGCATGGTGGCGTGTGCCTGTAGTCCCAGCTACTCAGGAGGCTGAGGCAGGAGAATCGCTTGAACCCGAGAGGCAGAGGTTGCAGTGAGCCGAGATCATGCCACTGCACTCCAGCCTGAGCGACAGAGTGAGACTTCATCTCAAAAAAAAAAAAAAAAAAAAAAAAAAAGTTTATACAGCTAGGAATACTGAGGCTCAGGGAAAGCCTGTGGCTTGCTCAGACCACAAAAAGAAGAGTTGGGAGTTAGGAACTGAATTCAGTTTTTTTTTTTTTTTTTTTTGAGACGGAGTCTCACTCTGTCACCCAGGCTGGAGTGCAGTGGCGTGATCTTGGCTCATTGCAACCTCTGCCCCCCAGGTTCACGCAATGATTCTCCTGCCTCAGCCTCCCAAGTAGCTGGGTTTACAGGTGCATGCCACCACGCTCGGCTAATTTTTTGTATTTTTAGTAGAGACTGGGTTTCACCGTGTTAGCCAGGATGGTCTTGATCTCCCGACCTCGTGATCCACTTGCCTCAGCCTCCCAAAGTGCTGGGATTACAGGCGTGAGCCACCGCACCCGGCCTGAATTCAGTCTCTTAAAGCCAAAATGTGCTCTTTCCAAATGTCAAGTAAACCCAAAGGGAGCAGAGTGGTGTGAAAGTGCCATTCACCTGCTAGCAACATCAATAAAGAAAATTAGTTTCATAAAACATTTAAAATTAATTATTTGAAGCCCATCAGTATACACACTGATAGTCTTTGAATAAAATGTACTCTCAGCCAGTCATTTAGAAGGCAACCCAAATCTAGTGAACACTCTTGCATCATTGTTTTCACCTATTACAAATGAGACTGTCCCGACTCATTACTTTTCATCCTCCTCACTTGGGAGAGGAGGAGGAGCTGCTATCTGAAATCCAAATGGTTGGTAAATATCATTTCGCATTGTCTTAATGGGGAGAGGAGGAACAAAAAAATACGCCTCTGAATCCTAATAATTAAACATTGTTTCTCCCCAAGGAAATACAAGTAAGCTCTTTAATATCTAACACAGAAATCCAAGGTCTGACACAAACGCAATATTATAGGCACTGGGAAAAAACTGACAAACTGTAACGAGGAAAAAAAAAAAAGGTGGGCCCCTTTCAAAGTCTGTCCAAAGCCTGAACTGAGAAGGGTCTCGGGCAGGGTGGGGAGAAGGAAACGCGCTCCACTCCGAGAGGCTCCAGCAAGGGCGCCTCCATATGCGGAACTCTCGCCCAATCCCTACACAGGCTGAAATCTCGTGACCGCCGGGGAGCCTGTTTGGAGAAAAGTAGACAGGGAGCCCGCAAGCTGGGTTGGCAGAGGACGCTGGAACCTGGCTGCTCGGGGAGAAAATGTCTCCTTGGCAGCTGCAGCCACTGTCCTGTGGTCTAACTTCGCAGGGCTGGCTGGCGAGCGAGGTGTGCCTGCTGCTGGCGTCTCCCCACCCCCTTCCCCCACCCCTTTCTCTCCGCGGCTCCTGCACTCCGCAGAGCTGCCGCGACCAAAGCTACACCACCTAGCCGAAAAGAAAGAAAAGAGACAATCCCGGCTGCGCACAGGTCGGCAGGGCTCGCCCTTGGCTTCCCCGGCCGGTGACAGCCGCCCTGGCCTCTACCGCCCGCCCGACAGAGCGCGGCCCTCGGCGCCGGGGCGAGCGAGGTGGCAATTGACATTTGCATGGTCCGTCCATACAGTCCGCACGCCTGCTCCTCCAGCCCGCGGCCTCGGACCCTGGACTCCACCAAGGGCCGTCTCCCTCTGCTCACCCCGACCCTGCTCCAGGCTCAGGGGTCAGGAAGGCGATGCCACCAGCGGGCAAGTGGCCTCAGAAGGGAACCATGTTAACCTTGCAGCGCACACATCTGCCCACACGCCCAGTGTCACAGCCCGGCCAAGCCTGACAGCCTCCCCGCCATGGATGCCTGCCCAGCCCAACCCCGCATCCCCTCCCAGCCCCATGCCCGGACCCCTAGCCCGTCCACCCCAAACCAAGCCCAGGAAAGGAGAGATGAGATTTTGCTTAAGCAAATATATCTACCTGGATCAAATTCAGGGATCCGAGCTTGGTATTCGGCTCCGACTCTCATCCCAACATCTGCAAAGCAATGCCAAAAAATATATATATAAAATAAAAAAGAAGAAAAGAAAGAAAAAGGAAGAGATACTTAATAAAAAATAAAAATCGCTAGATGGAGGAAAGAAGCGGCGGGTGGATGGGAAGATATTAACTCGGGGCACTCCGGGAGATGGCAGCGGATGGGGGGCGGGGAGCGGGGGGGGGCAAGGGCGGAGGATTGGTCGAGGGCGGAGGGACGGGGGTCGCGGGGGTGCTGCTGCACTGCACCGGGAGTTCGAGGCTACCGCAGCGCCCGGGCTCTGAGGGGAGGGAGGGCGGGAGAGCAGGAGAGCGGCGAGGGGAGGGGGCTGGGGGAGGGGAAGAGGGAGGGGGGCAGGCGGGCTGGCGGGGAGGAGTTCGAGGCTACCACCGTGCTCGTCGTCGCTGCTGCAGCCGCTCTCGGGCTCTGAGTAGTGCAGCCCGCCGTTGGTGGACGAGGCAACGCTGCCGCCGCCGCCTGCCGGGCTCTTGGCGCTGCCGTTGGCCGATCGGTTCTTCCCCAGTAACTCGGGCCCTTTCTCCATCATGCCGGGCATGGTAGAACAGGGGAGGGGGAAAGGTGAGGGAAAGAGGTAGGCGTCAGGGTGAAGGGGGAGATGGCTTAGAGCGCGGGCGGGAGGGAAAGGAGGAGGAGGAGGAGACGACGGCGGCGGCGGAGGAGGAGGAGGCTGTTAATATGGAGCCGCCATGACCGCCCCGCTCCGGCAGTAGCGCAGTCGCCTCACAACAACCCGCCCCGGCCCCGCCTCTCTCCCCTCCTCCCTCCGCCGCCGCCCGCCCCGCGCAGTCCCGGGCGCCCCTCGGCCGCGCCGCGCTCTACGCCGCCGCCGGTATCACTCCGCCCCGCAGGGAGGTTCCGGCCGCCTGGGGGGGAGGGGAAGGGGGGAGGGGCGGGGAAACCCCGCTCGCAGGCAGCCGGGCCCCCCCAACCAAGCGCTAATAAAATCGCCACCGAGGCGTGGCCGCCGCTCGGGCTTTCTTCCTAGGGGGCGCTCCGGAGCGCGGGCGGGAGGTGCACACGAGGGAGCGGGACTCTTTGCCCTCTCTGGGCGGAAGGAACGCGGTCATCCTGAGAAAGGACCGAAGCGACCCGACTGGGCGACCGGGGGGGAGCGGCCCCCTTGTGCTGACCCGGCTGCAGGCACGGGCCGGAGCGCGGCCTTCCTCAGATGTCTGGACCCGCAGGCCGCTCAGTTTCCCGGTGTCCGCCGGCAGCCTTGAGCTGGGGGCGCGCTCTGGCCCGCGGTGCAATCGCGCAGTATAGCAGGGCGGCCTTGGGACTCTGAGGCCCAACCGGCGAAAGAAGTAGACTCGGCCCTAACCATCTCGACGCTACAATTTTTGTTTCTGGATCTCTGAAGTGGGGCCCAATTCCCGAGAGAGAGTCTGGGGATGACGGGATGAGTTTCCCGGGCTGAGCGATGCAGCTGTTTTTTGCTGAAGCCCCTCTCCCCGATCCTAACCCTACTGTCTTATTCTTCCCATCTTTCTGTTTTAATAGCTGGGGAGTGAGTGCTGTGAGTGAGGGGGATATAAGATGAACATGAGACCTGGCCCCGTAGACGCGTTTTCAGTTCTCGCTGACCTGCGGTCTCCGCTTGGAGCTCTGGGGGAGAGGGCGGAGTCCCCCGGCAGAGGTGAAGCGAGAGCTGATTTCTGGCAGCGTTTCCAGCCTGGAAGGAGTTGTGCTCTGTAATGCTTTTCTGAATTGCATTCGGCGGAAGGAGTAGGAAACTGCGTTTATTCCTTCACCAGATTTGAGGGCATCTGCTGCGTGCCAGGCTGCCTGGCATTGGGGGCTGTTTATGATTTTCTTTTCCTCTTTTTCTCATTTCTGCCCCCCCTCCCCCCCACGAATAAGTAGAAATAAGTGAGGATTTAACTGTGAGCGTCTAGTATGCAGATGTATGCCGAGCGGTATTGGGGTTCAGCAGATAGTCTCCAAACACTAGAAAATATTGTCTCGTAATAATTCTATTATGGGTCAATCCAGAGTGGATCAAACCAGAAATGAACGTCGCCGGCCAGAGCAAACTTGACTGAGAGAAATAATATATCTAACTTAGGAATTGAGCCAAGAAAACCCTGGAAAGTAAATATTTCTGAAGTGAAAAGTCTCCTGTGTGTGTACAAAACTATCTGGTTCTAGTAGTAGAGATAGTCTCATCTCTCTATTAAAGCTGAATGTGATTCCATTAAATATTTGAATCATAAAACTGGACCTTTTATTCTGTTCCTTGTCTCAATAAATGCAGTTCTGAATATTATTTTAATTCCCGTATAGTTTTCCTACAAGGAGAGAGTGCCCTGGCCAAATGAAATGAATAGCCGTTTTCCTTGACAGACGTTATTTTTCATTACAAATTAATACACTGGTATGTTGGTCTTTATGCAGCAGCTTCTAATGAACATGATTCAGCTTCTTTGGTCCTGTAACACAAAAGCTAGACCCTGTCAAATGCTGCTCACTCTGAGGCCTCTGAGCCAGCCAGCTTTCTAACACCCAACGTTGTGGCACCCCATGCAGTTTCCTACAGAAGGGAATCTGCATGTAGATCAGGAACCAAAACATTGGAAAGATTTAGGGACCTTTGTAACTTCTGTTTATTAGTAAAATTAGTAAAGTGAGAAGATTCCATTCGAGGACAGCACAAAGGGGCAGACGCAGAGAAGACTGCATTCCACGGTTGGGAAAAGAACCTGGGCGAGCGGAGAGTATGGCATTTTTTAAAAAGGAAAGTATAATAGGTTTCTGTTTTGTTCCTGAAGTAAAGGAAAGCACCTGAAGTTGGCCTGCTTCTGAATGATAATGGACCTTAAAATGTTTCCCAATAGCTAACAAGGACTGATATACAAAGAAAAGGTCTAAGGTGAAATCTTGGAAATGCCTGACTGTAATAGATTAGAAGAGGAGAAGAAGAAGCTGGACAGGAAAGAATGCTTTAGAATGGCTTGATAGGCCAGGCGCGGTGGCTCACGCCTGTAATCCTGGCACTTTGGGAGGCCGAGGTAGGCGGATCATGAGGTCAGGAGATCGAGACCATCCTGGCCAACATGGTGAAACCCCGTCTCTACTAAAAATACAATAATTAGCGGGATGTGGTGGCAGGCTCCTGTAATCCCAGCTACTCAGAAGGCTGAGGCAGGAGAATCGCTTGAACTCGGGAGACAGAGATTGCAGTGAGCCAAGATCATGCCACTGCACTCCAGCCTGGCGACAGCGAGACTCTCTCTCAAAAAACTAAAAAAATAAAAAAGAATGGGTTTAATAAACAGTGTCCACTGATGCAGAATCATGAGAAGGGCTTAAGAAAAGGCCTTTGGATTTAACTAGAAGGCTGTTGTTTATTTTTTTGGCTGGTGTTTTTACTGTATTTTTGAAAGTTTTACTAGGTGCATATTTTAAATTTGGAAGAGAATACTTTCTCATAGTTATAAAGTCAAAAGATAGGATGTACTTCAGTATTGTACTACAGATTCCAGCAATCCATAAAGGCAAGGAAAAATGTATAAGATTGGAAAGAAATACATAAACCTGTTATCTAGAGAAAGCATGATAGTCTATCATTTTATGCATAAAATTACAATAATCTACACACTTAGTATTAAGTGATTTTAAGCAAGTTGCTGGATACAGTTAGCTATAAAAATCAATTATATTTTTATGTGCTAGCGTTAAACAATTAGAAAATGAGTTTTTGGCCAGGCATGGTGGCTCATGCCTGTAATCCCACCGCTTTGGGAGGCTGAGGCAGGCATATCACCTGAGGTCAGAAGTTCAAGACCAGCCTGACCTACATGGTAAAACCCTGCCTCTACTAAAAATACAAAAATTAGCCAGGCGTGGTGGTGGGTGCCTGTAATCCTAGCTACTTAGGAGGCTGAGGCAGGAGAATCACTTCAACCTGAGAGGCAGAGGTTGCAGTGAACTGAGATCACGCTATTGCATTCCAGCCTGGGCAACAAGAGTGAAACTCTGTCTCTAAATAAATAAATAAAATTAGCCAGGCATGGTGGTGCACGCCTATAATCCCAGTTACTTGGGAGGCTGAGGCAGGAGAATCGCTTGAACCTGAGGCAGGAGTTCACAGTGAGCAGAGATAATGCCACTGCACTCCAGCCTGGGAAACAGAGTAAGACGCCATCTCAAAAAAAAAAAAAGAAAATGATATACCAATGCATCAACAATTTCAAATGCCTAGTGTCTGAGTTTCCTATGGCCATTGTAACAAATTATCACAAACTCTGTGGTTTAAAACAAACTTATGGCCAGGCACGGTGGCTCACACCTGTAATCCCAGCACTGTGGGAGGCTGAGGCCAGCGGATCACGAGGTCAGGAGATGGAGGCCATCCTGGCCAACATGGTGAAACGCCGTCTCTACTGAAAATGCAAAAATTAGCTAGGCGTGGTGGCATGTGTCTGTAGTCCCAGCTACTCAGGAGGCTGAGGCAGGAGAATCCTTTGAAGCTGGGAGGCAGACGTTGCAATGAGCTGAGATGGCCCCATTGCACTCCAGCCTGGGCGACAGAGCAAGACTCCATCTCAAAAAAAAAAAAGCAACGTATTCTTTCAGTTCTGGAGGCCAGAAGTCTGAAGTCAGGGTGTCAACAGAGATGTGCCCCCTCCAGAGGCTCTGAGTAAGAATCTGTTCCTTGCTTTTTCCAGTTTCTGATGTCTGCTGACATTTCTTGGCTTGAAGCCACATCACTCCAGCCTCTACCTCTCTTATATAAGGACAATGTGATGATATTTAGGGCCCACCTGGATAATCCAGGATCATCTCCTTGTCTCAAGATTCTTACCCTAATCACATCTGCAAAGACCCTTTTTTCAAATACGGTAACATTTATAGGTTCCAAGGATTAACACCTCATGTCTTTGGGGATGTAATTCAGCCCACTACTCTTAGGAATAAATCTTATGAAAGATGTGTAAGAACTCTATACTGAAAATTATATTATTGAGAAAAATTAAAGACCCAAATGAATGGCTGTACTCATGGATTGAAAGACTAGATATTCTTTTTTTTTGAGACTGAGTCTTCTTCTGTCACCCAGGCTGGAGTGCAGTGGCATGATCTCAGCTCACTGCAACCTCTGCCTCCTGGGTTCAAGCAATTCTCCTGCCTCAGCCTCCTGAGTAGCTGGGATTATAGGCATGCACCACCACGCCTGGCTAATTTTTGTACTTTTAGTAGAGATGGGTTTTTTTTTTTTTTTTTTGGGACAGAGTGTTGCTCTGTCACCGAGGCTGGAGTGCAGTGGCACAATCTTGGCTCACTGCAACCTCTGCCACCTGGGTTCAAGTGAGTCTCCTGCCTCAGCCTCCCAAGTAGCTGGGATTACAGGTGCCTGCCATCATGCCTGGCTAATTTTTGTATTTTTAGTAGAGACAGGGTTTCACCATGTTGGCCAGGCTGGTGTTGAACTCCTGACCTCAAGTGATCCACCCGCCTCGGCCTCCCAAAGTGCTGGGATTACAGGCGTGTGCCATCACACCCGGCCTAGAGATGGGGTTTCACCATGTTGGTCAGACTGGTCTCGAACTCCTGACCTTATGATCCACCCGCTTCGGCCTCCCAAAGTGCTGGGATTACAGGTGTGAGCCACTGCGCCCGGCCTGGAAGACTAGATATTCTAAAGATACTGTTCTACCCAAATTGATTTAGTAGATTTAGTCTAATCTCTACTAGAATACTAGCAGGGTGTGAGTGTATGTGTACGTGTGTGTGTATTAAATTGCAAGCTGATTCCAAAATTTAGGTGGAAATTGGAAAGGTCAAGAACAGCCAAGACAATCTAGAAAAAGAACAAAGTTGGAGGATTTATACCACCAGATATTACTGCTAAAGCATCTATAAAAATTACTGTGGTACTGGCGTAAGGACAGAAAATAGAAAAATGGATCTGAATAGAGTTCCCAAACAGATGCTTATGTGAACATTTTATTTATGCAAAGGTGATACTGTAGTAATGAGAAAAATTGACATGTCAATAAGTAATGCTGGGGCAATGCATATCATGTGGAAAGAAAGTAACCTTGATGCCTACTCATACTGAAAAAAAAATCAAAATATGTTGTGAACCTCAGTGTAAAAGGTAAAACAATAACACTTTTATAATTTCAGGTAGTCAAACATTTCTTAAACAGGATAGAGAAAGCACTGTTTATGCCGGTCGTAGTGTCTCACACCAGTAATCCCAGCACTTTGGGAGGCTGAGGTGGGCGGGATCATGAGGTCAGGAGATTCAGACCATCCTGGCCAACATGGTGAAACCCTGTCTTTACTAAAAATACAAAAATTAGCTGGGTATGGTGGCACGCACCTGTAGTCCCAGCTCCTCAGGAGGCTGAGGCCGGAGAATCGCTTAAACCCAGGAGGTGGAGGTTGCAGTGAGCTGAGACCACGCCACTGCACTCCAGCCTGGGTGACAGAGCAAGACTCCATCTCAAAAAAAAAAGCACTATTTATAAAGGAAAATATGAGCATTCCAGATACAGAAAATAGTATGGGAAAGGCAAAGAATATTGAATTAAGATGTTATGTCAGAGAACTAAAAATGGTTTTGTATTCCTAGAACATGAAGTGAACTCAGAGTTAGGCAAGTTCTGAATCACATTAAGCCTTTTATAGCATTCAAAAGGGTTAGGCAATTTACAGATAAAGAAACAGGATCAGAGAGATCTAAGCAGGAGTTTTGGTCCAATTGGTATTTTAGATGGAATAGAATTTGTACCCCCCCCTCAAAAAAAGGACACTATTGAAGTAATCAAGAAATGATGAGGCTTAAATTACAGCAGTGGTAGCAAGGCTAGAGGCAGGGACAGATAGAAATATTTAGTAGGTAAAATTAGCAAAATCTGGGGACCAACTGAATATAGAAAGACAAAAGGAAGGGATGAATTTAATCTGATACAAGGATTTTGGCTTGGGTGTCTGGATAGATGATTGTGTCAACAACTGAGATGATGAATACTGAAGACTTGCCATTTTACGGGAGAAGAAGGATGAGTCGCTGGGTGCAGTGGCTCATGCCTGTAATCCCAGCACTTGGGGAGGCCGAGGCAGACAGATCACCTGAGGTTGGGAGTTCGAGACCATCCTGAACAATGTGGAGAAACCCCATCTCTCCTAAACAAAATTAGCTGGGCGTAGTGGCGCATGCCTGTAATGCCAGCTACTCGGGATGCTGAGGCAGGAGAATCACTTGAACCCGGGAGGCAGAGGTTGCGGTGAGCTGAGATGGCGCCATTGCACTCCAGCCTGGGTAACAAGAGCTAAACTCTGTCTCAAAAAAAAAAAAGAGTTTATTTCTGGATATATTGGGTACTCCATAGTGAGATATCCAATATGCAGTTGGATATAAAATTAAGATCAGCACTGGAGAGAGAGGAGTTGCCAGTGATTGATTGTAGCTAACCAAGGTTGTAAGACCTTAGTCCATTCAGGCTGCATAACAAAATACCTTAGACTGGGTCGTTTACAAACAATAGAAACTTATCACAGTTCTGGAGGCTGGCAAGTCCAAGATCAGGGAATCAGCAGATTTGGTGTCTGGGGAGCATTCTCTGCTTCATAGATGTTGCCTTGTTGCTGTGTCCTCACAAGGCAGAAGAGGCAAGGCAGTTCCCTTCAACATCTTTTATAAGGGCACTAACCCCACTCATGCCTTAATCGTTTCCCTAAAGGCCCCACCTCTTAATACTATCACAATGGGTACTAAGTTCCAACATACGAATTTTGGGGGAACACATACATTCAGACCATAGAAAGACCTAACTAAGTCACACAGAAGAGCATACAAGATGAAAAGTATAATGAGCTGAGAATGAAAAGCAAGGGAACACCAATATTAAAGAGTCTAAAAGAGGAAAAAAAAATCCATGAAAGAGAGTGAAAGGAATTGAGAAATAGGAAGAGAACTAGGAGAGTGTGCTTTACTGAAACCAGGGGTATAGAGAGATGCAAAGAGAAACAGAGTCACCAGGCCAAGAGAGATAAGACTCAAATGCTTATGCAAGTAAGAGGTCATGAATGATTCTGGTAAGAGCAATTTTACTGGGATTAATGGGCTGAAAAGCCAAGCTGCAGTGGATTGAGAAGTGGAAGAAGGAAATAGGAACAAAAAATATGAGCCTACTCCAAAAAAGTACTCATATGGATAAGGAAAGGAACACACACACACGCACACACACACATGTGACAACACGTAGTGTCTTGAAGCAAAGTAACTATAGAGATACAGCCAACAATATGTATATATCTAACATTTTATTTATTTATTTATTTATTTCTTGAGACAGAATCTTGCTCTGTTGCCCAGACTGGAGTGCAGTGGTTCGATCTTGGCTCACTGCAACCTCCACCTCCCAGGTTCAAGCAATTCTTCCATCTCAGCCTCCTGAGTAGCTGGGACCACAGGAGCACACAATCACACCTGGCCAATTTTTGTATTTTTAGTAGAGATGGGGTTTCACCACATAGTTCAGGCTGGTCTCGAACTCCTGACCTCAGGTGATCCACTTGCCTTGGCCTCCCAAAGTGCTGGGATTACGGGTGTGAGCCACCACACCCAGCATATATATCTAACATTTTAAAGTTGAAGTACAAATGCTACTTCCCCACTATTATCATTTCCCCCCGTTATCAGATGGATGTTTAAAGCTGCAACTTTATGTTAAAAAAAGAGTAAAGAGTAAGTAATTGGGGTCTGTGTATATAGTAGATGCCTTTTTTTTTTTTTTTTTGAGATGGAGTTTCAGTCATATTGCCCAGTCTGGAGTGCAGTGGTATAATCTCAGCTCACTGCAACCTTCACCTCCTGGGTTCAAGCGATTCTCCTGCCTCAGCCTTTTGAGTAGCTGGCATGCCCGGCTAATTTTTGTATTTTTTTAGTAGAGTCAGGGGTTTCACCATGTTGGCCAGACTGATCTCGAACTCCTGACCTCAGATGATCCGCCCGCCTTGGCCTCCCAAAGTGCTGGGATTACAGGTGTGAGCCACCACACCCGGCAGTAGATGCTTATTCGATGTTTGCTGAATTGAACAAATTGAGTTCTAACTGTAAGCTTCTAAAATATTTTTCTGTAATAAAATTAAAACTTTTATCTGTATTTTTGTTGTTGCTGTTATTGGTTTTTAGCCTTTAAAATTAACACACACACACATAATAGGATGTATGTGAACTTTTCAAAAAGAATGAAGCATGTCTATTTATACCAATATAGAACAATCTTAAAGATATTTTAAGTAAAAAAGTCAATGTTCAAATATAAATAAAGCATTCACATATTTTCATGTATAATTATGTGTATATATATTATTTCTAGCTGCCTATACATCTTCAGAATATATATATATATATATATATATATATATATATATATATATTTTTTTTTTTTTTTTTGTGAGATGGAGTCTCACCCTGTTGCCCAGGCTGGAGTGCAGTGGCACGATCTTGGCTCACTGCAACCTCCACCCCCGGGTTTAAGCGATTCTCCTCCCTCAGCCTCCTGAGTAGCTGGGATTACAGGCACGCACCACCACGCTTGGCTAATTTTTGTATTTTTAGTAGAGACGGGGTTTTGCCATCTTGGCCAGGCTGGTCTGGAACTCCTGACTTCGTGATCTGCCCCCCTTAGCCTCCCAAAGTGCTGGGATTACAGGCGTGAGCCACCGCACCCAGCCTCAGAATATTTTTGAAAGAGTACATCAAAACTAGTTCCCTCTGAGGAAGAGGTGTCACAGTCTGGGATGAAAAGGGGGACTTTATCTTCCACTGTATTTTTTTGCATGGTTGGACTCTTACCATGTATAGGTGTTATTGTTTCAAGGAAATAAGTGTTTAAAGAATCAACTAATAGACAAAACACAGATATTTATAGTAAAAAAAATTAAAATAATATAAAAGTAAAGTTATAACTAATTGAAGTTAGAAAGTAGAATGGAAGAGGCAAGTTGGAAAGAGGATGGGGTGTTAGTATTCTCATTTTAAAAAATAAAAAAAAATTTCAGCAGGGCAGTCATTGTGGACTATACCTTGATTCACCAGCTGTACTAGGCACATAGGAGAGGCCTCAATTGAACTCCTGTTTTATTCATATTATTCAGGTTAATTATGATTTTCTTTATGCTACTAGTTACGCTGAAGAGTTCATTGATGTGTTCTTTGGTTTTATTCATTATTATTATTATTATTATTTTTGATACTGATCTTGGATCTTGCTTTGTCACCCAGGCTGGCATGCAGTGGCATGATCATAGTTGACTACCACCCCAAATTCCTAAGTTTAAGCAATCCTCCTGCTTCAGCCTCCTTCCTGAGTAGCTACGACTACAGGCGTGCACCACCACACCGAGCTAATTTTTAAAAATTTTTTTTGCGGCAACAGGGTCTTGCATGTTGCTCAGGCTTGTCTTGAAACTAACTTTGCAAAAATTATAACTGAGGAAATTATGACAGTGAAAGAGATCAGACCTAATCAACTCCACCTTCCTTCTAACCTTTAAGCTGTCCTTGTTCATTCGTGGGCGTAGGTGGAACTAACTTTGGGAAGGAATTCAGTTCATGGTTTGACTCTGAAACAAAATTGATAATAGTCCTTTTTTGCCTGTGGACCAGTCTGCCTTTGCAGGACTAACAAATTAGCTACAAGATTAGAAATTAGGGTTTAGGGGCCATGCAGCTTCTGGCTCCAAGAGTCTGAACCTCCCCAAATTGCTCCTGGGGATAACATCACTATTGTAAAACCTAACATCAGTGCTTGAGATATTTTGCAGACCCTGCACTGGATGGATCAGCTGACACCACCCACACTGTGGCTCAACGAGTTCTGCCATCCTACCCAAGAACAGAAGACAGCAAGAAAAACTCACTTGGCCCTCCCCTACGATTACATCTCCAACCTGACCAATTAGCACTCCCGACTTCCCAAGCCCCTACCCCACAAATTGTCTTTAAAGACTGATTTGAGTAATAATAAGACTCCAATCTCCCACACTGCTGGCTCTGCGTTAATTACTTTTTCTCCACTGCAGTTTCCCTGTCTTGATAAATTCCTGGCCTCAAGTGAGCCTCTCTCCTCGGCCTCCCAAAGTGCTGGGATTACAGGTGTGACCCACCTCATGCAGCCTCATTATTACTTTAGAAGTGTTGGTCTTAGAATAAGTTTAACTCCAAAATAGAATCAAGTGATCCTGAGCAGCATGGCCAGGGGACTGCCTAACATTAAGCCAGCTCATGTTGGACACAAACATAATAGGGAGAAGGAACTTTAATTTTTAAAATTTTAAAATTTTAATTTTAGTTAATTTTTTTAGAGCTACTGATCCCTACAGCCAGAGAAATCATGTAATCCTAAGAGCTGATAGGAACTTTAGAGGTCTGATAACCTTCTTTATCTTCACCTCCTGGAATAGTCACCATTTCTGAAACTAGAAATTTAAACAGATCTTCATTTGAATATCTCCATTTAAACAGATACAGAGATAGATAACTCTGCATCACAGAGTAGATCATTTCTTTCTTTCTTTTTTTTTTTTTTTTTGAGACGGAGTCTCGCTCTTGTCCCCCAGGCTGGAGTGCAGTGGCGCGATGTCAGTTCACTGCAACCTCTGCCTCCCAGGTTCAAGCAATTCTCCTGCCTCAGCCTCCCAAGTAGCTGGGATTACAGGCACGTCCAGCTAATTATTGTATTTTTAGAAGAGATGGGGTTTTGCCATGTTAGCCAAGATGGTCTCTATCTCCTGACCTCAGGTGATCCACCTGCCTCGGCCTCCCAGAGTGCCACTGTGTGAGCCACTGCGCCCGGCTGATCATTTCATTTCTGAAAATGTTTAAGTCTTTTTTTTTTTTTTTCTTGAGACAGAGTCTTGCTCTGTTGCCCAGGCTGGAGTACAGTGGTGTGATCTCGGCTCACTGCAACCTCCGCCTCCCGGGTTCAAGCGATTCTCCTGCCTCAGCCTCCCGAGTAGCTGGGACTACAGGCATGCGCCACCACAGCCGGCTAATTTTTGTATTTTTAGTAGAGAGAGGGTTTCACCGTGTTGGCCAGGCTGGTCTCGAACTCCTGACCTCGTGATCTGCCCACCTCGGCCTCCCAAAATGCTGGGATTACAGTCATGAGCCACCGCGCCTGGCCAAAAATAAAAATGTTTAAGTCTTAGAAAACATATGTTTTTTTTTTTGTACCCGAAGTTCAACTACATACAAAAGAAACCCCAAACAGCAGTGTCTTAAACAAAATGAAATTTTATTTCTTTTCATTTAAAAGACGTACAGAGGTAGGCAATATTGGGCTGACATGACAACTGCAACGAACTGGTGAGGAATCCAGACTTCTTCCATTTTGCCCTCCACTGTTGCTGGAGCATAACTTTTGCCCTTGCAATCCAGAATAGCTGCTAGAGTGCCAGTCAGGACCCTGCTACATGCAGCAGAACAAAGGAGTAAAAGCCAAAGAGCACACCCCTCTCATTAAGGAGACTTCTGGGCACTCTTGCAAACCACTTATGCTGATATATTAACATCCACAACCTAGTCACATGATCCATCTAATCTCAAAGGAGGTTGGGAAATTTCAAAGTGCCCCACTAAAAAGCAGGGTTCCATTGCTAAGGACTACAAAGGAAATGAGTACTGAAAAGCAGCTAGCAATTTCTGTCACACTAGCTCTTTAAATACTTAAAAACAGCAATCAATTCCCACTTAAGCTTCTTTTACAGACTAAACATCGTTATTCCCTTTGACAAATCTTCATTGATACTGTTTGCAGATCCTTCACCTTTTTGATTGTCTCATGAAAATGTTCTAATTTGTACTTCAAATAAGACAACCCCCTGCCTTCTGTGAGACCTGATTGATGCAAAATCAATTGGAAATATTTTGGGGACTTTGCATATTTTTATTAATCCATCGTAAAATTAGCTTTCTTGGCAACAAGTGCACATGGTTACTAAATTTGGTGTCATCTGCATCCCCTGGGCCTTTTTTACATCTGTTGTTATTTAGCCTGATCTCTCCCCATTTATACTCCAGCAGGCTTTTTACTTTCCTTTTTTTCCCTCCTGAGTGTGTATAAATGTATTGCTATTTAATTTCACCTGGCTTGTTTTAGCTTATCTGAACATTTTGGGAACTTCCTGAATTCGAACTTTCTTACCCAATGTATTAAATGTCTCACATGTGGGCATTTGCACCTGTAGTAAACTGAATTTCTATTTAAGGGCAGGAACAGAATCTTAATTTATATCCTCAGCATCAGGTAAAATGTCTAGTGCAGAGTAAATTCTCAGTGTCTGTTTAATGAATGAATACTGCAGTTGAAAATAAAGAACATTTTCTGGCCGGGTGCGGTGGCTCACGTCTGTAATCCCAGCACTTTGGGAGGCCGAGGCAGGCGGATCACGAGGTCAGGAGATCGAGACCATCTTGGCTAACACGGTGAAACCCCGTCTTTACTAAAAATACAAAAAAAATTAGCCGAGCGTGGTGGGGGGCGCCTGTAGTCCCAGCTACTGGGGAGGCTGAGGCAGGAGAATGGCTTGAACCTCGGAGGCAGAGTTTGCAGCGAGCCGAGATTGCGCCACTGCACTCCAGCCTGGGCGACAGAGTGAGACTCCGTCTCAAAAAAAAAAAAAAGAAAAAAAGAACATTTTCTATATATTTTTTAAAATCTTGGAGTGATTTGTGAACAGAAAACTATGAAACCTGTCTATCTTCTAAAATAATGTGAAAGGAAAGTAAATCTTGGGGCCCCAAAATCACAAGCTCGAGGGAAAAGTCAAGCTGGGAACCGGTTAGGGCAAACCTGCTTCCCATTCTATTCAAAGTCTCCCTTCTGCTCACTGAGATGCATATCTGATTGCCTCCTTTGGAAAGGGTAATCAGAAACTCGAAAGAATGCAACCATTTGTCTCTTATCTGCCTATGACCTGGAAGGCCCCTCCCCACTTCAAGTTGTCCTGCCTTTGCTTTGAGTTGTCCTGCCTTTTCCGGACCAAACCAATGTTCATGTTGATGTCTCACTTCTCCCTAACATGTGTAAAACCAAACATGCTCTGACCATCTTGGGCACCTGTTGTCAGAACCTCCGCCCGCATGGGTGCGCGTCTTCAACCTTGGCAAAATAAACTTTATAAATTAACTGAGACCTGTCTCATATTTTCAGGGTTCACAATAATATAGACATTTATTTGTCTGGAATAATTCGATTTAATATTTATATGGTCTTTTAAACAGGCAAGTTTAGCAGGTATGTAAATTTCTTCCTGTTATATGATTTTATAAGGATTTATTTGGCTAAATAAAAAGACTAGACAGTGAAAACTTTAAAGTTTACGTTTTATTTATTTTTATTTTATTTTATTTATTTATTTATTTATTTTGAGACGGAGTTTCGCTCTGTCGCCCAGGCTGAAGTGCAGTGGTACGATCTCGGCTCACCGAAACCGCTGCCTCCCAGGTTCAAGTAGATTCTTCTGCGTCAGCCTCCTGAGTATCTGGGATTACAGGTGCGCTAAAGTTTACATTTAAAGTCTGCCTCAATATGCTGTATTCTTTACTAACACATTCTCATCTTTTTTTTTTTTTTCTTTTTTTGAGACATGGTCTCACTCTGTTGCCCAGGTGGGAGTGCAGTGGCGCCATCTTGGCTCACTGCAACCTCCACCTCCCAGGTTCAAGAGACTCTCCAGCTTCAGCCTCTTGAGTAGCTGGGATTACAGGCATGCGCCACTGCACCCCACTAATTTTTGTATTTTTAGTAGAGACAGGGTTTCACCATGTTAGCCACGCTGGTCTCGAACGCCTGACCTCAGGTGATCCACCTGCCTCGGCCTCCCAAAGTGTTGGGATTACAGGCGTGAGCCACCATGCCCTGCCACATTCTCTTCTTTGTTTCACAAATTATAAACTAGAACTCACAACCTTTTTCTGTTTAAAAAGACTTTTAAGGAATATATTCATTAAAATCAGTCTGTAGAGATCTCTGGGACCCAAATTATGAGGTAATCTGAAGATCTGGGGATAAAATTAGATGTATAAACCACTAAAATGGAAACAAAGTAACATTAAACTGATTTGTGGAAATAATCCTAGAAAATAAAATGTTTCAGAAACTTGCTGCTCATGAGATTAGAAGGCTCCTAAAATACTTTCTTTTTCTTTTTTTTTGATACGGATTCTTGCTCTGTCACCAGGCTGGAGTGCAGTGGTACGGTCTTGGCTCACTGTAACCTCCGGCTCCTGGGTTCAAGCGATTCTCCTGTCTCAGCCTCCTGAGTAGCTGGGACTACAGGTGCGTGCCACCACGCCCGGCTAATTTTTGTATTTTTAGTAGAGACGAGGTTTCACCGTGTTAGCCAGGATGGTCTTGATCTCCTGACCTTGTGATTCGGCAGCCTTGGCTTCCCAAAGTGCTGGGATTACAGGCGTGAGCCACTGCGCCCAGCCCTAAAATACTTTCTTGGAGATTGGAGGTAGTAATCTAAGTATAATGTGTAGAATAATCTATAAATTTGGCATAATGACAGAAACAGTCATCAATGTTAATTATTGATAGGATGTTAATTATTAGTAGTAGTATTAAATATAGACATTAGAAATCACATCAAAGCTTCTCCAGAATTGGCCAAGGAGATGGCACCCTGAATCTATACAGTGGTCTCTTATTTAGATAGGAATATTCCTATAGATAATAATAAAAAGAAACGGGTCCCCTGGATAATCTTATTAGGATAAAAAGATTAATTGATTGACAGAGTCCTGCTGTATTGCCCAGGCTAGAGTACTGGGGCATGATCATGGCTCAATGCAGCCTCAAATTCCTGGGCTCAAGTGATTCTCCCGCCTCAGCTTATCCAGTAGCTGGGACTACAGGCATGTGTCACCATGCTCTGCTAATTTTTAATTTTTTTTTGTAGAGATAGAGTCTTGCTATGTTGCCTAGGCTGGTCTCAAACTCCTGGACTCAAATGGTCCTCCCGCCTCCACCTCCCAAAATATTGGGACTACAGGCATGAGAAAAAGTAACTGTTGCCATCTTTGGCACACCGCACACACATTCACATACACACACCGCCACCTTCTCCACCACCCCTGCCTATAGGGCTCTCTTAGATATGCTTTGATCTTATCCCATTATTTTGGTTGTCAGAACAATGTCATTCTATTCAGCATAAGCCAAATTTGTGGCTCTCAGGACTCGGCCTTCATGCCATGCCCTTCACTCTCTTCCCTCGGTACTTAAACAGCTCTGACCTGGTCTGAGGGGGAGGAAGCAGGGAGATTGTCTCCTTATTAATACTTCACCATCTATAACCAGGTTGTAGTCTTTATGCTGTTGATTACTGCTGTTTCTCTAACACTCACTGGGTATAGCAGACCCAAATGCATGGGATATTTTTGTTGGTTATTGGAAGTCCCTCTAGAATCCTCCACTTGTGTGAGAGATGCTCCTCGATATGAGAGATACAGCTCAACCTTTACCTCTTCCACTGTCCCTTAGCCCATACAGGGGGTGATGCACCCCATAGCTCTTACTACTGTGACCTCTCACCCAACGGACAGCCCTCTTGGATGGAGTATCAAAAACATAGTATCAAGTTCATAATAATGGGAATTATACATTTCTGACAGTTATTTGAAATTACTTCCCATTACTTCTGAGCTATGAATTGCATTTTGAAAACAAAGCTTTTCAGTTCTGACATATTTGAAGCCTCTGTGAAGGATCTAATATTTTATAGACTGAAGTGTAATCATAATGAGTGTGATAGGAAAGTATTAAGTTGTTTTATTTATTTATTTAATTAATTTATTTATTTAATTATTTTTAGACGGAGTCTAGCTCTGTCACCCAGGCTGGAGTGCAGCGGTATGATCTCGGCTCACTGCAACCTCTGCCTCCGGGGTTCAAGCAATTCTTCTGCCTCAACCTCCTGAGTAGCTGGGACTGCAGGCACGCACCACCACACCTGGCTAATTTTTTGTATTTTTAGTAGAGACGGGGTTTTGCCATGTTGGCCAGGCTGGTCTCAAACTTCTGACTTCAGGCGATTTGCCCTCCTTGGCCTCCCAGAGTGCTAGCATCACAGACAGGAGCCACCACGCCCCGCCAAAAAGTATTAAGTTGAATTAAGTTGTGGGGGAAAATTCTTACCTTTGCTGTAATATATAACTTTATATAGCATTTAAGCTAGGAACACTGTGAGGAGATGGAATTTTTTTTTTTTTTGAGACGGAGTCTTGCTCGTTTTTTTTTTTTGAGACAGGACCATTCTGTTGTGCAGCAGCGGGATCTCAGCTCACTGCAACCTCCGCCTCCCAGGTTCAAGCGATTCTCCTGCCTCAGGCTCCCGAGTAGCTGGGACTACAGGCAAGCGCCATTATGCCCAGCTAATTTGTACTTTTAGTAGAGATGGGGTTTCACCATGTTGGTTAGGATGGTCTCGATGTCTTGGCCTCGTGATCCGCCTGCTTCGATCTCCCAAAATGCTGGGATTACAGGCATGAGCCACCATGCCCAGCCTGAGGAGATGGATTATAAATAGAATGAATAAAACATGTCAGTGTGAACACCAGGGCTTAATACTATTTATAAATACTGGTTTTTGTTTTTTTGAGACTAAGTATTGCTCTTGTCCCCCAGGCTGGAGTGCAATGGCGCAATCTCAGCTCACTGCAACCTCCCCCTCCTGGGTTCCAGCGATTCTCCTGCCTCAGTCTCCCGACTGGATGGGATTACAGGCACCTGCCACCATGCCTGGCTAATTTTTGTATTTTTAAGTAGAGATGAGGTTTCACCATGTTGGCCAGGCTGGTCTCAAACTCCTGACCTCAGGTGATCTGCCTGCCTCGGATTCCCAAAGTGCTGGGATTTACAGGTGTGAGCCACCACGCCCGGCCTATAAACACTATTGTATTTTTTTATTCTTATTTTTTAAAATTATCCTTTAAGTTCTAGGGTACATGTGCACAATGTGCAGGTTTGTTACATATGTATTCATGTGCCATATTGGTGTGCTGCACCCATTAACTCATCATTTACATTAGGTATTTCTCTTAATGCTATCCCTCCCTCCTCCCCCCACTGCATGACAGGCCCCAGTATGTGATGTTCCCTGCCCTGTGTCCAAGTGTTCTCAGTGTTCAGTTCCCACCTATGAATGAGAACATGCGGTGTTTGGTTTTCTGTCCTTGCTATAGTTTGCTCAGAATGATGGTTTCCAGCTTCATCCATGTCCCTAATACTATTGTATTAATAAGAACCAGCTGCTTAATTTGCGAGAGACAGAAACCTATCTTGAAATAGGTTAAGAAAAGCAGGGGTTATAACAATAAGCATTAATTTCCACTCAATTGTTATGGGTTAGTTAGGGCCAGCCAATCTATGCTGGACTCAGCTAGGTGGCACTGCTGATCTTGGCTGCTCATGTATCTGAGGGTGGTTGGTGGTTGGCTAACATAAGCTGAGGCTGGCTAGGTAGTTTAGCTCAGGTGGCTCTGCCCCACGTACCTCTTATCCTATTATTGATACCTGCAGACTAGCCTGGGCATATTTTTCTCATGGAAATGGTAGAAGTGCAAAAGAAAGCCCAGTTGCACAACTACTCTTCAAACCTTTGATCATGTCACATCTGCTATCATTCCATTGGCTAAAGCAAGTCATATAGGAAGCCCAATGTTCAGGGGCAGAAAAGTATACTCCACCCATGGAGGTGAGAGATGAATCTCTCTGAACAATAATCTAATCTATCAAAAATATAAATATAACTGAATCAAAAGTTTCACAAAACAATTTTTAACAAGTGGTTTGTGATGCCTTAAAATATTTTCTATTTTATTTTATATTATTTTGCTGGTTAACCCTCACAGCATTGATTTCACAACCCTTCAAGATCTTTAGTTTGAAAAACAATGTCCTAGACAAAAACTGATTCAGACAGACACACATGATCTGCATCTTAGAAGCATCAACTGAGCACCAAACAAAAATAATTCTGATAGTTCTCTCTCTAGCCCCATTTAACTAGGGTAAGATGTTGGTGTGGGGATATAGGGAGTTGCATTAATGTTACTCTAGTCAGTGTTACTCAAGATGTAGTCCACAAACAAGCTAGTTCACAGACAGGTACCAATCCACAAACTATTCATTACCAGTCCACAGTGAGATAAGAGACCTATGCCAGAATGTAAATCCACACACTGCTTCTTTCACTGAGGAAGTCTTACTTTAAAAAAAAAAAAAAATCCAGGTAAACGAAACTGCATACTTACTGACATAGTTGCTTTACACTCTAATGAAATCTCTTTGTCTCAATCTGACTAGTAACAAACAGTTCACAGACCAGCACTCTGAGTGGCATTACCTAAGGAATGCCCAGAATCTTCTAGACAGGAATCTCCATAAAATAGTTATCTTGTGGATCTGAGACAAAGGAAGAGTATTTTGGAGAAGAGGATTGTTAGGCATTTCATAAATATTGTAGGGAAAGAAACCGGTAATGAGAAAGGGGCCCAAGAAACAAGAACAGAGGACTAAGTGATAGAACAAGATTTTGGAGAATGAGGAGGTAATAGGGACAAGGTGACTAGATTGGTTGGAATAGGAGGTGGTATACCACCTCCCCTAAGACTAGAGAAAACTAAAAAGAGGACACCTACCAATAAGTTTCTAGGTAACCATGTTGGACAGTGGAGCATTTCTCTTTTTTTAAATTTTTAATTTTAATTTTTTAATTTTTTTTTGAAGTGGAGTCTTGCTCTGTTGCCCAGGCTGGAGTGCAGTGGTGTGATCTCGGCTCACTTCAACCTCCGCCTCCTGGGCTCAAGCAACTCTTCTGAGTCAGCCTCCCAGGTAGCTGGGATTACAGTCGCCCGCCACCACACCCAGCTAATTTTGTTTTGTTTTGTTTTGTTTTGTTTTGAGACGGAGTCTCACTCTGTCACCAGGCTGGAGTGTAGTGGCATGATCTTGGCTCACCTCCAACTCCCTGGTTCAAGCAATTCTCCTGCCTCAGCCTTCCAAGTAACTGGGATTGCAGACATGTGCCACCACGCCCAGCTGAGTTTTGTATTTTTTTTTTTTTTTTTTTGAGACGGAGTCTCGCTTTTTCGCCCAGGCTGGACGGCAGTGGCACTATCTCGGCTCACTGCAAGCTCCGCCTCCTGGGTTCACGCCATTCTCCTGCCTCAGCCTCCCAAGTAGCTGGGACTACAGGCGCCCGCCACCGCGCTCAGCCAATTTTTTGTATTTTTAGTAGAGATGGGGTTTCACCGTGTTAGCCAGGATGGTCTCGATCTCCTGACCTCATGATCCGCCTGCCTCGGCCTCCCAAAGTGCTGGGATTACAGGCGTGAGCCACCATGCCCGGCCGCAAGTTTTGTATTTTTGGTAGAAACAGGGTTTCACCATGTTGGCCAGGATGGTCTCCATCTCCTGACCTAGTGATCCACCTACCTTGGCCTCCCAAAGTGCTGGGATTACAGGCATGAACCACCGTGCCTAGCCTAATTTTTGTATTTGTTGTAGAGATGGCATTTCACCATGTTGGCCAGGCTGGTCTTGAACTCCTGACCTCAAGTGATCGCCTGCCTTGTCCTCCCAAAGTGCTGGGATTACAGGCATGAGCCATTGCGCCTGGCCTGACAGTGGAGCATTTCATGCCTGATGGTATCACTCTTCTCAGAGAAGAGGAAAGGCCATTTGCAGAAAGAGGAGAGAAGGGGTAGGTTTTGAGTAGGGTATTTGAAAGGAGCAGTGAAGTTATAGAAAACTTCACACTGCTCTATTTTTGTCTTGTTACTGCCATTTTGGAATTGGGGGGATTTGAATTAAACTACATTTATTTAAAATCCTAGTAAGGTTGTATCAGTTTATTCTGTTTTATAAATATTTTTTCTCTTTAATATTAGAGATTTTTTGTCATAACCTATGCACTTCAAAGTAATTTCTTTTCTTTTCTTTCTTTTTTTTTTTGAGATGGAGTTTCGCTCTTGTTGCCCAGGCTGGAGTGCAGTGGTGTCAATCTCAGCTCACTGCAACCTCCGCCTCCTGGGTTCAGGCAATTCTTCTGCCTCAGCCTTCTGAGTAGGAGGGATTATAGGCATGCGCCACCACGCCCAGTTAATTTTGTATTTTTAGTAGAGACGGGGTTTATCCATGTTGGTCAGGCTGGTCTTGAATTCCCGACCTCAGGTGATCCGCCTGCCTCGGCCTCCCAAACTGCTGGGATTACAGGCGTGAGCCACTGTGCCTGGCCAGCAATTTCTTTTTCCAAATATTTTGTTATAAAAATTATCAAACACACAGAAAAGTAGAAAGAATTATACAGAGAGAATTAATTTACCCATCACCTGCATTCTATAATTTATTTTTATGCCAATTTCAATTTGAAGCTTTTAGGAAATGAAGTGATTATAATTTTGTTTACCAAGGTTAGCAGATACTTGGGAAGACATTGGGAAGGAAGTTATTTCTAAATCAACAGGCCAAATACTAAAGTTCTTAGCCTGGGTTTTAGTCAGCATTCTGCAGAGAAACAGAACCAACAGGAGACATTACATATACAGACATTATATATAAATATATATATTATATATAAATATATATATTATATATAATATATATTATATATATATAAAATGTCTATATGGCTATAATGAAATATATATATATATATGTGTGTATATGAAATAAGAAGCTGCCCACATAATTATGGAGGCTGGTAAGTTCCAAGATCTGCAGGGTGAGTCTGCAAGGTGCAGACCCAGCAGAGCTGATGGTTTACTTCTGGTCTGAGTCGGAATAGCCGAGAACCAGGGGAGGCAATGCCGTAGTTCTTGTTTGAAGGCTAGCTGGCGCTTGACCCAGGAAGAGCTGATGTCTTAGCTCAAATAAATGCTATCAGGCAAAAAGAATTCTCTCTTATTCAAAGGATATCCTCGTCTGTGGCCATACCACCCTGAATGTGCCGTATCTCGTCTGATATCCTCAACTTATTTGATGAGGCCCACCCACATGATGGAGGATAATGTACTTCACTCAGTCTAGTGATTTAAATGTTAATCTCACCCAGAAACACCCTCCCAGACACATCCAAAATAATGTTTGACCAAATAAATACCTGGGCTCCCTTTGGCCCAGTAAAGTTGACACATAAACATCAGCTGGGTGTGGTGGCTCAAGCTTGTAATCCCAGCACTGTGGGAGGCCGAGGTGGGCAGATCACGAGGTCAGGAGTTCGAGACCAGCCTTGCCAATATGGTGAAACCCTATCTCTACTAAAAATACAGAAATTAGCCGAGTGTGGTGGCACGCACCTGTAGTCCTAGCTACTCAGGAGGCTGAGGCAGAAGAATCACTTGAACCCGGGAGGTGGAGGTTGGAGTGAGCCGAGATTGTGCCACTGCACTCCAGCCTGGGCGACAGCAAGACTCCATCTCAAAAAATAATAATAATAAAAAAAAGGCTGGCAGTGGTGGCTCATGCTGTAATCCCAGCACTTTGGGAGGCTGAGGCGGGTGGATCACAACGTAGGGAGATCGACACCATCCTGGCCAACATAGTGAAACCCTGTCTCTACTAAAATACCAAAAAAATAACAGGGCATGGTGATGCGCACCTGTAGTCCCAGCTACTCGGGAGGCTGAGGCAGGGGAATCGCTTGAACCTGAGAGGCAGATGTTGCAGTGAGCTGAGATCATGCCACTGTATTCCAGCTGGTGACAGAGCAAGACTCCATCTCAAAATATATAAATAAATAAAAATTTAAAAATAAACATCACAGCCTCTTTATGCTGTAGCTTTTTAGGAGAATGGTAACCATCTCCAATGTACATCTCAGGCAGCTCCTTCCACACCTTCACCTATGAAAATCATTGTAATACTGTTGTTTCTTGAAGATGTGCCATATTTATCCCGTAGTTTTGTGAATCCCCAGCCTGCCACTGAATATCCATAGGGTGTTTGTTTGTTTGTTTGAGACAGAGTTTTTGTTTTCGTTGCCCAGGCTGGAGTGCAATGGCACGATCTCGGCTCACCGCAACCTCCACCTCCCGGGTTCAAGCAATTCTCCTGCCTCAGCCTCCTGAGTAGGTGGGATTACAGGCATGCACCACCACGCCCAGCTAATTTTGTATTTTTAGTAGAGACAGAGTTTCTCCACGTTGGTCAGTCTGGTCTGGAACTCCCAATCTCAGGTGATCCACCAACCTCGGCCTCCCAAAGTGAGGGATTACAGGCATGAATCACTGCTCCCAGCATCCTTAGGGGTTTAATAACTCACTGTAAATATAGTCATGGGTTACTTAATGACAGGGATATGTTCTGAGAAATGTGTCGCTGGGCGATCTCATCATTGTTTGAACATCATAGTACATACTTACACAAACCTGGATGATATAGACTACTATACACCTCAGTTACAAACCTGTATAGCATGTTACTATCCTGAACACTTGGTAAGTCCTTGTGTATCTAAGCATAGAAAGAGTACAATAAAAATATGGTGGCCAGGCCCTGTGGCTCACACCTGTAATCCCAACACTTTGGGAGGCCGAGGCGGGCAGATCACCCGAGGTCAGGAGTTTGAGACCAGCGTGGGCAACGTGGTGATACCCCACCCACCTCTACAAAAAGTTCAAAATATTAGCTGGGCATGATGGCACAGCCCTGTAGTCCCAGCTACTCGGGAGGTTCAGAGGTGGGAGGATCACTTGAGCCCTGGAGGCCCAAGCTGCAGTGAGTCGTGATCACGCCACTGTACTCCAGCCTGGGCTACAGAGAGAGACCCTGTTTCAAAAAACAAAAACAAAACCAACTTAGGTACTACCATTGTATGCTACCAGGTTTATGCTGTCCATCCTGGACTAAAACGTTATTACGAAGCACATGACTCCTTTTTAAACAAGGCTTTTATGTAATTGTATTTTTTTTCTACAAACACATAAAGCAATTTCAAATCCCCCTGGAACAGAATGGAATACAAATACACATACGATTATTTATACCAACCAAACGTTCAAAATTGTAAACTATTTTTCTTATAAATTGAAAGCTGTGTTTTAAGTGTTTTTTTTTTGTTTTTGTTTTTGTTTTTGTTTTTTTTTGAGACGGAGTTTTGCTTTTGTTGCCCAGGCTGGAGTGCAGTGGTGCGATCTCGGCTCACCGCAACCTCCGCCTCCCAGGTTCAAGCAATTCTCCTACCTCATCCTCCCGAGTAGCTGGGATTACAGGCATACGCCACACCCGGCTAATTTTTTTTTAAATTTTTAGTGGAGATGGGGTTTCTCCATATTGTCCAAGCTGGTCTTGAACTCCTGACCTCAGGTGATCTGCCTGCCTTGGCTTCCCAAAGTGCTGGGATTACAGGCATGAGCCACCACGCCTGGCTTAAGTTGGGTTTTAAGGTTACCTCATTCTTCATTTTATTCCTCTCTACTTATTAGTAAAAACACAAATGGCTTTTCTAGTTCTTAAAATTTTTTTTCCTACTTTTTAATAATGTCTTAGTTTGAAGGAGCAAAAAAGTCACAAACTAAGTCTGAGGAATCTACAGCCTTTAAAATTCATTCCATCATTTATTCCATGACCATTTATCCAACATAACTGTGAGATATTTGGGACCCAAAAGTGAGTAAAGCATAGTCCATTGCCTTAAGGGGCCCATAGCCTTGTTAAACAGACTTGCCAAAAACACAATCCTGACATGTCAGAGGTCTCTGTTCAACCACATACTCCTGTTCCTTCTCCTTTTACAGATGGAGAAATAGACACAAAAATCTGTAATCGGTTGAGCAGATTTTAATGACTAAGATCACCAGTAAAAAGCAATCTACCAAGGCGGGAGGGACCCGCTCTTGTGAATCTGCACCTGGATCTGAGCACAGCTTGAGAATCATGCCACCGGGCAAACTGCTATGCCAGTGACTGACTGGTACCAACCTCATTGTGATCCTCCAAGCCTCCCAGAAATCCTAGTTTTTAAAAGTCAGCTCATTTTCTCATTCTCAACAAGGGTGGTTTCAGATTTTCTCCATCTTTCTCACTTCTACAATCCCATTACTCACCTATCCTTGTTCTTTATAGATGATCTTTCTTTTTATCTTATACCACTCCCTATAAAACCAGAAGCCATCACACGCTTTGCCACCAAATTATAACCCAAGCTTCTACCTCCCTTTTCCTCATAGAGGTCAATGTCATCTACTGTTGAAGGATAGTGGGACAGGTTCTGTTTGTGGTTTTTTTTTTTTTTAGATGGAGTCTCGCTCTGTCTTCAGGTTGGAGTGCAGTGCCACGATCTCAGCTCACTGCAACCTCTGCCTCCTGGGTTCAAGCAATTCTCCTGCCTTAGCCTTCTAAGTAGCTGGGAGTACAGGCATGCGCCATCACGCCCAGCTAATTCTTGTATTTTTAGTGGAGACGGGGTTTCACCATATTGGCCAGGCTGGTCTCGAACTCCTGACCTGGTGATCTGCCTGCCTCGGCCTCTCAAAGTGTTGGGATTACAGATGTGAGCCACTGCACCTGGCCTTGGCCCAATTTTAAAAGTGGAATTACAGTGTGGGAGAGCAAAGGCTAAACCTCTGCACTGAATGGCCTTTTATGAATCCACAGGAAGAGTCTCTGCAGCAAACACTGTTCATGCTCTGTGCCTCATATACCTTTAGCACTCCTGAGTTCACTTGCAGTTGCAGGAGAGGATAGTTTTCACACACTCAGTGTCTCATTTCAAGCCCTGGCGTTTCTCTCCTTTGCCTGGAGGCTTTCTTCAGACTCTTGAGAGCTTGCTTTGTTACAATGAGGTGCCACACAGAAGTGGGGTTGTGGGTGATCGCCCATGGGGGCAACCTTCAACCAACAGGGTGTGGAGTGGGTAAGTGCCCTGGCCTCCTCACCCTCCAGCGGACAATTCTGAGTACAGTCCACACAGTTTCTCAAAGGATCTGCAGCAGGATTGAGCTGTAGTTACCCATAGCAGAAACCCACTCAGTAAAACACACTTTTTGCCTTTTCTCCTTTCCCTCTCGCTTTCTTTATGTCCTCATCTCTGCTTCTTAGGATCGCCTCACAGATAAACTTCCTATACCCAAGTCCTGTCTCAGGGTTTTGTTGTTGTTGCTGTTTTTTTGTTCATTTGTTTGAGACGGAGTTTCGCTCTTGTTGCCCAGGCTGGATGGGGTGCAATGGTGCGATCTCGGCTCACCACAACCTCCACCTCCTGGGTTCAAGTGATTCTCCTGCCTCAGCCTCCTGAGCAGCTGGGATTACAGGCATGCGCCACCACTCCCAGCTAATTTTTGTATTTTTATTAGAGATGCGGTTTCTTCATGTTGGTCAGGCTGGTCTCAAGCTCCCGACTTCAGGTGATCTACCTGCCTCGGACTCCCAAAGTTCTGGGATTACAGGCATGAGCCACCGTGCCCAGCCGTCTCAGGGTCTTTTTTAAAATTTTAATTTTTTTTTTTGGGGGAAACCCAAATGAAGACAACATTGAATAAATTAGGTTCCAAAAGGGAGGAGTCATGTCACTGGAGCCACCCCAGTCTCTCAGCTGGCTACCAAGCTCTCAGATTTGTTCCTGTACCACATACTCTTGTAAACCACTTCAGAGTTTTTTTGTTTGTTTGTTTGTTTTTTTTTGAGATGCAGTTTCACTCTGTCACCCAGGCTGGAGTGCAGTGGCATGATCTCACTCACTGCAACCTCTGCCTCCTGGGTTCAAGCAATTCCCCTGCCTCAGCCTCCTGAGTAGCTGGGATTACAGGTGCACGCCAAAATGCCTGGCTAATTTTTGTATTTTTAGTAGAGACGGGGTTTCACCGTGTTGGCCAGGCTGGTCTCGAACTCCTAACCTCAAATGATCCACCTGCCTTGGCCTCCCAAAGTGCTTGGATTACAGGTGTGAGCCACCACGCCCAGCCACACTTTAGAGTGTCTTGGCCTCACCTGGTCCATCTTCTATTCCCTCGCTTCTGTGACAACCAGTTCAGTTCTCTGTGCATTCTTTCAGCTTCCCCTCGGTGTATCCTGGCAATACCTCAGCTCCAGCGCATGGTGCTTGCCTCTCCCTCTCCATCTGGGCTTTGTCTGTTGTACTCTTTTCCAGCTATTATAGAACCACAAATAGCTTTTTCTTCAGCAGCAGGAAAAATTTGCACAAAAATAAGTTCACTAATAGTAACCAATCAATACACTTAAAGAAACAACTTTTGAAAAAAAATCATTTTTTGTAATATATGTATTACATTTTCTTTATTTTAGATAGCATTTAGCTTAGCTTGTTTGTAATACTTTATTCATTTTATCTGACAACTGATAACAGACTGATGATTTGCATTTAATATTTAAATTGTTATAACTTTCAGTCGTACTTAATGTTTAATCTTCACATTTAAAATGTATTAAAGGCCAGGCATGGTGGCTCACACCTATAATCCCAGCACTTTGGAGGCCAAGGCGGGCAGATCACCTGAGGTCAGAAGTTCGAGACCAGCCTGGACAACATGGCAAAACCTTGTCTCTACTAAAAATACAAAAATTAGCTGGGTGTGGTGGCATCTGTCTGTAGTCCCAGCTACTTGGGAGACTGAAGCTGGTGAATCACTTGAACCCTGGGGGATGAAGGTTGCAGTGAGCTGAGATTGCGCCACTGCACTCCAGCCTGGGTGACAAAGTGAGACTCTCTCTCAAAAAAAAAAAAAAAAAAAGAGAGATTATGTATTTCTTTGTCTCCTTTTGTTGGAGCACAAAGTCCTTGAATATGTATAAAATGGGAAGTAATTGTATTAATTACAATGGGGAAATACTTCTTTCAGCTTTGCTGAGTTTTTGTTTAGTAAGAGGAAGCCTGAAAGCTGGACCAACTCTGGATACACGACAAAATTGAGTGTGGACAGTCTCAGGGACAGACTGCCCTTCACCCAGGCATAGCCAGCCAGGGCTGTCTCATCTTCCTTTAACTTCAACCCTGTCTAAACTTGGGGACCATCAGTCCTATGTAATAAAAAGCAATAGTCCTTATGCCATAACAATAATTTTGAAATGTAATTTATCTGAAGTCATGTCTGTAAAAATAACGAAACAAAAAGATATTTACATCTCATTTAAAATTTAAAAAACCCAGTTTTTATTTTTTAAATTATCTAGCCTATTTGGTGGACAGCTTAGTCAGATCAAAATGACAAAATGAGGTAATATATAGGGAAACAATATGTAACTTGTAAAATACGACATGAATGAATCTTCTGACAGGGTGCAGTGGCTTATGCCTATATAATCCTAGCACTTTGGGAGGCTGAGGTAGGATGATCACTTGAGGTCATGAGTTTGAGAGTAGCCTGGGTAACGTAGCAAGACACTGTCTCTACAAAAAATAAACTAAATAAAATAAAATAAAAATTAGTAAGGCACAGTGACGTGTACCTATAGTCTCAGCTACTTGGGGGGCTGAGGTGGGAGGATTGTTTGAGTCCAGGAGTTGGAGGTTACAGTATGCTATGTATTGTGCCACTGCACTCCAGCCTGGATGACAGAGCAAGACCCTGACCTTTCTTAATAGGTCTTAATTTCCAATCATATTAATTTTTTTTTTTTTTTAGATGGAGTCTTGCTTTGTGGCCCAGGCTGGAGTGCAATGGTGCGATTTCAGCTCACTGCAATCTCTGCCTGCCAGGTTCAAGCAATTCTCCTGCCTCAGTCTCCTGAGTAGATGGGACTACAGGTGCTCACCACCATGCCCGGCTAATTTTTTGTATTTTTATTAGAGACGGAGTTTCACCAGGCTGGCCAGGCTGGTCTCGAACTCCTGAACTTGTGATCCACCCGCCTCGGCCTCCCAAAGTGCTGGGATTACAGGCGTGGGCCACCGCGCCTGGCCCACATTAATTCTTGATACTGTTTTTTGAAAACCCATTAAATTGCAGTCAGAAATATAGTCCCATACTGATTCTTTAGATCTAATATGCCCTTCTACTTGGCCAGGATAGACTTCCTAGGCCTGACTTAGATTTCTAGCTTTCAGAGAGGTGGATTATTCTTCACTCATTTGCATTCTCCTCACTGTAGCATTAGACTCATTCGCGCTACTGTTCTCAATAACTTTTCTTTGAAAGCCCTGAAATAGTTAATTTTGAAATTATTTTAAATAACAGAGAATATTTAACATCCCCTGATCCAAAGAAAAATATGGCAAGTTTTAAGTCTGGAAGAAGCAATATTGTTTTTGTTTACATCCAAATGAGATTGACTGCCTTACTGCTCACCAGCAAATATTGTTTCCCAGCCTCAGAAACCTATGATCTACAGACTTCTAAGTGGCTTATTTGTAGTTGAAACCTAAAGTGGAAATGTTATACTCCGTTACTGCAAAATTCCTGTATTTCCCTTTTCTGTATAAGATGCTACTAAATCAGCATCATTATAGCATATCGTCTTTGAGCATCCTACTTAACAGTGATTTGTTCTTGATCTGCTCACTCACTGTGCCCTCTTTGACAGCAATACCATTTATCTGAATAATGAACAGTTGAGAATAGCATTTATGTGAATAATAAACAATTAAAGAACAGTTAAAGAAAAGTTTTTATCTTTGCATTATGCTAAATATTGAGGAAGGAGTTTAAGTGGATCACCTTGGCCTCTACATAAATAACAGAACAATTCAAATGCTTATTAACTCCCATGCGTAAAGTTTTTCCATAATAAATATGGATTGTACTCTACATTGTTCATTTAATAGCAAATATTTATCGAGTGCTTACTATGTGTCAGGTACTGTTCTTAGTAAATATCCCCGTTCTTACGAGCCTTACAAGTTAGTAGGAGAAAATGAACGATAAACTCTGTGTGTGTGTGTGTGTGTGTGTGTGTGTGTGTGTGTGTGTGTTTGTATGTATCATGGATGAGCCTGGAGAACATTATGCCAAATGAAATAAGCCTGGCACAGAAAGATAAATACTGCATGATTTCGCTCATATGTGGAATCTAAAAAAGTTGAACTAGTTAATGGAAGCAGAGAGCAGAATAATGGTAACCAGGAACTGAGTGTTTCAGTAACACTGGTCAAACGATACAAAATTTCAGTTAGGAGAAATAAGTTCAAGAGATCTATTGTGCAGCATGGTGACTATAGTAAATAACAATGTATCGTATTCTTGAAAATTGTTAAGAGAGTAGATTTTAAGTGTTCTCACCATAGAAAATAAGTATGGGAGGTAATTAATATGTTAATTGGTTTTATTTAGCCATTGTACAATACATACGTATTTCAAAACAACATGTACATGATAAATATGTAGTTTTTTATTTTTATTTATTTACTTTTTTTTGAGACAGATTCTCGCTCTGTCACCCAGGCTGGAGTGCAGTGGTACAATCTTGGCTCACAGCAACCTCCGCCTCCCGAGTTCATGCCAGTGAGTCTCCTGCCTCAGCCTCCTGAGCAGCTGGAACTATAGGCCTCTGCCACCAAGCCTGGCTAATTTTTGTATTTTTAGTGGAGATGGGGTTTCACCATGTTAGCTAGGATGGTCTCGATCTCCTGACCTCATGATCTGCCCGCCTCAGCCTCCCAACGTGCTGGGATTACAGGCATGAGCCACCACACCGGGCCCAATATATAGTTTTTTAAATAAAATTTTTATGGCCAGATGCGGTGGTTCATGCCTGTAGTCCCAGCACGTTGGGAGGCCGAGGTGGGCAGATCTCCTGAGGTCAGGAGTTTGAGACCAGCCTGGCCAACACGGTGAAACCCCGTCTCTACTCAAAATACAAAAAATTAGTCAGATGTGGTGGTGGGTGCCCGTAGTCCCAGGTACTTGAGAGGCTGAGGCAGGAGAATTGCTGGAACCTGGGAGGCAGAGTTTGCAGTGAGAACCTGGGAGGCGGAGGTTGCAGTGAGCTGAGATCATGCCACTGCACTCCAGCCTGGGCAACAGAGCCAGACTCCATCTCAAAAGAAACAAAATAAAAATAGAAAGAAACAAATAAACATTATATAAAATATATATAAAATATACAATTGACTGGGCATGGTGGCTCGTGCCTACAATTATAGCACTTTGAGAGGCCACGGTGGGTGGATTGCTTGAGCCCAGGAGTTTGAGATCAGCCTGAACAATGTAGGGAGACCTCATCTCTACAAAAAAATATAAAAATTAGCAGGGTATGGTGGTATGCACCTGTAGTTCCAGCTACTTGGGAGGCTGAGGTGGGAGGATCACTTGAGCCCAGGAGGCTGAGACTACAGTGAGCCATGTTCATACCACTGCACTCCAGCCTGGGCAACAGAGTGAGACCCTGTCTTAAAAAAAAAAAAAGAAAGAAAAAGAAAAAAAGAAATATATAGTATATAATGTATTATATTACAGTATTTCATATTAGAAGGTGATATGTGCTATAGAAAAAAATGAGAAGTAGGTCATAATAAGGGGCACTGAGAGTGCAGAGTGGGTGGGTTGAAATTTTAAATAGGTGTTCAAAGTTGGTTCTGATAAGTAGTTGAAACTCAAGATGATTTGAAGGAGGTAATGGAGTTAGCCATGAAGATAGCAGGGCAACAGCATTGCTGGTAGAGGAAACAGACTGTGCAAAGGCTCTAAGATGAAAGCTAGCTTGCCATTTTCAAGGGAAAGCAAGGAATCCGGGATGGCTGGAGTGCGGTGAGTGAGTGGAAGAGAAATTGGTTGGGGTGTAATGGTGGTGGTGGAACAAGATCCAGTAGAAACTTGAGCCATTTTTGGTAAGGACTTTTGGTCTTTTACTGTGAGTCAGATAGGGGGCCTCCTCTGTTTTGATCAGAAGAGGACATGATTTGGCTTATGTTTTAAAGGGGCCACCATGGCTCCAATGTTGAGAATGGACTGGAAGGAGTAAGGATAAAAGACATGAGACCTATGGCATGAAGTACACGGAATAGTGTGAAACTGTGTCTGGAATTGGTTCCTTCCTGTGGGTTCTTGGTCTTGCTGACTTCAAGAATGAAGCCATGGACCCTCGTGGTGAGTGTTACAGTTCTTAAAGATGGTGTGTCCAGAGTTTGTTCCTTCAGATGTTCAGATGTGTCCAGAGTTTCTTCCTTCTGGTGGGTTCGTGGTCTTGCTGACTTCAAGAGTGAAGCCACAGATCTTCGCAGTGAGTGTTACAGCTCTTAAAGGTGGCATGTCCAGAGTTGTTTGTTCCTTCTTGTGGGTTCGTGGTTTCACTGACTTCAGGAGTGAAGTTGCAGACCTTAACAGTGAGTGTTACAGCTCATAAAGGTAGTGCGGACCCAAAGAGTGAGCAGCAGCAAGATTTAGTGTGAAGAGTGAAAGAACAAAGCTTCCACAGCATGGAAAGGGACCTAAGCCGGTTGCTGCTGCTGGCTCGGGTGGCCAGCTTTTATTCCCTTGTTTGTCTCCACCCACATCCTCCTGATTGGTCCATTTTACAGAGAGCTGATTGGTCCATTTTACAGAGAGCCAATTGGTCCATTTTTACAGAGTGCTGATTGGTGTACTTACAAACCTTTAGCTAGATACAGAGCACTGATTGGTGTCCTTACAATCCTTTAGCTAGACAGAAAAGTTCCCCAAGTCCCCACCCGACCCAGAAGTCCAGTCGGCTTCACCTCTCAATCCCCTCTAAACAGGACACCCCAACTGCTGTTGGGAATTGGCCGATGACTGCTCTAGCTACTTCCTGCTGGACAGGGGTGAAGAAGGGGCCTGCAGTTGTAGTGTCCTCCAGAGGGGAACTCTTTAGGCCAGTGAAAGGGCCAGTGGGTCGGTCCAGGGGTCCTCTGTAGAAGTTGTTAGTTGAGCTCGTTTGGGGTTCCACTTGTAAGACCATCTGTAGCTTGATGGCCTCGATTCTAGAGGAAACAAATTTGACAAGGAGGTTAAAATATAGGGCCCAAAAGTGAGTAATAGCAGGATGGCTGTCACAGGACCTAGAAAGGGGAGAAGCCATGTTGCCCAACTCCAGCGGTTGGTATAAGAGTTTGAAAGGTGTTGTCTGATTTCAGAAGCCTTTTCTTGTAAACGCCAGGTGGCATCTCGTACTATCCCTGACTGGTTAGTGTAAAAACAACACTCTTCCCCTAAGGAGCAGAGTCCTTCTTTCTCAGCATTGAGGTCTAGGCCTCAGCGGTTTTGGAGAGTCACTGCTGCCAAAGAGTCTATTTGGGATTGTAGTTACTATCCTTACTGGATAGCTTTTATAATTTCTTGCAAACTGTCTGAGAAATCCTTTGAGAGTGTGTGATATTAGGATAATACATGTTACACTGTTAACTTTTAGCAAACTTTACTTTTGTTGAAAACCTTGTAAGTCTGGGATTTTAATTTTTCTTTGCTATTAATAAAGCCTCGTTCAGTCCGTATTAACTTAGAATTGGTATAGATGGCTCCTTCCTGATTCTGTTAAGTACTTTAAGGTTTGGCTGAGTGCAAACAACTCGCACGTTTGTATGGCAATTAATTAAGATTTAGATCCCCTGTTAGGAAACCTGCTGGGTTAAGGATTTTTGATAGAAAGGCTATGGGTTGTCAGTGGCCTCAGTGCTTTTGGGCTATGCCCTTGTTTGCACTGACAACAAGGTAGTATTGGAGTGTTATAAGGTCACAGAGAAGATCTTCGATTATCAATTATAGGTTTTAAATTTACCCTAGCTTTTAAAGCAATAGGGCACACTGTTTTTTCTTTACTACTTCTCTCTTTCTTTTCTTTGACTTCTTTGTCTCTCTTTCTGACTCCCTCTTTGTCTCTGTCTCTTCCTCTCTCTCTTTCTGACTTTCTGTCTCTTTCTCTCTTTCCTTTCTGCTGGTCTTTCCCTCCCTCTGCTAGCCACTTATGCTGCTGTTCTCTCCTCTCCTTCCCCTTTGTGATGGCTTCTGCAGTGTAAGACTGCCAGCTCCTTGGGGTTTTTGCACTGCGTTCAATAACTCCATAATTTCCTTGTGGTATTTCTTTCCTTATTGCAGCATGGGCATGTAGGATTAGATAAGTATACTTGCTATCTGTATACGCATTTATTCTTTTTCCTTTTCCCAGTTCTAAGGCTCGAGTAAGTGCCACTAGTTCTGCTAACTGGGCACTAGTCCCTAGGGGAAGAGGCTTACTTTCAAGTATGGTTACATTACTAACTATGGCATAACCTGTCCTTCATATCTCATCCTCCACAAATGAACTTCCATCAGTATATAGGTTAAGGTCAGGATTAGCCAAGGGGACTTCCAGGAGATCATCTCGGGAGGCACAAGTCTGGACTATAATTTGTTGGCAGTCGTGCTCGATTGGCTCCCCATACTCTGGGAGAAAAGTGGCAGGGTTGAGGGCCGCACACGTATGCACTTGAAGCACCGGTCCCTTAAGGAGTAGCGCCTGGTATCTAAGCCGGTGGTTGTCTGATAGCCATCAACTTCCTTTGGCACCTAGTATGCCATTTACATCATGAGTTGTCCAGACAGTGAGAGCCTTTCCTTGTATTATTTTGATAGCCTCTGACACTAAGACGGCCACCGCTGCAACTACCCGTAAACAGTGAGGCCAGCCTTTTGCTACTACCTCAGTTTCCTTACTTACATATGGCTCTTGTTGTGGGGTTGTCCCATGGGTCTGAGTAACGACTCCAAGAGCTATCCCTGCTCTCTCTGTGATGTATAAAGAGAAGTTTTTTCCTGTGGAAATGCTTAAAGCTAGAGCTTGTACTAGGGCCTGCTTTAAGGTTCTCATTCTACTGGATGAGTATTTGCCCTCCAGGTCTCCTTGATTAGAGTATAGAGGGATGTGTCTATCTCACTGTATCAGGGATCCATATTCGGCAAAAGCCGGTGATTCCAAGGAACCCCCACATCTGTTTTAATGTCTTAGGGTGAGGATAAGCCAGTATAGGCTGTATTCGTTCCTTGCTGAGGGCCCTGGTTCCTCTGGCTAAAATTAGGCCTAGATGTTTGACCTTCTGTAGGCAAAGCTGGGCCTTCAACCTAGACGCCTTGTACCCTTGATTAGCTAGAAAGTTCAAGAGATCTAGAGTAGCCTGCTGGCATGAGGCTTCCGAACTGGTAGCCAAAAGTAAATCATCCACATACTGAAGGACCAGAGTGCCGGGACTTGAGAAGTGGCCTAGATCTTGGGCCAGTGCCTGAACAAACAGATGAGAGCTATCCCTAAACCCTTGGGGCAAGATGATGCATGTAAGTTGGGATGTGTGGTCTGTGGGATCCTCAAAGGCAAAGAGAAACTGGGAGTCAGAGTGCAGGGGGATACAGAAGAAGGCATCCTTGAGGTCCAGAACAGTGAACCATTTGCTTCCTCTGGTATTTGAAAGAGCAGGGTATAGGGGTTGGGTACAACTGGATATAGAGGAAATACTGCCTCACTGATGAGTCTAAGATCTTGCGCTAGTCTCCACTGGTCATTCGGTTTTTGTACTTCTAGAATTGGGGTGTTGCAGGGACTGCTGCATTTCCTTACTAAGCCTTGAGCTTTTAAATGTTTAACAATATCCTGTAATCCTTTATGAGCTTCAGGCCTTAAGGGATATTGCCTTTGATAAGGAAAACTGGTGGGGTCTTTTAGCTTGATTTGGACTGGGTGGGCATTTTTTGCCCTTTTAAATGGTCCTTCCAATGCCCAGACTTCAGGGTTGATTCCCTCCTCAAGTAGGGGACAACAAATGGGTAACTTCTTCCCCATATTCATGTAGATAATAGCTCCAGCTTTGGCTCATATATCCCTCCCTAATAAGGGTGTGGGACTTTCAGGCATGACAAGAAAGGCATGTGAAAAGAGCAAAGCATCCCAATTACAACTGAGGAGGTGGAAGAAATACCTGGTTATAGGCTGTCCCAGGATTCTTCGGATGCAAACAGACCTTGAGGACAGCTGTCCAGTACAGGAGATTAACACTGAGAAGGCTGCGCCAGTGTCCAGGAGGAAGTCAATTTCCTGGCCCTCAATGGTTATACATACCCGGGGCTCAATGAGGGTGATGACATGAGCTGGCATTTGCACCAGGCACCCTCAGTCCTGTTGTTGGATCATCTGGTTGGGGGCTTCTGGCCCAGAGAACCTTTGTCCTCTGGGACAGTGTGCCTTCCAGTGATTGCCTTGGCATAGTGGACATGGATGAGGGGGCGGCTTGTTTCTCATTGGACAATCTTTTTTAAAGTGCTTTTGTAAACCACACTGATAACAAGCCCTACTGGGTGACTGGCCTGCTCCATTTTCTGTCTTCTCTGAACCACCAAGGTTTGTTTGTCTGAGGGCCATGACTAAGGCTGTGGCCTTTCTTTGATCTCACTTTTCCTTTTGGGCCTGTTCCTCTTGGTCCCTATTATAGAACACTGAGGTTGCCAGGTTTAATAATGTCTCCAGATTTTGTTCAGGGCCCAGGGCTCACTTTTGGAGCTTTCTCCTGATATCTGTTGCTGATTGGGTAATAAACTTATCTTTTAGGATCAATTGACCCTCTAGTGAGTCAGGTGACAGGGCAGTATATTTTCTTAAGGCCTCCCATAGCCACTTGAGGAAGGCAGAAGGATTTTCTTCCTTTCCCTGAGTTATGGTAGACATCATTGAATAATTTATGGGCTTTTTCCTAATTCTCCTTAGTCCTTCTAGAACACAGGTCAACAGATGTTTGAGACTCCAGTCCCCATGATCTGAGTCAAGGTCCACTGGGGATCCATACTGGGGACTGGTAAGGAATTTGTCCCTTTCTTTGGCTGTCATGCTATCATTTACTTGACTAAGATACCGGGTATCTCCAAACTCTCAGGCTGCAGCTAAAGCCACATTCTTTTCATTAAAGGCCAGGGTTTGATCTCACAATGGCATGACATCTTTCCAAGTGAGAAAGAATGTTTGCCCTTGACTCTGTAGGACATCTATGTACCTATCAGGATCATCTGAAAACTTCCCCAGGTCTTCCTTGATCTGCTTTGAATCACAGAGGGAGAAGGGAACATGTACCCAGATTGGGCCAAATTCCCCTCCCCCTACAGCCTGAAGGGGACATAACAAATAGCCCAGGGGTTTTTGTGGTCCTTTGGAGATTTGTTTGCTTATTTCCTTCTGGGTGAGAGAGATTAGAGGAGGCTTATCATTAATAGGAAGGGGAGCTCTAGGGAAGCTAGGATATGGGGATAAGCTGAGAGGTCCTCCTGTGGGATGTAAATGGCAAGTTTTGCATAGCTGTGTATTCTCCTTCAATGAAAAGAAAGCTTGGACTTAAGGTATTTCACTCCATTTGCCTTCCCTCTTAAAGAAAAGGTCAAGTTGCAGGATAGTATTGTAATTTACACTTCCCTCAGGTGCAGGTGGCCATTTTTCCCCATCAGAGAGAGAATACTGGGGCCAGGCCATAGTGCCGAAAAAAATGAGCTGCCTCTTTTTCAGGGTTTGGGGGTCAAATTGGTCCCAATGGCTTAGGATGCATTTCAAAGGTGAGCCTGTTGATGCCTGAGTGTTTCCCATCTGAAAGACCAAACCACCTACGGTTTTGGTTTGTTTATTTTTCCCCCTGCCCAAGAACCTGCAACAGTCCCTGGACCCAGCTGATCGGAATAGTTGCGCTCACCAACGCAGCAGCAGAAACAATAGTTTTCCTCCTAGACCACAAGGAGAACCGAGGAATGTAGGATTTAGTGGCCCTTACTGACACATTCTCGAAAACCTGCATCCTTGCCTGTCCTTCTTGACCACAAAGAGGACAGAGAAAAATCGTATTTAGTGGCCCTTACTGATGCATTCTTGAAAACCCATTAGAGTCCTAAGTGTTCTCCTGTTAGTATTGGGACTTTACTCATGTCCTATAAAGATGTTATGCCCCAAAAATGAAGTGGAGAGCCATACCCTGAGGAAGGGAAGGGATTTCCAGAGTTGGAAGAGTGATGCCTTTTGTCCTCATTTATATGAATAGGAAGGATACAATTTCTGAGGGTCCCCATATCCTAGCTTTGGGAATAGCTTTTGTTAGGCCTGCTTGTCTGAGGAGGGATCCTAAAATTCCAGATAGTCCCCCTACAACAGGGCTTTGGGCAAAAATTATGTCTTTCTGATTGGTGAGCCTGGGTGCCTAAAGAAGGTAACAGTTCTGAAGTTTATACTAGAAATCATTCTTACAGGAGAAACTAGAAAAGCACCAGAGACAAGGAGTGGTTTTTAGAAGCGAGACTAGCCTCAGAGAAGAGAGGTGGGAGGAAGTGTGTCTGACAGGCATTAGGACCCAGGAGGCAAGGGTCAGGATAGATAGGATAGATGGGCAAGTCTTGCTTGGGCAACATGACTTAGAGAGTGTGGGGAAAAGAAAGAGAGATCAGACTGTTACTGTGTCTATGTAGAAAGAAGTAGGCATAAGAGACTCCATTTTGTTCTGTACTAAGAGAAATTCTTCTGCCTTGAGATGCTGTTAATCTGTAACCCTAGCCCCAACCCTGTGCTCGCAGAGACATGTGCTGTGTTGACTCAAGGTTTAATGCATTTAGGGCTATGCAGGATGTGCTTTGTTAAAAAAGTGCTTGAATGCAGTATGCTTGTTAAAAGTCATCACCATTCTCTAATCTCAAGTACCCAGGGACACAATACACTGCAGAAGGCTGCAGGGACCTCTGCCCAGGAAAGCCAGGTATTGTCCAAGGTTTCTCCCCACGTGGGAAGGGAAAGACCTGACCGTCCCCCAGCCTGACACCCATAAAAGGTCTGTGCTGAGGAGGATTAGTGAAAGAGGAAGGCCTCTTTGCAGTTAAGATAAGAGGAAGGCATCTGTCTCCTGATCATCCCTGGGCAATGGAATGTCTCGGTGTAAAACCTGATTATATGTTCTGTTTACTGAGATAGGAGAAAACCACCTTAGGGCTGGAGGTGAGACATGCTAGCGGCAATACTGCTCTTTAATGCACCAAGATGTTTGTATAGGTGCACATCAAGGCACAGTACCTTTCCTTAAACTTATTTATGACACAGAGACCTTTGTTCACATGTTTTCCTGCTGACCCTCTCCCCACTATTACCCTATTATCCTGCTACATCCCCCTCTCCGAGATGGTAGAGATAATGATCAATAAATACTGAGGGAACTCAGAGACCAGTGCCAGTGTGGGTCCTCTATATGCTGACTGCCAGTCCCCTAGGCCCACTTTTCTTTCTCTATACTTTGTCTCTGTGTCTTCTTTCTTTTCTCAGTCTCTCATCCCACCTGATGAGAAATGCCCACAGGTGTGGAGGGGCAGGAAACCCCTTCAGAGAGTTCTGCTCGTGGCCACAGGGTCAACCAAATTGTTGTCAGGACTCCGGAGCTGAATGGCTTTCTTCTGTCGACCCTCGGCTCAGCCCAGAAGTACAGGAAAAGTGGAAGCTGTTTCCAGGGAAACCAATGCTCCTGACTCTGAAGAGTTGGGGGTTGTTAGAGAGCCATTTCTCAGAAAGTCTGACACCCATGTCTTTAGTCCAGTGGCCGCGCTAGTTGCTTTTAACTGGCTTACAGCTACCTAGTATTTAGCCCCTGAGTTCGAAGGAAAAACAGGACAGAATAGCAAGTGAAACGGGTCCGATGGTACTCACCACTTGGCGATAGGTGATAGTCCCATCTGGGTTGCCAAAATGTGTCCAGAATTGGTTCCTTTCTGTGAGTTCTTGGTCTCGCTGACTTCAAGAATGAAGCCATGGACCCTCACGGTGAGTGTTACAGTTCTTAAAGATGGTGTGTCTGGAGTTTGTTCCTTCAGATGTTCAGATGTGTCCAGAGTTTCTTCCTTCTGGTGGGTTCGTGGTCTCGCTGACTTCAGGATTGAAGCCACAGACCTTTGCAGTGAGTGTTACAGCTCTTAAAGGTGGTGTGTCCAGAGTTATTTGTTCCTCCCAGTGGATTCGTGGTCTTGCTGACTTCAGGAGTGAGGCTGTAGACCTTCACAGTGAGTGTTACAGCTTGTAAAGGTAGTGCGGACCCAAAGAGTGAGCAGTAGCAAGATTTATTGTGAAGAATGAAAGAATAAAGCTTCCACAGCATGGAATGGGACCTGAGTGGGTTGCTGTTGCTGGCTCAGGTGGCCAGCTTTTATTCCTTTATTTGTCTCCACCCACATCCTGCTGATTGGTCCATTTTACAGAGAGCTGATTGGTCCATTTTACAGAGAGCCAATTGGTCCATTTTTACAGAGTGCTGCTTGGTGCGCTTACAAACCTTTAGCTAGACACAGAGCGCTGATTGGTGCATTCACAATCCTTTAGCTAGACAGAAAAGTTCCCCAAGTTGCCACCCGACCCAGAAGCCCAGCCAGCTTCACCTCTCAAAACTACTGCAGTGATCTAGGAAAAAAGGTGATGGTGACTCAGACCAGGATGGCTGTAGTTGCAATGGGGAGAAACAGTTGGCTACTCAATAGGTTTTAAAGGTAGAGCCAATGTGGTTGGCTGACAGATTGATGGTGGAGTGTAAGAGAAGCCACAGAATTGGCCAGGCATGGTGGCTCACGCCTGTAATCCCAGCACTTTGGGAGGCCGAGGCAGGTGGATCACGAGGTCAGGAGATCAAGACCATCCTGGCTAACACAGTGAAACCCCGTCTCTAGTAAAAATACAAAAAATTAGTTGGGCGCGGTGGCAGGTGCCTGTAGTCCCAGCTACTCAGGAGGCTGAGGCAGGAGAATGGCATGAACCCGGGAAGTGGAGTTTGCAGTGGGTGTAGATTGCGCCACCGCACTCTAGCCTGGGTGACAGAGTGAAACTCTGTCTCAAAAAAAAAAAAAAAAAAAAGAGAAGCCGCAGAATCAAAAGTGACTGCAACTGCAAACTGTGTAGTCCGAGCAAGTGGAAACATGAAGGTATTTCTAACTGAGATGGGAAGGCTAGTGGTAGAACAGATCTAGGGAAGGAAACGTGAGTTTGATTTTTATCTTGTTGAGTTTGAGGTATCTATTAGACATTCAAGTTGAGATGTGGAGTAGGCAGTTCATTATAAAAGTCTGGAGAGAGGGTTAGTTTGGTAACATGCATCTGGGAGAAGGATAAGTCATACTCAGACCTAATGCAAAATGAAAATGAAGACTCCTTGTTAAAAAATTATTGAGAATTTCAATGGCTGGGTGTGGTGGCTTATACCTATAATCCCAGCACTTTGGGGGGCTGAGGCGGGAAGCTCACTTGAGCCTAGGAGTTCGAAACCAGCCTGAGCAACATGGCGAAATCCCATGTCTACTAAAAAATAAAAAAATTAGCCAGGTGTCGTGGTGCATGACTGTGGTCCCAGCTACTCAGGAGGCTGAAGTGGGAGAACCATCTGAGCCCAGGAAGTTGAGGCTGCAGTGAGCCGTGACTGCACCACTGCACTTCAGCCTGGGCAACAGAGTAAGACCCTGTCTCAGCAACAGCAGAGCATTAAAGCACAGGGCTTTTCTGAGGGTGGGGCTTGCAAGTGCACAGCTCACAAGGAAGCTGGCCCTGTTTTGGAGTCATTGGCATACACTTGGTACTTAAAGATTGGACAAGATCTTCAAGGGAGTGAGTGTAAATGGAGGAGAGAAGAGGACCACACGCTGGCTCTGGGGGCACCCTGGCATTAAGGGATTGAGAAAATGAGGAGGGGCCAACAGAGGAGAAAGGGTGGAGAAAACCGGGAGAGTGTGGTGTCCAGGAAGCCACGAGACAAGTCAATCCTGTGACCATCTGCATTAAATGCTGTGGTTGTGTAAACAAGGTGAGAACAGGGAATTGACATGAGATTTAGCAACTTATAAGCTTTTAGCAATAATAAATTTTAATTTATTTTATAAGAAGCTATGCAAAACTAATCAGGGAGTATTACAAATTACATCACTGTTAATTATTAAAAACAATTTCTGGATATTATATGGCAACAAAGACATTGGGCTATATTCCATATTGGTACAAATTCCTCTGAGGTATATCACATTTCTATAATCATTGTTAGATAGGTGATTTTATTTCAAATTTTTGGTAGATTTTGGGTAGATAGAATAACACATCCTAAGTGAGGTCAGAAGAGGATTTTCTAAAGTTTTCCCCCAATTTTTTGGAAAGCAACCTTCTTGCTCAATATCAAGTGTTTGTGAGGCCCTGATAAATATATATATATATATATATATATATATATATATATATATAATTTTTTTGACATGGGTCTGTCTTTGCAGGTTGAATGCAGGGGATGATCCGGTCACTCAACTGTCTGTGAGGCCTGATAACTTTTTTAAAAAAATTTATATATATATATATATATATATAAGAGAAAGAGAGAGAGAGAAAGGAAGGCTGGAGTGCAATGGCACGATCTTGGCTCACTGCAACCTCTGCCTCCTGGGTTCAAGCGATTCTCCTGCCTCAGCCTCCTGAGTAGCTGGGATTACAGGCGTGCATCACCATGCCCGGCTAATTTTTTGTATTTTTAATAGAGACAGGGTTTCACCATGTTGGTCAGGTTGATCTCGAACTCCTGACCTCATGATGCATCCGCCTTGGCTTCCCAAAGTGCTGGGATTACAGGTGTGAACCACCATGCCTGGCCTTTTAAAATAATATTCTATTAAACATTTTGGGATCCTTGAAAAGAGAAATTACTTTGAAATGCGGATTATTCTCCCTTTCCTAGTTTGCATTTCTCATCACATTATCTCCAAGTGCTTTGGTAAGAGGCTGATATGGAAGGGCTTTGAAACAAGAAGAAAAATCTTTCCTACCTTGAACTTGAGGTCATTTTAAGTATCAAATCTGCAGGTATCAAGGGGGTTGAAGAATAAAGCTTCATCTGTTACCTGGTCTTCTGCATTTTAATGCACTGTATTCTAATACTAAAGAAAGAAAAAGGTTTAATAAACTTCTGACTTTTGATTGAAACTCTTTTGGAAGGTTTTCACATAAACATTTTATAACCAAGAGAGTTAAGTAAGGATGTTGTTTTTAGAAGAAGGAGGTAAGCTTCAAAAAGCATTCTTCTGGAAAGCTACAGCTTAGCTGACTCCATCCTGGTTTTAATATATTACTGTGGTTAACAGGATACCACAGTAGGGGGCATTAAAGAGATGGTAAGTTTGTACCAATAAAATAATTATATTTTTGTATTGAATATTGAGTTTGCCTTTACAGCGAGAATAAATTTACATTTCAAATAGCAAAGAAAATTCTGCCAAGGACCTCTACCACCGCTAGACCCAAGTTATCTGTTGTCTTCAACAATCACTTTCATTGACTCCTTTGCCAATTATCCTGGATCTCCAGAGAAACTCTTTCTATAAGGTCATTCTAAGCACCATGAAGAATGCATGATTAAATTTGAGAGATAAGTAGACAAGAATATTAGAACTATAGGTTATGTTCGTAAGATATCTTTTTCTGAAGAGCAAAGACTGTGGCCATTGGGATGAAATGAACGGAAACCTAGTAAACAGAGAAAGACAGGAAAGGGGGAGATGCCAAGCAAACATTTGTATGAAGCTGCATGATCAGGCTCCTGCCTGCCACTCCATCCTTATTTTGTGCCACCCTCCCTTTCATTCACTGGGTTCCAGCCATCCAGGTCTTGTATCTGTTCCTCCAGCATCCCAAATACCTTTCTTAAAGGCTTTCCCTGTTACCCTATCTAAAATAGCACTCCCACTTCCTTCCATCATATCATTTTGTAGAGTACGATCATAGCATGCAACACACTCAGTAGGTGTCTTATAAATTTTAAAAAATGGTTTCCAGTGGACACAATGACTCATACCTGTAATTTCAGCAATTTGGGAGGCTGAAGCAGGAGGATTGCTTGAGGCCAGGAGTTCAAGGCCAGTCTGGGCAACATAGTGAGACCCCCTATCTCTACAAAAATAAAAATAATTAGCCAAGTGTGGTGGCATGTACCTGTAGTCCCAGCTACTCTGGAGGCTGAGGTGGGAAGGTGGTTTGAACCTAGGAGTTTGAGGTTTTGAGGTAGCAGTGAGCTATGATTGCATCACTGCACCCCAGCCTGAGTGACAGAGCGAGACCCTGTCTTAAAAATATATATATATATATAAATAAAATAAAAGTTTTGTTTCTTAGCTTTATCCACTAGAATGTGAGCTCTTTTAAGGCAGTGGCCTTGCATAGCCAAATTTCCAGTCCCTAAAACTGTCCTTGACCCTTAGAAGTGGTCAGTAAATATTTGTTGAATAAATGAATAAAGTTTATTTTACATGAGGTAAGCCCAAATATTCAGAACCTTAGCATACTTCATCTATACTTTTTGGATCCCAAAATCTGCTAAGTTTTGAAACAAAGAACTGTCTCAATTTACTTGCTACTCTGCGTGATGGCCTAACTACATAATTAACCAAAAAATACATTTCTGAAGTATGTTAAATATGATAACCAAGAGAGATTATGAGAGAATCATCTTTCTTGCCTTTGCATATTGTTCACAGCATAGCACATATTTACTTAATTGAGATTACTGGCCATGTTTCCTTGAGCAAGAGAGCTTTCCTGTATTATTGGTAAGAATATTATGTACAAGTTGACCCAGAGTCTAATTAGGGATAAGAGATTCTCCAATCATTTCGTGGACATCTTAAAAAGCAATAGTACTTAGAGTAGCCTTTTTAAGGTTATGTTGTTAGCTGGTATTACAGGTCATAGAGAAAACCTAAAATGTTAAATTGCCAACTATTACTCTTCCTGAGTTATTTTTTTGAGGGAAATAAAAACCTGCTTAAAAATAGTCCAGATCCTGGTCCATAGTCTATATTATGAGTAAGATTTTGGTGACAGGTGTAAGTAAGAACTGATGTGTTTTTTTCAATCCACTGTGAAGTTGGAAGGGAGGATGTTGGAATCCTCTTCTAGCCCACCCTATGCTCAGTGTGCAATCTTAACAAGTTTATTAACTTTTTGAATCTTGATTGTATTATCTATGATCATGGATCTATAGAACATATGTTTGGACCTTATAGTTAATCATTCTACAGAAGTAGAATCTTATTAACAAAAATGAAAATCAATACCCCCAGCATTTTTAGCTTATCCCGATTACAAAAATAATGCACACACCAGAGTAGAAAATGTTGAAAAGACAAAAAGCATAGACAAAAATAGAGCTTGAATGCTATAACTTTAGAAACAACGCTGTCCCCATTTTCATGTTGCCTCTAGCTTGTTTTTAAACTTTCTCAAATTAGTGATTTATTATTATTGCTACTCTCTCCCTTTCTCCCTCCCTCTCTTCTTCTTTCCCTCCCTCTTTCCTTTGTTTTCTTTTCTTTTCCTTTCTTTTCTCTCTCTCTCCCTCTATTCCTCCCTTCCTTCTTTCCTTTTTTCCCTTATAGTCCATATTTGTTTAGTGTTACCAAAACATTTACCAATATATTTACTCCCAGCACTTCTTTCTGGGTTCCTTTAAATTTTGCCAAAGAAAATCCTTTAGTTGTTTTTTCACCAAGAGCTTATTAGTACTAAACTTTCATAGTTTTTTATGGCCAGGTGTGGTGGCTCATGCCTGTTATCCCAGCACTTTGGGAGGCTGAAGCAAGAGGATTGCCTGAGCCCAGGAGTTCCACACCAGCCTGGGCAACCCAGTGAGACCTTGTCTCTCCAAAAAATAAAAAACTTAGCTGGATGTGGGGACACGTACATGTAGTTCCAGCTACTTGGGAAGCTGAGGTGAGAGAGGACCTCTTGAGTCTAGCAGGTCAAGACTGCTGTGGGCTATGATGGTGCCACTGCACTCCAGCCTGGACAAAGAGTGACAACCCCATCTCTTTCCCTCTAAAAAGGAAAAAAAAACTTATTTTATGACTGAAAGTACTTTATTTTACCCTTATTCTTGAAAAATAGTGTAGTAAACTCCTTTTCCCTTCACACCTATTTTTGGCATCCTTATCATGTATTTATTTATTTTTTTACCATGAAGTATAGCAGGAGATATAATGTATTTAAATTTTCTGTATTTTTACATATATTTTAACCTCCCCAAGATATTATCACTGTTTTAACAGTCAATATTCATTTAGTTTTAACTATATCGCTACCATTTCTTTATATACCTGTGTTATTGAGCTTTAATTAGGGATTATTTTCCTTTTGCTTGGATTTGCTTTGTATTTCCTTGGGTGCAGATGTGCTGGCATTAAATTCTTCCAAGTTTTTGTGCATATGCAAATGTCTTTATTTCACCTTCACTTTGAAGTATATATATATATATATATACATATATATATATATATAACTGAATATAAATTTTTTTCTTTTCTTTTCTTTGGTTTTTTTTTTTTTTTTTTGAGACATGGTTTTGCTCTGTGGCCCAGGCTGGAGTGCAGTGGTGTGATCTCAGTGCACTGCAACCTCCACCTCCCAGGTGCAAGCAACTCTCCTTCCTCAGCCTCCTGAGTAGCTGGGATTACAGGTGCCCACCACCACGCCCAGCTAATTTTTGTATTTTTAGTAGAGACAGGGTTTCACCATGTTGGCCAGACTGGTCTCAAACTCCTGACCTCAAGTGATCTGCCCACCTCAGCCTCCCAAACTTCTGGGATTACAGGCGTGAGTCACCGTGCCTGGCCTGGATATAGATTTCCAGGTTGGTTGTTACTCTCTTTCAGCCCTTTGAAGATTTTATTCCATTGTTTAGTTGCTTTCATAGTTTCTATTAAACGGTCAGCTATCAGTTTTATTTTTTATTTATTTTTATTTTTTCTTGAGACAGAGTCTCACCCTATCTCTCAGGGTGGAGTGCAGTGGCGTGATCTTGGCTCACCACAACCTCCACCTCCTGGGTTCTAGTGATTCTCCTGCCTGAGCCTCCCAAGTAGCTGGGACTACAGGTGTGCACCACCATGTTTGGCTAATTTTTGTATTTTTAGTAGAGATGGGGGTTTCACCATGTTGGCCAGGCTGGTCTCGAACTCTTGACTTCAGGTGATCTACCCCACCTCGGCCTCCCAAAGTGCTGGGACTATAGGCACGAGCCACTATGCCCAGCCAGCTATCAGTTTTATTGTTACTCCTTTAAAATTATGCATCTCTCCTATTTCAGTCACTTTTAAGATTTGTTTCTTTCTCCTTAATTCTAAACTATTTTACTATGAAATGTCCAGATTTGATGTTCTTTGTATTTATTCTGGTTGAAGTTTTTAGAGATCCTTGAATCTGTAGTTCAAGGTCTTTCATCAATTCTGGAAAATTCTCAGAAACTATCTCTTCAAATATTATTTTGACCATTCTATTTCTTTTCATTTAGACATATGTTGGCCTCCCTTTTTTTTTTTTAAACTATGTCTTATAAGTTTGTTTTACAATATATATATTTTTTTGATCCTTGTATTTTTTGGAGACAGGGTCTCACTCTGTTGCCCAGGCTGGAGTGCAGTAGTGTGAACATGGCTTACTACAGACTTGACCTCCTGGGCTCAAGCAATCCTCCTCCCTCAGCCTCTTGTGCAGCTTGGACCACAGATGTCCACCACCACACCTGGCTAATTTTATAATTTGTTGTAGAGAAGGAGTCTCACTTTGTTGCTCAGGGTGGTCTTAAACTTCTGGGCTCAAGCAAACCTCCTCCCTTGGACTCACAAAGTGTTGGGTGGCATGAGCCACTGTACCGGCCTTTCCAGCAGTTAACTAGAGATAGATGTCATTCATTTTGATCAGGCTTTGAGATGGTTAGAGGCTGAGTTTAAGGCTCTATGAGGCATGCTATATTACGGTTACACCCTTGAACCTAGAAAATAGTCCTTCAGGGATCTCTATTTAAAACCCGGCATGTTGTCCAGGATTCTTTCTCCATTTCAGGCTCTGAACTCCAGTTTTTGTCTGTTTAGTTCTCTGAGATTTCCCAAATCACTGCTTATCCCTTAAACACCTTAACAATTGTGTTTTGTTTGTTTGTTTTTGAGACGGAGTCTTGCTCTGTTGCCAGGCTGGAGTGCAGTGGCCCAATCTCACTCACTGCAACCACCGCCTCCCAGGTTCAAGCGATTCCCCTGCCTCAGCCTCCTGAGTAGCTGGGACTACAGGCGTGCACCACCACACTCAGCTAATTTTTTGTATTTTAGTAGAGACGGGGTTTCACCATGTTGGCCACGATGGTCTTGATCTCCTGACCTTGTGATCCGCCCGCCTCGACCTCCCAATGTGCTGGGATTACAGGTGTGAGCCACTGCGCCGGGCCAAAAAGTTTAACTTTAGACTTAAAAAGTAAAAGTCTAAAGCCTATATAGCCTTTTAATATTAAAAGAGCCATTCCACTTCCAATTGCTACTTATTAGGCTCTCTTAAATTGTTCACATGTTCTAGTTACACCAAATAGTTGATGGCTTTTGTAGTTTTTTTTTTGTTAGATGGAGTTTTGCTTTTGTTGTCCAGGCTGCAGTGCAATGGCACGATCTCAGCTCACTGCAACCTCTGCCTCCCGGGTTCAAGCAATTCTCCTGTCAGCCTCCTGAGTAGCTGGGATTACAAGCGCATGCCACCATGCCCAGCTAATTTGTTATATTTTTAGTAGAGATGGGGTTTCATCATATTGGTCAGGCTGGTCTCAAACTCCTGACCTCAGGTGATCTGCCCACCTTGGCCTCCCAAAGTGCTGGGATTACAGGTGTGAGCCACTGGGCCTAGCTGGCTTTTGTAATTCTTAAAGCATTTCTTTTGCCCTATTCACTTGTGGGATAATCATACAACTGATCATTGTGTATCTATCTCTTCCACTACATCCATCCCACCAGAAGGGTGTCTGATTAGCAACAAAACAAAAACTGCCAAATGGATTAGTTGAAAGGGAGAAATACCGTTCTTTCTTTTCTTTTTCTTTTCTTTTTTTTTTTTTTTGAGATGGAGCCTTGCTCTGTCACCAAGGCTGGAGTGCAGTGGCACGATCTCCGCTCACTGCAACCTCAGCCTCCCAGGTTAGCTGGGACTACAGGCACATGCCACCATGCCCGGGTAATTTCTTTTGTATTTTAGTAGAGATGGGGCTTCACTATATTGCCCAGGCTGGTCTCTAACTCCTGAGCTCAGGCAATCTGCCCACCTCGGCCTCCCAAAGTCCTAAGATTATGGGCGTGAGCCACCGTGCCTGGCCCAGTTCTTTCTTAAGTAAACAATGTTGAACCAAACCTTTGCCTTTTACCCATTGTGAATCCGGGTAGTGGCCTCTATCAGGCCATTTTCCTTCTTAAGGAAGAATTAGGTTGGTGCAAAAGTAATTGTGGTTTTTGTCATTACTTTTAAATTACTTTTAATGGCAAAAACCACAATTACCTTTCACCAACCTAATAAGTCTCTCTGGTCCTGTCTTCTGTAGCGTATCTCTCAGATTGTGCTTATCATAACAGTGACTTTTCAAGATGGAATTGATACACGCCTGCATTTGCCACTAGAATACATTGGTCATAATTTTTATTTGAGACGGACTCTGCCGCCAGGTGAGAGCAGTGGCAGTCTCGATCACTGCAAGTCCGCCTCCAGTTTCCCCTTAGTAGCTGGGACTACAGGTGCCCGCCACCACGCCCGGCTAGTTTTTTATATTGTTAGTAGAGACGGGGTTTCACCGTGGTCTCGATCTCCTGACCTCGTGATCCGCCCGCCTCGGCCTCCCAAAGTGCTGGGATTACAAGTGTGAGCCACCGCGCCCGGCCATTTTTAACACTTTTTGAAGCATCACTGTGTTTATACATGACTCATTGATTGAATGTTATTTTTTTCCAGGCACTGAGAATGTGGTAGTTAACAGATACATGTTCTTCTAGTCTGTGATAAAAATGGCATACCTCAGGGAGATGAGGCAGGTAGAACTTAACCCCTCTTCTTCCTGAGTACTGCCAGGCTGCTGTGCTATCTTTTTTTTTTTTTTTTGAGACAGAGTCTCTGTCACCCAGGCTGGAGTGCAGTGGCATGATCTCAGCCCACTGCAACCTCCACCTCTTAGGTTCAAGTGATTCTCCTGTTTCAGCCTCCAAAGTAGTTGGGATTACAGGTGCGTGCCACCATGCCCGGCTAATTGTTGTATTTTTTTAGTAGAGACAGGGTTTTGCCATGTTGGCCAGGCTGGTCTCGAACTCCCGACCTCAGATGATCCGCCCTCCTCGGCCTCCCAAAGTGCTAGGATTACAGGCATGAGCCATCAATGCTGTGTTATCTTGATTCACAGTTGTGCTGTCTTCTCTCTCACTGAAGCCTCTGAAATTGTGTGGTTTGTAGGGCTGGGAGCTTGCACATTACATACTGTTATTCTGGTTTTGGTCGTAATAATGTCTTCTTTCTTGTTGGCATCTCTCTTCTCCATAGTAACTTCTTGAAGCTGCCAGAATGATACAATTTTTTTTTCCCTTCCTCTCTGTTGAGCCACTCCTGCATGGTTGCCAAGGGAAACCAGATAAGTATTAAGTATAATATTAATTTGAATATTATATGTCTAGATAAAGTGCATGACTTGTATGACATCTATTTTAAACTAGCTTCAGGCTCTTCCTGTATTTACCTTACTTAGGCTTTTTTGTTTTTGTTTTTGTTTTTTTGAGTTTTCTTTTTGGTTCTCTAAGACAACTGAGTGGACCCAGTTGATGAGGCTTAGGAACTCAGCTGACTGGGCTGTACCTGGCTCTCATGGTAACTTGTATTTAACACTTGTCATATGGTTATCAAATAATTATTTGAGTAATTTTTAAATGTTTGTTTATCAGACTGGGCTGCTTTTTAAGGTCAGGGACTATGTCTATGTTGTGCTTTCCCGTCTTTCCACTGTGCTATAGCACAGTGCCTGGTGCACAGGTATTAATTTTTTTTTTTGGTCAAATGAGAAACAAGAGGAAAAAAGATAAGATGCAAAGACCATAAAGAACATGATCCAACATACCCCTGTTTAGAAGTTACCTACTGATCTAGATGCCCAGCACCTCATTTGCCTCTAACCTCCTATTCTATTGTTTAAGGCCACCCTCGAACCATGAGTAGAAGTTAGGGTATGAATTGGTATACAGTTGTTGTCATTTTATTTCCTCTTCCAAGTAATCTCACAATAAAAGAAGACTTCAAGTTTTCTGATACCAGAAAAATAGTAGATATAAAAATCTTTCAGCTAAAAATACCTGGAAATACTAGATAAAAGTTAACAAGCATTATTTTAAATACATTTCTGAGACGAGTCTTCCTTTTTAAAATTTATTCTGAGCTGGGCAGGGTGGCTTGAGCTGGGCAGTGTGGCTCAAGCTGGGCATGGTTGCTCACACCTCTAATCTCAGCACTTTGGGAGGCTAAGGCGGGCAGATCACCTGAGGTCAGTAGTTCAAGACCAGCCTGGTCAACATGGCGAAACCCTGTCTCCACTAAAAATACAAAAATTAGCCGGACACGGTGGCATGCACCTGTAGTCTCAGCTACTGGGGAGGCTGGAGGATTGCTTGAACCTGGGAGGGCAGAGGTTGCAGTGAGCCGAGATTGCACCACTGCACTTCAGCTTAGGCAACAGAATGAGACTCTGTCTTAAAAAAAGAAAAAGAAAAATCTATTCTTATAATTCCTCCCCCAACCCTTTTTTCAGTGCGTAATCCAGTAACATTTAATATAATAATTAATATGATTTGATTTAGGTCTGCTTTTTTTGTTTATTTTCTGTGAGTATAGGACCTACTTCATTTGTATAGGTCCATTTAACACTCTACTTGCCATTTTGTGCTATAGTATCATATATAAAGCATCTACATACATTATAAACTTAAAAAAATAATGCTATAAATGCTATAACTTAAACATCTATATGTATTCCAAATAAATTAAGAAGAAAAATTGTAATGTGTTCAGATATTTACCATTCCTGATGATTTAAAATCATTCCTAGGCCGGGCACAGTGGTTTATGCCTATAATCTCAGCACTTTGGGAGGTCAAGGTGGGCGGGTCACTTGAGCCCAAGAGTTTGAGACCACCCAGGGCAACATGGTGAAATCTTGTCTCTACTAAAAATACAAATAAATTTGCCCAGGTGTGGTGGCATGCTCCTGTGGTCCCAGCTACTTGGAGGCTGAGGTGGGAGGATCGCTTGAGCCTGGGAGGCAGAGGTTGCAGTGAGCCACAATCATGCCACTATACTCCAACCTGGGTGACACAGCGAGACCCTGTCACTAAATAAATTAATAAATAAATTCATTCCTAAAGATGTGAGTTTTCCTTTGGTGTCATTTCTGTCAATCTGATGAACTCCCTCTAGCATTTCTTTTTTTTGGGGGGGCGGGTGCTGACTGAATTCAACGAGTATTTATTGAGTGTCTATTATGTGCTAGATACTGAGACACATCAGAGAACAAAACCAAAAGCTCTGCCCTCGTCGGGCTTACAGTCTAGCACTTACCGCCAGTTAACCTGCAGGCTACCTGGAACCCAGGGCAAGTCACCGCACCTCTGTGCCTCGGTCCTCAGCTGCCCAATGGGAGAATAAGCAGACCTGGCTCAGACATGAATCATGTGCTTGGTGTACTGCAGATGCCAAACTGCATCCCCACAACCCACCACCCAGACAGTAGATACGGCTGGAAGTTGATTTTTAATGATAAAGTACAATGGAGGGAGGGCAGAGGGGCTAAGCCTAGCTGTCTGGAGTGCTGTGGTGGTGGTGGGCTGGCTACACAAACTGTTGCTGCTGCTGCTGCTGCTTCTTGGTGGCCGCCTTGCTGGTGAGGTCCTTGGCCTTCTCTGTAGCTGCCGGTGCCGTCTCCTCTGCCTTCTCCTTGGCTTCCTCGGCTGTCTCAACAAGTGTTTTGGAAGGGGCCTCGCCTTGCAGCTTCGCCAAGATATATTCAAAACCCTTCATAGCCTTGGTCACCTTGCTTTTGAACTGGGCAAGACCAAATTCCTGGACAGCTCTGGAGACACCAAATAAGCTAGAGGAGACCCAGGCTTCCCGGCGGATTTCGGTCCAGCCACTGTTGTCAGAGTTCACACAGTCAACACATCGTTCCTCCAGCACCATCAGCCGGGCGTGGTTGATGTTCCAGGTGGAGGTGGTCATGGTCTGATTCTGTGGGTCCACGATAGAGTCCTCCAGGATGGACACCGAGTGGGCAACATTGGCAGGAAACAGTTGCTCGGCCCAGCGGGGCCTCCTGTTGGTCTTGGTCAGGAGTCGCCCGGACAGCAGTTTCTGGTCAGGGGTTACCTCCCCGTGTACTATGTCTTCCGTCAAGACATGTTTGCTATAGGGATTCAGATACCGCTGCCAGATGGCGGCGAACACTTGGTCCCAGGAACTCCACAGCACGCTCTGGCCCAGGAAATACTTCACCGTCGTCCCCACCCGCGCAGCATCAGGGGTGCGGAGCCTGGGAGGCACGCGGGGGCCGGGCTGGGCCGGGGCTTGGCGCACACCTGCCGCCGGGCTCATAGCTCAGTCACCACCGCACCGCGCCCGAGCAGTTGCCACCGCCGCCACCATAGTTGTCCGGCCCAGCATTTCTTGTAATGCACATCTGGTGGTAATGAAGTCTCTTAGTTTTCCTTTATTTAAACACTTAGTTTTTTTGTTGTTTGTTTTCGTTTTCATAGGATATTTTGGCTGGATATAGAATGCTGAAATGACAGTTTAATTCTTCAAGCACTTGAAAAATGTCATTCACTGCCTCCTGGCCCCCAGAGCTTCTGATAAAAAGTCCAGTGCCATTGAATAATGTTCCCCCTGGAATGTAATATATTGCTTTTTTTCCTGGCTACTTTCACAGTTTCCTGTTAATTTTTCGTTTTCAGCAGTGTATTGGTTATTTATTGCTGTGTAACAAATTTTTCCAAAACTTAGGTAGTAAAACAATAGACACTTATTTTTTTTTTTTTTTTGAGACAGAGTCTCGCTCTGTCACCCAGGCTGGAGTGCAGTGGCACGATCTCAGCTCACTGCACTGTCCGCCTCCCGGGTTCGCACCATTCTCCTGCCTCAGCCTCTCCGAGTAGCTGGGACTACAGGCGCCCGCCACACGCCCGGCTAATTTTTTTGTATTTTTAGTAGAGACGGGGTTTCACCATGGTCTCCATCTCCTGACCTCGTGATCTGCCCGCCTCGGCCTCCCAAAGTGCTGGGATTACAAGCGTGAGCCACCGCGCCCGGCCGACACTTACTATCTCATAATTTCTGTGGATCGGGAATCTGGGTGTAGCTTTCTTGGGCCTCTGCTTTGGCTTCGAGTCTCCTCACAAGGCTATGGTCTTCTCAGGCTTGACTGTGAAGAATTTTCACAGAGTTCATTCACGTGGTGGTTGCCAGCATTCCGTTCCTTGTGGCTGTTGGCCAGAGACATGTCAGTTTTTCATGAGCTATTGGCCAGAGACTTCCCTTAGTTCCTTGACACATGGTCCCCTCCATACAGCATCTCACAACATGGCAGGTTGCTTCATGTACACACACACACACACACAGAGAGAGAGAGAGAGAGAGAGAGAGAGACAGAGAGGGCCCTACCAAAAGGGAAGTCACAATTTTTGTAACCTAATCACGGAAGTGACATCCCATTAGTTTTGTTGTATTCTATTCATTAAAAGCAAGTCACTAGGTTCAGCTCACACTTGAGGGAAGGGGATTATACAAAGGCATGAGCACCAGGAGGTTGAGGTCAGTGGGGGCCATGTCAAAACTGTTTATCACAAGCAGTCTGACTAGGATATGTCTAGATGTGGTTTTCCTTGTATTTATCCTGATTAGGGTTTCTTGAATCTATCAATTTGTCTTTCACCAAATTTGGGGAGTTTTGTTGCGATCATTTCCTCACACATTTCTTTTCTACTGCATTTTCTCTCTTCTTTCTTTTTGGGGCTCCAGTTGCCCCTATATCAACTCCTTTGATATTGTCCTTCAGCTTTCTCAGGCTCTGTTAGTTTTTTTAAAAAATGTTTCATTTGTTTTTCAGATTGGATAATTTTTATTGTTCTATTAACTGACTTCCCTCTCTTATGTTTGTTCTGCTATAAGGTTCATCCAGTGACTTTTTGATTTCAGATGTTACATTTTTTCAGTTCTACACTTTCCATTTAAAATATACAGCAATGTTGTAACCATTATTACTCATTTCTTCAGATTTTATAGTATAATGGTAGCCTTAAAAAATGGAAGTGATTAGGCCTCTCAGTACCTCGGAAAAGACTGATACTTAGCAGGTATTCACAAATGTTTGTTGACTTCAATTTAATTGTAATAAAGTGAAAGAAACATCAAGCCGTAGAAAGCCAAGGAAGGAAGCAAGGAACATCAGGTATCTTTACTGACTTGTTTTGAGAAATCAGGCACATTGATAAATTTGATTAGTGGAATACCAAAAAAAAATTACATATTTTCATTCACAGACAAGGAAGATTTCTTTTTTTTCTTTTCTTTCTTTCTTTTTTCTTTTTTTTTTTTTTTTTAGACAGAGTATCTCTCTGTTGCCCAGGCTATAGTGCAGTGGCATGATCTTGGCTCACTGCAACCTCCGCCTCCCAGGTTCAAGAGATTCTCCTGCCTCAGCCTCCCGAGTAGCTGGGATTACAGATGCCCACCACCACGCCCAGCTAATTTTTATATTTTTAGTAGAGATGGGGTTTTGCCATGTCGGCCAGGCTGGTCTTGAACTCCTGGCCTCAAGTGATCCACATGACTTGGCCTCCCAAAGTGCTGGGATTACAGGCGTGAGCCACCACACTGGCCCGGAAGATTTTATTTTATTTTGTTTTATTTTATTTTATTTATTTATTTAGAGACAGAGTCTCACTTTGTCGCCCAGGCAGGAGTGCAGTGGTGCAGTCTGGGCTCACTGCAACCTCCCCCTCCCCGGTTCAAGCGATTCTCCTGCCTCAGTCTCCCAAGTAGCTGGGATTACAGATGTGCACTGCCACGCCTGGCTATTTTTTGTGTTTTTAGTAGAGACAGGGTTTCACTATGTTGCCCAGGCTGGTCTCAAACTCCTGACCTCAGGTGATCCACCCACCTTGGCCTCCCAAAGTGCTGAGATTACAGGTGTGAGCCACCACGCCTGGCCAGGGTTGGTTTTTTCTGAGGTCTCTCTCCTTGGCTTATAGGTCGCTGTCTTCTCCCTGGGTCTTCACATGGTCTTCTCTCTGTGTGTTTGGGTCCAAATTTCCTCTTCCTACAAGGACACCAGTTTTATTAGATTAGGGCCCACCCAAATGAACTCATTTTAATTTCATTACCTCTTTAAAGACCCTATCCCCAAAAACAGTCACATTCAGAGCTAATGAAGGTTAGAACCTCAACTTACGTACTTTTGAGGAACACAATTTAGCCTATAACACCATCCTTATGGCTCAGCTTAAGTATCAGTCCCTCAGGGAAGCCTTTTTTTACCCTGAGAGAGGTCTACATCCCTCTGTCATATGTATGTATGTATATATGTATGTGTGTATACATATGCATGTGTATCATATATAGATACATATATGCATGTATATATGTATAGGTATCTGACCATACTTCTCTCTCATGACATCATAATTATAATATTATTCCGTTTTCATAAAACAAACAATGATGACCTTCCTTCATGTAGATATTTCTATGTTTGTGTATAGCTATATGGATAAAGGTATGGAAAGATATAATCTAGATTGGTAACACTGGCTACGTGGGGATTGGAGGGGAGGTTATGGTAAGGAGGATGGCAAACAAAAATCAACCACAAAATCTTACAAAAATACAGTATCATGCAACATGACCATGTATGCGTGGATAATATAATGTAATTTATTATTTTAAAAAAGTTTTTCAGCTGGGCATGGTGGCTCACGCCTGTAATCCCAGCACTCTGGGAAGCTGAGGCAGATGGATCAGCTGAGGTTAGGAGTTTGAGACCAGCCTGGCCAATATGGTGAAACCCCCTCTCTACTAAAAATACAAAAAAATTAGCCAGGCGTAGTGGTGCACATCTGTAATCCCAGCTACTTGGGAGGCTGAGGCAGGAGAATCGCTTGAACTGGGGAGGCGGAGACTTCAGTGAGCTGAGATCATGCCCCTGTACTCCAGCCTGGGTGACACAGTGAGACCCGTTTCAAAAAAAAAAAAAAAGATTTTTCATTGCCTAGCTATTATGTCACAAAGATTTGCAAACCCTCAGTGCCATAGAGCAACTTATATTTATTTAGCTTCCACATCAGTGGAAGTTGGGCTGGGCCTGCAGGGAAGGCTTCGCTGGATGTGGCTCTCATCCTCTTCCTGGTATTAGCAGGCTGTCTTGGTGGGCTCTTCTCATGGAATGGCAGAAACTCAAGATGTCAAGTGAGGGACATCTATGAAACTAGCACATTGTCAACTTCCTCATTCATTGGCCAAAGCAAGCAACAAAGTCAAAGGATAGAGAAGTACATTCTACTCATGGATGTGGGGGTAGGGGAGGGGGTTAATATTTCTGATTAATAATCTAATCTACAACAGTTACATAAATATATATATTTAGGCCAGGAACGGTGGCTCACACCTGTAATCTCAGCACTTTGAGAGGCCGAGGAGGGCAGATCATTTGAGTCCAGGAGTTCGAGACCAGCCTGGCCAACAAGGTGAAACCCCATTTCTACTAAAAATATAAAAATTAGCCAGTTGTGATGGTGGGCGCCTGTAATCCCAGCTACTCGGGAGGCTGAAACAGGAGAATTGCTTGAACCCGGAAGGCGGAGGTTGCAGTGAGCTGAGATCGTGCCACTGCACTCCAGCCTAGGTGACAGAGAGAGACTCTGTTAAAAAAAAAAAATATATATATATATATATATATATATTTAGAGCTATACATTTATACATATGCATAAAGATTTTTATGAAATAATGGATCCCAAATGAATAAGAGTTATCTAAACATGATAGAGTTTGAAATCATTTGTATCTTTTGTTTCCTTTATGTGTTATTTTATTTTATTTTTTGCCCTGCATACACTGTTTGCATAATCTAACAAATAACAATACAGATTTTATTGGGGAACAAGAGTAATTTTTTCAGATGAAGGGGATGGTGGCGAGGGGAAGGGCAACTCTAAGCAGAGAAAGCCCTCCAGAGTCAGGCTAGCTTTGTGCACAGCCATGAATCCATGAATAACTTCAGGAAAACTTTTCTGACTTTGCCAACATTATTTTGGTCATTATGCAAAACCACTGAGTTATGCAGATATGCATCTATAATGTGATATATTATCATTGTAATTTAATAATTCTATTATTCTACATAAGAATAAATGAGAAAAGGCCAGGCGCGGTGGCTCATGCCTGTAATCCCAGCACTTTGGGAGGCCGAGGCGGGCGGATCACAAGGTCAGGAGATCGAGACCATCCTGGCTAAAACAGTGAAACCCCGTCTCTACTAAAAATAGTAAAAAATTAGCTGGGCATGGTGGCGGGCACCTGTAGTCCCACCTACTCGGGAGGCTGAGGCAGGAGAATGGCGTGAACCTGGGAGGCAGAGCTTGCAGTGAGCCGAGATCGGGCCACCGCACTCCAGCCTGGGCGACAGAGCAAGACTCTGTCTCAAAAAAAAAAAAAAGAATAAACAAGAAAATAGTAGGTCCCCAAAACCTAGCTGCCCACTGATCACCCAGGGAGTTTTTGTTGTTGTTGTTGTTGTTTCGTTCTGAGACAGAGTTTCGCTTTTTCACCCAGGCTGGAGTGCAGTGGGGCGATTGCTGCTCACTGCAGCCTCTGACTCCTGGGCTCAAGCCATCCTCCTGCCTCTGCCTCCCGAGTAGCTGGGACTACAGGTGTGTACCACAACGCCCGGCTAATTTTTGTACTTTTTGTAGAGACAGGGTTTCACCATGTTATTCAGGCTGGTCTTGAACTCCTGGGCTCAAACAATCTACCTGCCTCAGCCTCCCAAAGTACTGGGATTACAGACATGAGCCACCCTGCCTGGCCCCAGGGAACTTTTATTTTTTATTTTTTATTTTTTTATTTTTGAGATGGAGTGTCGCTCTGTCGCCCAGGCTGGAGTGCAGTGGCGCGATCTCGGTTCACTGCAAGCTCCGCCTCCCGGGTTCACGCCATTCTCCTGCCTCAGCCTCCCGAGTAGCTGGGACTATAGGTGCCCACCACCACACCTGGCTAATTTTTTACTATTTTTAGTAGAGACGGGGTTTCACCGTGTTAGCCAGGATGGTCTCGATCTCCTGACCTCGTGATCTGCCCACATTGGCCTCCCAAAGTGCTGGGATCACAGGTGTGAGCCACCGTGCCCGGCCGGAAGTTTTTAAAATGATATGAATATCAGAGCTCTATTTGCTGACTCAAGTAGATGAGGTGACACTTAGAAATCAGCATTTTCACAAACTCTCAGATAATTTTTATAATTACTCAGGTTTGGAAATCACTGGATCAAGCCAGTTTTGAAGAGTTTTTCCAGCCTTCCCTCTCCCATACCAACAGATTTCTCACAAAATGAAAATAATTGAATTGTGTGATTGTCTATGGGCCTCTCAGCTGTCCTAAAGGATTCATACCAGCTGTTTACTTTGCCCACGATCACCACTGTAAACAACAAAGGACTGCCATGCACTCCCTGTTGCTTGACTGTGTGGGTTCAGATCCTATAAGTAGCTATGAATCATGTAGGCCTGATCCTCGGGGTAACCTATTTATATACTTGTTGGGGAGACAGATTTACTTTGTAAGGGAAATTTAACAGTTCATAGAAATTCTGACCTCTGCGCAGAAGCTTTTCTAATAGAGTTGAAAAACCTTCATATAACAAAAACCACTCTTCTCTAACTTAAAAATGCAACTTTTCTCTCATTTACCCAGGTATTGGCTCAATGAACCTGGAGGCACATGCTCTAGATATAAGTATTGAATAATTTCCTGAGTTTAATTTAAAAATGCGGCTGGGCGCGGTGGCTCAGGCCTGTAATCCCAGCACTTTGGGAGGCCAAGGTGGGCAGATCACAAGGTCAGGAGTTCGAGACCAGCCTGACCAACATGGTAAAACCCTTTCTCTTAAAAATACAAAAAAATTAGCCGGGCGTGGTGGCGCGTGCCTGTAATCCCAGCTACTCGGGAGGCTGAGGCAGGAGAATCGCTTGAACCTGGGAGGTGGAGGTTGCAGTGAGCTGAGATCATGCCACTGCACTCCAGCTTGGGTGACAGAGTGAGACTCTGTCTCCAAAAAAAAAAAAAAAAGAAGCTATTTGGTTCCTTTTATACATCATAGTTAATAGGCAGGCTTTGAGCCTGCTTTATCCTTTAAGTGAGCATGTGGTCAGACCCCTTAAAACAGGATGTAGGAGATAAGCCTTTTATCCACACTCTGGCTAGGGAGATGGAAAAAAACTGATGTCTAGAATTTGGAGTGTTAGGGTAGATGGAAAAGGTTTCAAACAGTTGGACAGGTGAGAAGGGAGCTCTGTAGAGAGAAAGCGGAGGCAAACTGAGGAGGCTGTTGGTTCCCTGACAAGCTTGTCGAGTTTGTTTCAACATGGAGAGCAAAATCAGATTAATAGACAGTTAACCATCTGGGCCAGTTGTCAAATTTTCTCTGTATTACAGCTCAAGAAGTTTGAAATTTACAGAGATCCAAAGTAAAGTAATTTTCCCCTCATATTTCACATGGGTAAAATGTACTGTGAAAAATAAATGAGCCTAAACTAAAAGTACAAGAATACATGTGATTTGTTCTCTTGTGCATTTCAAGGGTTGGAAAATTCCATCTCCACCCTTTGCATCTTAAACATCTCACTTGCCCAATTTCTGATAGAATCTTATACTCTAGGCAGTAAAAGATAAACACAAAGTCCTGTCAGGTACGAGGCATCCCAATTTTAGCCAGAAGTTTGACCAATTTGTCCTTTGTGTCAATAATTAGGAGGTGCCAAGAAGAAAGTGTGGAACAAATAAAAATGTGATTAGAATTACAAATGAAAACGAAAGCCACCAAACTCAGACCAGAGTGTGGTTCTGTTGAAATGTGCTGACTGTGGCCTGGGGGAATGCCATCCTACTGTGGTTAGCCTGAAGGAGTTCCGACAAGGCTCCTTCCCTTGATTTTTCCACCCCTTATTCTTCCCTCATAGCATGCTATTTGTCACTGTATTAAAGGTGGTAATTTCTTTAAAAAGCAAAAACAAAACTTCCATTCCTCCTAGAGATATTCCATATATCCAAGGTAAAAACACTGCCTTCACTTTTCAAGGAACAGAAACTCCACCATATAAGTATTACTTCACTTTAGGATGTTTTGGAGAATACTTTAATGTCCACATTTACTCAGTAGTTTTTATAAAAATAGCTACACATTCACTTCCAATTTGAAGTGGTAAAGTACTTTGAAAATCCTTTAAATTATCTGAAGTGCAGCTAAAATGTAGTACTCAAGTTCAGCAAATGGGTGCAATTTGTTTCCAGGTTTGAATTGTTTCAATTTTGTTCGTGTGTCAGCCTAGGCTACCCCAGTTAAATCAGTCTTGGAAATAAAAGGACAAGTCCAATTAAATAAGTTTATTTTGTGCTAGCATTTGGCCCTTGCTAAGAGAAGAGTCTTTTCTGTCAAGTAAAGGAAAAACAGATTGAGAAGTGCTATGCCAATGATGCTTATAGGTTAAAAAGATGCTAACACAGTTTAAGACCTTAGGATCCAAAAAGGGCAGAAGGGCACAGAATGTTCTGTCTCTCTCCTCCTATGATTATTTGAACAATATGTTAAATTGTATTCTTATTCCAACCCCAAGGCAGTGACTCAGAAGGAGATAACAGAAGGACAGGAAAGGTTCAGATAAAGTACCATTCTGGAATGTTTGACAACGTTTAAAAGCACTAGGTTAGACAGCATCATTTCTTCCGTCACTCTTCCTAAACTGAAATCTTTGAATGTATTCTGTTGCTCGAACAATGTTTGTTTTACCTTAGAAATCCAAGGGTTTGTGTATTCTTTCAATGCTAGGGGCTTAACCAAAACTCTATCAAAAGTTACTGATAAATTCAGATTTTCATTATTTTAAGAGGACCAGTGAGATTGTTATGGACTAAATGTTTGTGTTCCCCCCTGCCCAAATTCTTATGTTGTATCCTTAACCGCCCATGTGATGGTATTTGGAGGTGGAACTTTTGGCAGATAGTTAGATCAGGAGGGTAGTGTCCTCATTATGAGATTAGTGTCCTTATAAGAAGAGGAAGAGAGAGCAGAGCTCTTTCTCTCTCCATCACGTGAGGACACAGCAAGAAGGCAGGCAGCTACAAGTCAGAAAGAGGAACCTCACCAGGAAGTGAATTTCCCAGCATGTTGATCCTGGACTTCCCAGCCTCCAGAACTGTGAGAAATAAACAGCTGTTGTTTAAGCCATCCAATTTATGGCATTTTGTTATACCATATAGATGACTAATATAGACAGGTTTAAAGGAGTAGTTGTCACGGGATGCACAGAGCATCCTAAAAGTAAGTGATGGTGCACGTAAAGCATAACAGAAATAGAGATAGAATGAGTACAAGTTAATCAGTAGGTCTTTTGAGAGCCAGATTTAAAAGGAATGTATGGAACTTTTATTTCCAATCATTACCAAAGTAATTGGTCTTGGATTTTCTTTCCTACCACGTACAATAAGAAAACCAGACAAAATACATGCTTTTTGGATTTTTCTTTTTGATTTTTAGCAGTTTGACTCCAATGTGCTAACTAGCTGTGGTTTTCTTTGTATTTATCCTGCTTGAGGTTTGTTGAGCTTATTAGATCTGTAAGTTAATATTTTCCACCAAATTTGGGAAATTTTCATTCATTACTCATCAGATATTTTGCCTGACCCTTCCTCTCTCCTCTTGTATTCTGAGACTCCATTTACTTTGTCTCACAGGTTTCTGAAATGGGTCAATCTTTATACTCTTTGTTCTTCATGTTGGATAGTTTCTTTTGGTCTCTTTTTAGTTCACTACCCCTTTTACTGTTATCTCAAATGAGATATTGAGTCCATGTAGTGAACTTTTTATTTCTATCACCTTACGTTTCACTCTAGAATTTCAACTTTTTCTTTTTAGAAAGTAATTTCTACTTGTGTGTTGAGATTCTCTATCTGTTCATATATTGAGACAAAATTTTCCTTTAATTATTTGGACACATTTTAATTCTTTATAATAGCTGCTTTGAAATCTTTGACTTCTGTCTATAGCAGCAGCACCAGGGATGGGTTTTGTCAAAAACAATTTTTACATGGGGGCAGGGGATGGTTTCGGGATGAAACTGTTCCACCTGAGATCTTTTTTATTTATTTATTTTTTTGAGACAGTCTCGCTCTTTTGCCTAGGCTGGAGTGCAATGGCGTGATCTCGGCTCACTGCAACCTCCACCTCCCAGATTCAAGTGATTTTCCTGCCTCAGCTTCCCGAGTAGCTGAGATTACAGGCGCCTGCCACCACACTTGGCTAATTTTTGCATTTTTAGTAGAGATGGGGTTTCACCATACTGGCCAGGCTGGTCTCGAACTCCTGACCTCAGGCGATCTATCTGCCTCGGCCTCCCAAAGTAATGGGATTACAGGTGTGAGCCACTGTGCCCGGCCAAGTTAGATTCTTATAAGGAGCACAACCTAGATCCCTTGCATGCACAGTTCACAATAGGTTTCATGCTCCTATGAGAATATAATGCTGCTGCTGATCTGACAGGAGGCAGAGCTCAGGTGGTAATGCTCGCTGACCCACAGCTCACCTCCTGCTGTGCAGGGGGGTTCCTAACAGGCCACGGATTGGAACTGGTCCATGGCCCAGGAGGTGGGGACCCCTGACATACAGCATTTGGGCCCACTTGGAATCACTGTCTATTGCTTTCCTTTCATCCTGAGTATGGGTCATGCTTTCCTGTTTCTTTGCTTGGTTGGTAATTTTTGGTTGAAAACTGAATATTGTAGGTGATACATTGTAGTAACACTGGACACTCTTATGTTCTTCTGATGATTGTTGGCTTTTACTTTAATAGGCAATTAACTTGCTTGGACTAAAACTATTATTGTCCCATCAGTTTCTCTCATGCACTCATAATGGTTGATCAGGGATATGGAAAGAGCCTACAGAGATTTTGACACTCTTGCACTTGTAGAGTTATAAATTTCCAGCTGCTCTTTCATCCCTGAAAGAACTCTGTCCTCTGTCACACTGAGTGGGTAAGCTTTAGTTTTCTGCTTCTGGAGATAAGGAGTTTGGGGAAACATCCTGGGGCAAAACCATCACAAATTCACAATTCTGACCCCTTTCCAAAGTGGATTTTCAAGTGTAAACTCACTTCTGGTTTCTGACTGCTTCTGGTCGCTTTTAAATGCCTTTAAGTAATTGTTTTTTAAGCAATATTTTGTTCAGATTTCATAATTGTTCCCTGTGGAAGGATTATGCTTGAACTCTTCACTCCATAAATATGGAAAACAAGACTTTCACTCTTAATTTTGAAAGGTATTTTTGCTGCATTTAGAATGCTGTGTTCACAGCCTTTTCTTGTTTATTTTTAGCATTTAAAGAGGTGTTCATTTCTTCTGGTCTCCATTTTTTCTAATGAAAATTTAACTGTCTTTCTTATCATTATTCTACTGAATGTAATGTATCTCTTTTTCTCAGGCTGCCTTAAGAATTTTGTTTATTTTGCTTTTTAGCAGTTTGACTTTGATGTACTTCGGGTGTTTGTATGTGTTTAGTGAACCCAGGCTTGGATTAAAAAGTGCCTCGTGCTTTGTGGGTTTTTTGGGTTTTTTTTGATTTGGAAATATTTGCATTATACTTATCAGGTGAGCATCCAAAATCCAAAAATCTGAAATCCAAAATGCTCCAGTGAGCATTTCCTTTGAAGATCATGTCAACACTTAAAAAGACGTGAATTTTCGGAGTAATATGGATTTCAGATTTGGATGCTCAGGCTGTATATGTTTTTCACAAAATTTAGGATGTTTTTGGCAATTATTTCTTCAAATGTATTTTCTTTTCCCTTCATTTTCTTCTCTGTTTCTGGAATTCCAACCATGCATATTAGACTGCTTAGTTTCTTATAAATTATTTAAAGCAAACATAGTAACATTACACAGTCAAATTTATTACATGTGTAGCAATGAAGTGTATCACAAAAATGGCACAAAATATGAAGGGATTGGCCGAGTGTGGTGGCTCATGCCTGTGATCCCAGCACTTTGGGAGGCCAAGGCGGACAGATGACCTGAGGTTAGGAGTTCAAGACTAGCCTGGATAACATGGTGAAACCTCGTTTCTACTAAAAATAAAAAAATTAGCTGGGCATGGTGGTGCAAGCCTGTAATCTCAGCTACTCCAGAGTCTGAGGCAGGAGAATCGCTTGAACTCGGGAGGCAGAGGTTGCAGTGAATCGAGATCACACCATTGCACTCCAGCTTGGGCAACAAGAGCAAAACTCCATCTCAAAAAAAAAAAAAGAAGGGATAGGAATACACTTTTACTGTCTTGCATTTTATGTGTACACTATTAGCCCTAATTAGACTATAGTAGGTTTCAGGTGCATATAATCCTCTGAGCAACCACTTAAAACAATTCAAAGGCGTATAGCTAGAAAACCAATAGAATAATTGAAATGTAGTCTTAAAAATATTTGATTATATCAAAAGAAAAATAAAAAGTATGATGAGAAGAAATAACAGATGGGATATATAGAAAACCAAAAGCAAGATGGTAAACTCAATCCCAATAATATCAATAATTACATTCACTATAAATAGATTAAACACCGAATTAAAAGGCAAAGATTAGGCTGGGTACAGTGGCTCATGACTGTAATTTCAACATTTTGGGAAGTTGAGGCAGGAGGATTGCTTGAGGTGAGGGGTGCAGCATTGCTTGAAGCAAGGTATTCAAGACCAGCCTGGGCAACACAGTGAGACCCCATCTCAAAAGAGAAAAAAGAAAGAAAACGAGAAATGTCTTAAATCAATGATCTCAGTTTCTACTTTAAAAACCTAAAAAAAGAGAAAATTAAAGCCAAAAAAGTACAGGAAAGAAAATAATAAAGAGCAGAAATAAAGAAAATAGAAAATGAACAAGGAATGAACAATCACAGTTAAGAGCTGTTTTTATGAAAGGAGTAATAAAATTAACCGACCAAGAAAAAAAGAGAGAAAACACAAACTACTAAAATCAGGAATGAAAGAGGGATATCACTATATAGATCCTACGGATGTTAATTAACTTTTTTTTTTTTTTAAGATGGAGTTTCGCTCTTGTTCCCCAGGCTGGAGTGCAATGGTGCGATCTTGGCTCACTGCAACCTCCACCTCCCGGGTTCAAGCGATTCTCACGCCTTAGCCTCTGGAATAGCTGTGACTACAGGCACCACCACCACGCCCGGCTAATTTTTGTATTTTTAGTAGAGATGGGATTTCACCATTTGGCCAGGCTGGTCTCAAACTCCTGACCTCGTGATCCACCTGCCTCGGCCTCCCAAAGTGTTGGGATTACAGGTGTGAGCCACTGCACCTGGCCAAGATATTAATGAGCTTTTCAGGGTGATGGAAATAGTCTATATCATAAATTATATATTATAAAAGGTGAAAGGTTTGTTCGTTCTGAAGAGAAACCAGAGCATCATGAATGATATATTGTTATGTGTATATGCATTTGTTAAAACTCGTTGACTTACATACCTAAGATCTATGCATTTGACTGTAAGTAAATTTTACTTCAATAAAAAAAATTAAATTGAATGTGTCATGCTCTCAGTTGGCTTCTTTATTTCCTTTTTTGTACGCCTTTGTGCAAACCAGTGTTTAGGTAGGACTCGAATTTATTCAATCCATTCTCTAATTTACAAATGCAGTCTTTGACCTATTCATTTTGCAGTTACTGTAATTGTGTGTTTCTGTTTCCTTTCTTCTTAGATTATGAACTCCTTAAGAAGACTGGCTCTTCTGTACACTGTGTTCTGAGAACCTCATATGGTACCATGAACTTTGTGGGTCCTTGACAAATATCTGGTTTATTTCTCGACTCTCAGCATTTGATCGTAATTAAAGCTGCCAGAACTAAACCAAGGTAGGATAAAATATCAGGCATTTAAGAGGATGAATTAAAGCATGCCTGGGAATGTTTGTGCATAGACAGTACATCTCTCCATTCCAAAACAGATGAATAACAATTTGGGTTCATTTCATATTAGCTATTTATTTTCTCTTAATTACTGAGCATGATTAAGACTTCCTTTTTTTTTTTTTTTTTTAAGATGGAGTCTCACTCTTGTTGCCCAGGCTGGAGTGCAATGTGCAATGGCACAATCTCAGCTCACTGCAACCTCCGCCTCCAGGGCTCAAGTGATTCTCCAGCCTCAGCCTCCAGAGTAGCTGGGATTACAGGTGCCCACCACCATGCCCAGCTAATTTTTTGTATTTTTAGTAGAGACGGGGTTTCACTATGTTAGCCAGGCTGGCCTCAAACTCCAGGCCTCAGGCGATCCACTTGCCTCGGCCTCCCAAAGTGCTGGAATTATAGGCGTGAGCCACCGCACCTGGCCTGACTTCTTGTTTTTAATGGGCCCAGGAAGTCACCTCAAAAATGTCACTTTGTTGTAAAAGCATTTTTAACAAAGTTAACAATTCTGTGACCCAATTCCTTGTTAGAAACTCCATTAATGGAAATGATATTACATAGGATGCATAGGGAAAGAACCCTAACGTCAGTTAAATGCGTATATAAGTATGTACAACATCCCCATGGAAAACACTAATTAAAATAAATTTAAATGGGAGGAAAATATCAAATACCCACTGGTATCTTGAACCTAAGAGAGGGGATAAGGTTAACTACTAAGGGTGTGTCCATGGGAGACGAGAAAGGATAAAAGGGAGAAACTCTGGGCAGACAGGGGAGAAAGAGAAAGAAGTGGAGGACAAATGGGGAGAACATTTATTTTAAGGCATCAGAAGTTTGAGTTCATCAGTTCAGGGGCCATGTGCTCCTTTCTTTCATCCTCAGTATTTATTGTGCATTGATTTTGCACCAGGTGCTTTGCAAGGCTCCGAGGCTCTGGAAACTGTCCCTGCCCTTGGGGCAGTCTAGGATTTCATGGGTATGTACAAAGAATCTCCTATCTCCAGCATTTGGGCAACCGTCTCTCTTACTGCATTTGTTCCCTTTATGGATCCTAGTACTCCACCTGCTCCCTATTTAGGTTTTCAACTCTCATGAAGATTCTGCTGTATTTTATAACCTCACTTTTTACTTCCCAGAGCACTTTATGCAGTGGAAACAGCATAGCCTCATGGCCCTTCAGCCCCAGAGAAAGGGTTTTTGCCTTGGGCCCCATGACTTAGAGGGCTCCATATATCACAAAAACAAAAATATAAGTTTATTAAGAAATCCATAGGCAGGAGTTACCTGTGGTATGGTCTCAGCTGTGGCACAGCATGACCTGTAATCCCAACAGCCCCTCTCAAGACTAATAGCAGCATTCATCTTGTCATCTCTTGCCCTGTGTCCTTAAAATAAAAGGAGACTGTGTCGGAGTTCTGTGAAGGTTGTAGTTTGGGCCACTGCCAACTTCAGAAACATATTATTTCTGAGGGAAGTATTTGAGCAGTAGAAGTGGTTAGGGAAGAGAAAAAAAAATTGCCAATTCTTTCCTCTCAGGTGATAAGTGTATTTTTGCATAATGAATTATATCCCAATACTGCCCAGCATCCATTTTCTTGCTTGCTCTTAACATGGCACCTGGGAAACATTTTGCAATATTAAATGATTTGTATTACTCCTCTTTTTTTTTTGAGACAGAGTCTCCCTCTGTCGCCCAGGCTGGAGTGCTGGAGTGCAGTGGTGCGATCTCAGCTCACTGCAAGCTCTGCCTCTTGGGTTCATGCCATTCTCCTGCCTCGGCCTCCCAAAGTGCTGGAATTACAGGCGTGAGCCACCGTGCCCAGGCTGATTTGTATTACTCTTAAATCTACCTATATGTAGGTCTAGATATAACATGCATGAAGCATGATACTGATTCTTCACATAAAAGCTTGGATATTAATATTGATTTAAAAGATGGCAAAAGTTAGTATATGATAATGACTTACATGATGGAATTAAGTGTTCTGTAATACTTTAGCAATTACAATAATTTATCATATGTGGCTTCATTACAATGTTTAGACACACAACATAAAGTTCATGATTTGTTTCTGAATCTAACTATTGCTTTAGAAATTTTATTTCACTTGCTGTTGTCTCAGTGCTGTTGCTCTCCAAATTGAAATTGCTAAAAATAGAAAAAACAAACTTACATAGGGACTTCTGTGGCTCAAGAAAGGCTAATTTAGAGTTACTTACAGTAGAAGCAAATTGTGTAAAAATTGGATTATGACCACATAATTAGTGATTTTGGTAAAATGAAAGTAAGAGTAGGCTGGGCGCAGTGGCTCACGCCTGTAATCCTGGCACTTTGGGAGGCCGAGGCAGGCAGATCACGAGGTCAGGAGATCGAGACCATCCTGGTTAACACGGTGAAACCCTGTCTCTACTAAAAATACAGTAATTAGCCAGGTGTGATGGCGTGTGCCTGTAGTCCCAGCTACTTGGGAGGTTGAGACAGGAGAATGGTGTGAACCCGGGAGGCAGAGGTTACAGTGAGCTGAGATCGTGCCACTGCACTCCAGCCTGGGTGACAGAGTGAGACTCTGTCTCAAAAACAAAACAAAACAAAACAAAAAACAAAACAAAAAAAACCAGGAAGTAAGAGTAGTAAGTTTTATATAATCAGTGTAATTAATGAATTATGTATGCCTTTGTTACCCAGTTTTCACTGGCTCATCAACAGAACACTCTGACATGTGCAATTGTAATTCAATTCAATTGTCTTTGATATTTACCTGACTTGTGATCATATAAAAACACAGTTTTATACATTTTAAAATTTTGTTGTTTATAAAGGTAATTTGTCAAGGTAAGAGGTAAGAATATTTTGTATCTGAAAGTTTATTAATGTTGCCAATAACTTTTAAGTATTTTCTCTTTTGGTATGTGGGTCTCTATTTGTATTTTTGTCCTGGACCATGCAAATGTTAGGGGAAGTTCCAGAAAGTAGCATGTGATTAATACATTTTTGTTTACTGGTTGATGTAGGATCTTCATGGCAAATAAACATTTTCTTCATGCTTGGAATTGTTTTCCTTTTTAAAAAACAGTGCTTTGACTTGCTGAAAATCTTTCTCTAGCAGTTTGAAAACAAAAGTTTCTGGTGATTTCTTTTTTTTTTCTTTTTGAACAATGCTGATGTTTTGAAATGTATCTGTTGGCTTCCTTTGCCTTTCTCTTTCCCTTCCCCTTTCTGGAAAGTTCAATTATCGGCCAGGCACGGTGGCTCACGCCTGTAATCCCAGCACTTTGGGAGGCCTAGGCTGGTGGATCACCTGAGGTCAGGGGTTCGAGATCAGCCTGGCCAACATAGTGAAACTCCGTCTCTACTAAAAATACAAAAATTAGCCAGACACGGTGGCACGTGCCTGTAGTCCCAGCTACTCAGGAGGCTGAGGCACGAGAATCACTTGAACCTGGGAGGCAGAGGTTGCAGTGAGCTGAGATCGTACCACTGCACTCATTCCAGCCTGGGTGACAGAGTGAGACTCCGTCTCCAAAAAAAAGTTCAGTTATAAAGGCAGGATTGTGACAGAGCAAGGTGGTTATCACATTGTGAGGTGGGCAGTCTCAAGGGGGAACCAGGTCACAAGCAGGGTGTGAGGAGCATCCTTCTAGGGGTCAACCTGACCAGGTGAGTCAGAGCCCACACGGGACGAAGAGGCTGCCATACAGGGGCGAAGCCTTGAGTGGGGTAGCGAGGACGTTCATGAGGAGGGGCTCTCTGGTGGGGAGTGCCAGAGCCCAAGCAGTGTGGTAAGGTCACCAGGCATGGGGGCAGCCTGGCATGAGGTTTCCTGGCAGGATATAGAGGGCCTCTAGGCAGGAGAGACCCAGAAGCAGTCATGGGAGACTCATTAAAAACAAGGGGCTTGATAAAAAAGTAAAGATCTCAAGAAAAAGGGAAGTCAAGATTTTTACTGTCTAATAGAAGGGGAGAAAACTACAATGAATGCTATGACGTTAGATTAGAATTGGTTGTATCTATGTGAACTCATGGCTTTCAGTAAATCTAATATTAAATCAATAAGATAAATATAGCACTAAAAATAGGGGTGTGTGTGTGCATGTATGTGTGTGTGTGTGTGTGTACGTGTGGCCTTGCAGTAGCAAACGACCCCCCAAGAGCAATAAGCACAACTTTCACTCAGATTTTTAAATGTCATTTTCTACTAGAAAGGACCAAGGGGTTTCCAGAGATATGACTAATTCCATTTTTAGATGAAACTTTTGGAACGTCTTGTTGAGCTAGAGATCAAAAGATTATCCTAGAAATTATAGGACCATGTCAAAAGTACCCAGAAGCAAGCTTGAAGGGGATTTCACTTGACAATTTGAGCATAAAAAAATGATATTTGTCAAAACATAACAAATCAGCCTGGGCACAGTGGCTCACACCTGCAATCCCAACACTCTGGGAGGATGAGGCAGGAGGATAACTTGAGTCCAAGAGTTTAAGACCAGTTTGGGCAACACAGTAAGGCCTTATCTCTACAAAGTTTTTTTTATAATCATCTAAGGGATTATAACTTATTGACTGTAATAGGAAGTCATGAGTCCATGCTAATAGAAATTAATAAATGGAACATCTGATAAAGAATGGGTTATTTACATTGTTTCAAAGTGACTCCACACAAAATGTTCATTAATTATAAAGAGAAGAGTAAGTTTATAGTGGAGATGCCTGGCAGACACCCCCTTAATCAAATGATTCAAGCTGGTATTATCAGTAAAGGAACAAATAAAAATGCAATGAGGGGAACACATCATAGTTTCTGTAATATTCCTGCTGAAGGCGCGTAACCTGAATTTAATCATGAGAAAATGTCAGACAATTCCAAATTAAGAGACATTCTATAAAATAAGTGCTCTGTAATCTTCAAAAATATCAAGGTCTTGAAAGTCAAGGAAAGACTGAGGAACCGTTCTAGGCTGAAGGTGACTAGAGACAGGACTACCAAATGCAATATTTGATCCTTTTTTTTTTTTTTTGAGACAGAGTCTCACTCAGTTGCCCAAGCTGGAGTGCAGTGGCCTGATCTCTGCTCAACTGCAAACTGTGCCTCCCAGGTTCAAGTGATTCTCCTGTCTCAGCCTCCCAAATAGCTGGGATTACAGGTGTGTACTACCACACCTGGCTAATTTTTGTATTTTTAGTAGAGATGGGGTTTTACTGTGATGGCCAGGCTGGTCTCAAACTCCTGACCTGAAGTGATCCATCTGCCTTGGCCTCCCAAGTGCTGGGACTACAGGCGTGAGCCACCGCACCTGGCTGCAATATGTGATCCTTAACTGGATCTATAAAGGACATTAATGGGACAATTAATGACACACTAGAGATGTGTGTTGTACAGCATGGTGACTATAGTTAATACTAATGTACTATACACTTGAAAATGGCTAAGAGTATTTTTAAATGATCTCACTACAAACAATGATAGTTTGTCAGGTAATGCATATGTTAATTAGCTTAAATTAATGATTCCACTATAGATATATAAACATCACATTGTACCCCATAAATATATACAATAAGAAAGAAACGGGAGATAAAAATGTGACAAATTGTGTGCGTTGTAAGTGATAAATAAGCACAAAATGCCATACAGCAAGGGCGAGAAGGATCTATTCTGTATGAATACTGATGAGCACTCAGTACTGAGGTCTGAAGTGGTCTGCTGAGTGTAAAGTCTATTTCTACATTATGAGTGCAAAAAATGGCATGTGTTTCTGTCTGCTAAGGCAGAGCATCACAAGTGGCCGTATTAATTGATTGATTCATCTTGGCTCTGCCATTCCTTTGAGACCCAGACAAGTCACTTAATCTCCCTATGCCTCAATTATCTCATATATAGAATAAGGATAACAGGGCCTACCTCATAGGTACTCATAGGGTGAACTTAAATAAGTTAATATATGTAAAGTGCTTAGAACATTGCCTGGAACAGAACAAGCGCTACATGAAAATGTTAGCTATTATTTTTGTTTTGTTATTTATTTATTTTTGGTTTTTTACTTTTTTTGTTGTTGTTTTTGAGATGGGGTCTTACTCTGTCACCCGGGCTGGAGTGCAGTGGTGTGGTTATGGCTCACTGAAGCCTTGACCTCCCAGGTTCAAGTGATACTCCCACCTCAACCTCCAGAGTAGCTGGGACTACAGGCATGCGCCACCATGCCCAGAAAATTTTTGTGTTTTTTTTTTGTAGAGATGGGGTTTCACCATGTTGCTCAGGCTGGTCTTGAATTCCTGGGCAGTCTGCCCTCCTTGACTTCCCAAAGTGCTGGGCTTACAGGCATGAGCCACCTGTTAGTGTTATTAACTCATTCATCAACGGTACAATTTGCATTCTCAAATATTTATAACGGTAAGGTGATGTTTCCTCTCCCTACCAGGAGTTGAGAGAAACTTTCCCTGCTGTGGAAATCACTTGTACCCTCTAGTCTGTGTCCATCTGGACTCTCTTTAATGGTGGAGTGTCAATACTCACCACACCTTGACCTCAGCTTTTCATCTTGACCCTGGAACCTCGCTTGCTGAGCTGAGAGCCCTTGGTCAGTACAGAATGTGTCTTATATTTTCTGGCAAATGGTTTGTTGTTTTCCTTCATTTGACTCTGCTTTTATATTTACCTCTTCTCGACCTCCTTTCAGAATGAATCAAACTGGGACTATTGATCAAACTTCACCTTTCTGTGTCTCGCAGTCTGTCTGTTTTGCTTTATTTCGAAGTCAACAAAGTATCTTCAGTGCATTTGAAACATAAATACTTTTGCATTTTTATTTGATGTTTTGTATTTTCAATAACCCTTCAATGCTCAGGCCTCAGAAGTCTATGATTATAGAGCACATTGAACACTGACTCAAGAGGGCTTAGGAGATTTTTCTTAGGGTCATGTGGAAAATTCTAAGCTCCACTTATTGTTATCAATCAATACTTAGATTTCAGTTCTTTTTTGTTTGTATCTGTTTGAAGACTCATTTGGGTAACTCTTTTATAGCCTGTGACTCATTTATTTATGCACTTTATTGCTGTGTCACTGTGAAGAACAGATGGCAGTGAATAAATTTTGACTTGACTTAAGGACTTGAATTTCCATTGCATTTATAGACTGCCATTTTTAATCTGCCATCTCTTTTAAAGTTGTTTACTTGTGAACTTCTAAGAATATACAGTAAAAGCTTGTGTTTCCTTTATCTAATCTAACACTTATGCCTAAATGTATACATCTGTGGATAGACTAGGAACGTCAGAATTAGTTACAGCTGGGTTTAACTGTTGGCGCTTCAAGAAAGTAGTTCCTAATAACTGTATGTTTGGGCAGATTTCTTCATCTGTAAAATATTGGCTATTGTCTTTCCAAAAGACCACCAGAAAAGAAAAACAAAACAAGTTATTGATCAAACAAATCTAAATGCATTAGACTTACCGCAATAAGGGCAAACATCACCTTGACAGAGACTTAGTAATATCCCAGAAGAGAGAAGTCAGGAGGATACTTATAGGAGTTAGGGTGAGGGCTGGGTAGTTTTAAGGTGGAGAACTGGTTGAGGATTGGGCAGAAATTATGACATAGTAGGTTTGATCTGGTGAGCTCAAGTGAGGCAAGCATGTAGTTAATCTTGAAATTAAACTATTTTAGTTGGCTCATGGTCTTGTCTTCCAGGAGAAAGTGGCTAGGTTATTTTCGCTTATTTCCAGTACTGGTTCACACAGAGGTATGTCCAATCCCAGGACTGTTTAACATAGTGTATGGTTGACACACCTGACAGCAATAACTACGCATACCCTGATAATGACCCTGTGTGGCAGATGCACCTGAACGTGTGTTTGGAGTTCTGAGCTAAGGAATCTGGGAGTGACCAATCCAAAGAGTCATTCCTTATCTATGGAGGAACGTCTGAGCTCCCATCCTGTCCCATGGAACGTGGGCTGTACAGGGGATCGATGCCCTTTGTTTGGGATTAGATGAAGGTTGCCAGATGGAGGTTAAGATGGAGGTTAAGGTTAAGGGGAGGTTAAGTGCTAAGTGAAAATGCTATATAAATTGCATGATTTTTCTGTTTTCGTTTCTTACAATGAGTGATGGTTCTTCTGCCAGCCTGCCGCCATGAGACTGTTCTGTACGTAAGTTTCCTGCTAATAAAGCCCTGTCTCCTTTGCTGGTTCTGCTTCTCTTCTTCGGCCTCTTGAAACTGGTGCCATCCCTACTGAGGTTAATAAGGGTCCCACACGACACATAGGTGTGGGAAATTTTACTAGTTTCAGTTCTCAATGATCATTTGTGTCGTGAGATTATTGTGAGTATGAAATAGAATGCTGTATATGAACAAGACTGGCGGTGAGTGAGTGCCTATTAAAACGTTAGTTTCTTTTCTCTAACACAGCTGCTCCCCAACCCCTTCACCTGTATTATTTTAATATTGGGATTTTATCTAACTATTTTTTATTTTCTGGGACAGAGTCTCACTCTGTCACCCATGCTGAAGTGCAGTGGCACTATCTTAGCTCACTGCAACCCACGACCCCTGGGCTCAAGCGATCCTCCCACCTCAGCCTCCCAAAGTATCTAGGACCACAGGTGTGAGCCACCACAACTGGCTAAGTTTTTGTATTTTTGGTAGAAATGGGGTTTCATCATGTTGATCAGGCTGGTCTCCAACTCCCGAGCTCAAGCAATCCACCCGCCTTGGCCTCCCAAATTGCTGGGATTACAGACGTAAGCCACCGTGCTTGGCCTCATTTGCCCATTAATAGCATCTAAATCAATGTTATACCACAGTAATAGTACTAAAAAATAGTTGAATAGGTGAATGAAAATCAAAAGGTAAAATTTTTAAAAGCCAAACCAAGTACTTTGCAGGATTTTAATGCCAGTTTAAGCCTGTAAAACCTGTTTCTTCCAAACATAATTAATTAATGTATTGTCGGCCGGGCGTGGTGGCTCACGCTTGTAATCCCAGCACTTTGGGAGGCCGAGGCGGGCGGATCACGAGGTCAGGAGATCGAGACCATGGTGAAACCCTGTCTCTACTAAAAATACAAAAAAATTACCTGGGCGTGGTGGCGGGCGCCTGTAGTCCCAGCTACTTGGAGAGGCTGAGGCAGGAGAATGGAGTGAACCTGGGAGGCGGAGCTTGCAGTGAGCCAAGATCGCGCCACTGCACTCCAGCCTGGGTGACAGAGCGAGACTCCGTCTCAAAAAAAAAAAAAAAAAAAAAAAAAAATTAATGTGTTGTCTTACTTAATACAACTTTCTCATTAACTACTGCTAGAAGAAGACAGGTGCGTTCTGGAAACTTGAATCACTAAGGGGAGGAGCTTCAATTTTGATCCCAGATATGTAAGTAAATTATTTAACTTAGTCAACTCTCATGGGGGAAAAGTTATTTAAACTAGTTAAGGGTCATTATTTAAAGGAGGTAAGACATTCTAAAGATGCTACAGCATCAGAAACAAGTGGGAGGTTTGAAGATCAGGTTTCTTTAGGAATTTTTTCTTCCTCTTCGAACTCGTATTCTTTGCTTTTGATCACTTTCTTTGGAAAATAAATTCTGAAACTGTTTATCCAGTTTGCTTCTACTTTTATTGATAATCTTAAATCTGTAATCTATTTTTTCATAACTCTCTCTCTCGAATATGCTTTTTTTTTTTTTTTTTTTTTTTTTTTTTTTTGAGATGGAGTCCCGCTGTGTTGCCCAGGCTGGAGTGCAAAGGTGTGATCTCAGCTCACTGCAACCTCCACCTCAGGGTTCAAGCAATTCTCCTGCCTCAGCCTCC